>NC_056602.1:15306165-15673665 GCF_018340385.1 Cyprinus carpio | reverse complement strand
TTTACATTTTTTGACTATATTAAGTGAAACACTGAGTGAAAATGTCTGTCTGATCCATACAAAAAGCTTCAGAAGATTACAAGAGGCTTCAAGACTAAAAAACGTGTATAGTATTTACTTAGAAACAGTTTTTACAGTTGCTAGTAAATTTTTCACAAATGATTACAATGAAATGGCAAGTAATACACTAAATTAAATGTAATATTTTGAAATAAAGACTAAATACTCCAACAATCTCTTAATATAAAACAATCCACCAATCTTTGTTTCATTCATAGATAATAATTTTTTCAGTGTACTTTTAACTGCTTTTTGTGCTTTCTGGCACTTGACAGTTGCAACTACCATCCACTTTGTTATTTTCATTTCAATGACATTGTTCCAAAGCAAGCAATCAATCAATCAATGAAAATTGTTTTATTTATTATATCAAAATGAACAATATTTATTCATCTATTATCTATTTATCAATTGCATGTAGGGTTGTGGGAATGTTGTTGCCTTATTATAATTATTGTAAAACATATTTAGACTTTGATTCAAAATATGACAGATTTTCTTGTTAAAGTCAACAAAAAAATCCACTTTTCTGTTTGTAAAAATGAAGGCGAGTAAGTGATAAACTTTCACTTTTAGATATGTCAGCATGGAATCCCTCTTTTGTTTTGTCTGCACACTGAGCAATGGAATAGAAGGGTTGTTCTCCGCTCTTCCACAGAACAGACTGCAGGGACTAACCAAACATGAAAAACAGGGTGGCGCTCAATCAATTGGAGCACTCAGGAAGCCTATTTCTAAAGCTTTTCATAAAACAAAAGCAAATCACCCATATTCCTTTATCACCTTTTGAGAACATCCTCCTGTACCACAATAGCTTTCTGTAAGCAAGAGATCAACCTTAATACAGGTCAATACTCACCCAAGTGCATGCACACTCACAAAATATAAGCACACTGAAGTGCATATAGTAGTACAGAATGAGTGCACAGACATGATCAGTTACACATGTGAAGGCCTATATTAAACGTACAACCGCAGACTGTTATAACGCCCAAGAGCCTCAAGTGCTCCATCCACATCAGCGAAGCGGTACTGCCACACTCTAAAGCCTAAAAACTGTGTATCTATTTCACATCAAAAGCCCATTTTCCTGTACAAAACAGTGCTTCATTTTCTGACAGGGATCATTATTAGACCTGTGAGTAAACCTGTATTCCATCTAGTGTGATGATTATTATAATTATCAGCTATTTGGAAAAAAAACAGCATCCTGTTTAAAAGAGCAGAGTGTTTTCTGAGAATGTTGACTCATTTTTTCATCTTCTGCTGATAAGCTATAGCTGAGAGTTTGGTTAATAAGGTACAACAAGACAAGACCAGATTTGGCCCTATAAAGCAGTCAACACATTAACACATAATTGGCTTCTGGTCACTCATGTGCAGATGTTTCCAGCCATACAGCATCGCCGTGCAGAGCTTAATTTGAAAGCCACAAAAACTTACATTCATAGACGAATAAACACAGCATGTTTTCCTCAAATTGTGAAATTAATCTCACTGATTGCCTCCCGTAAAGAGCAGAGCTCCGTGATATTATAATCATAAAGATAGCAAATGTAATTAAAACATATTCAGGCCCTGAATGTCTAATCTTGAGAATTGTTTATACAAAACAGAAGTCTTTGCTAATTCCACACAAATCAAATGATGGTTAGAACAGAGGAGGATGGTATTTCTTTATTTCTGGAGAGGGGAAAGGTTCTTGTGCATTTTGACAGGGTTTCACTTAGCAGAGCTAAAATAGCCCTTTCATGCCTGAATCCACAGAGGGGATTTTAGAACTAATAATAACCCATTTACAAGGGGGTTAAACGGTGTCAGAGAGAGTGACTTCAGGTGATTAAAGATGCCTAATTAACTCTGGCCCTGCACTCCCTCAGATGAGCGCTGGCCGGCCCAACCCACAACTGAGCACATAACTGTGGGATTTGGATCTTTTTTTTTTTTTTTGCATATTTTTATGATGTATAAGTCTAAAATGTGATGTGATTCCTTGCTGATAGAATATAGTGACAGACTAATACTTCAGGCAATATATGGTCATTTGAGATAATCAGCATGTGCCATTAGTCATGCCTGCTTGGTCGACTTACAGAAGTCTAAACTACAAAGTGCAAATACACTGTATTTCATTTTGTATACAAACTTTCATACATGTCATTACACATATAATATATGTTATATTGATGTTAATATTAATTATGTAATATAATAAATAAATATGTTTTAAGAATGTTTGGGTATTTGTAATGGAAAACAAGATTAAAATGCTAAACAAAATGACATACATCTTATAAAAGAAATTAAATCAGCAAAGACATTTTTTAAAATTCCACAATTTTTATGAATTAAATAAGCTTTTATAAGGACTTTTTATATTATATTGTCCTCTAGATCAGCCACAGAAAAGCTTATATTACTTGATAACTAATACAAGATCTTAATAAATCACTGCCTTTCCAAGGAACATCACGTGCATCCAAAAAATCTGAGATGGATGAATCACAACAGCCAGAAGATCATCACTCCTAAGATTGTGCTAACAAACTCTGCTTTTAATAGTTTTTTCAACAGCTTAGGATGTCTGAGACTCCAACTACAAAGAAGCACACACTACAACGGCGAAGAAAAGAGAGCCTTGCATGAACTGCAACAAAACCGTTTCTTAATCAGTAGTTGTGTCTAAACATTCTTGAGAAGCAAATAGATTTTGTTTTAAGGATGTTTAGATATTCTTAATGCAAAACAAGACCAAAATACTGATTGCAAATTATATGTTTGTATTCTGTATGCCTGTAATATTGCCATATATAGGCCTATTTCATAAAGTTGTTTCATTATCTTGCTGCACCTCAAGAGCTAATTATAGCAGGTCAGAGAGTTTTGCACAGCTTCAATACATATGTTCGACCAAGTGTAGAAAAACACTTATCCGTTGTTAGGGATGTGCAAAACAACATATTTTTAAAATCAAGTCAGTAGGTTGTCAGAACAATGAGTTGATCTGACCTAATTGTTCTTAATTGGAAGCTTTGTATAATTATATTTATTTTTGGATTACTGATTACAAACATTTGTCAGCAGCCATTTAAGTTATGTTCTTGCATTCAAGAATAAAACAACTGGCTCTAAAAAAAAAAAATCTTAAAACAAATCTAGATAAGGTAACTGACTAGGGCTGCACGATATAGTGAAATAGTTATCACGATACATCCTTGTGCGATTTTCTAATTTTGCAGGCTGTGATTTATTTAAAGGTATGAAAATTCTGTCATTAATTACTCACCCTCATGTCGTTCCAAACCTGTAAGACCTTTGTTCATCTTCGGGACACAAATTACGATATTTTTGATGCATTCCGAGAGCTCTCTGACCCTCTTATAGACAGCAAGTATCCTTACATGATCTATGGTCAGAAACGTAGCAAGGACATAGTTAAAATAATCCACATCAGTGGTTCAATCGTAACTTTACGAAGCTACGAGAATACCTTTTGTGCACAAAGGAAACAAAAATAATGACTTTATTCAAAAATTTGTCTCCTCCGAGTCACCTTATAACGCCATTTTGGAGAGTATCACATATGTAAACAACGTATACAACATATGTACATGGAAACGTTGTTAACGTTGTTTACACTTTGATCTAAACGTAAACACCATATCTGCGTACATATGTTGTATATATTGTTTACGTATGTGATACTCTCCAAAATGGCACTATAGGGGGACGCGGAGGAGACGAATTGTTGAATAAAGTCATTATTTTTGTTTTCTTTGCGCACAAGAAGTATTCTCGTAGCTTCGTAAAGTTGCGGTTGAACCACTGATGTCACATGGATGATTTTAACGATGTCCTTGATACGTTTCTGAGCCTTGATGATCCTGTTAGGATCCCTGCTGTCTATGGGAGGGTCAGAGAGCTCTCGGAATGCATCAAAAATTATCTTAGTTTCTGTTCTGAAGATGAACAAAGGTCTTACAGGTTTGGAACAACATGAGGGTGAGTAATTAATTTAATTTAGTAACAGTATTTTCAAGAAGTTTTTTATTGGTTATTTTAATAAGTAAACCCAAGTATGAACACCCAAATTTTTTGTTTTTCCCAAATCATGCAGAGTAAAAGAAAAGAATAAATAAAAATGGTGATGAAATCACCCATACTAAAAGAAAAAAATAAATAAAAATGGTGATGAAATCACTATTTTTTCACATGTAATCGCAATGTCAATGTTTTTCCAATTATCATTAAGCCCTACTGACTAGTACTGATAATGACTGCAGTCCAAATTACAACTTAAAACCTTCAAATTAAATAACACGTTTGCCTAGAGTCAAGGTAATACCTGCTGTGACTAAGAGGACTACAAAAGGGTGGATACAGGCAATACATTCTTATTTGGTAGTCAACAGACAGTGGACCAAAGGAAAGTTGAAGGTTCTGGAAAACAAGAAAGATAGTGCTACGAAACAATTCATCAATCACAACTAGGACAAGAGGACGGCGTTTAATCCACATAAATCGAGAAGGCCTGTCCGGACGTGGTAATAAGCATACAACGCTCATGTTTCTAAATGCGTGTGAACACATCTCAGCTGTCCTTCCTCTTATCTGCTCGCTCCTTCCTCTTTCTATCACCGGCTAAAACACTGAGTGTCCTTTTTAAGGCTGCAGGTGTCTTCTTAGCCTTGTATGCTAATGTGGCAATATGTCTTTCTCCTTGCGAGCACTTGAAGGGAATGTGAGGAAGCTTGATTACCCAGAGTTCAGAGGAAGATCAAAGTCACAGTGCAGCTGAACTTTAAGTTGGGCGGCGGTCCTTATACTGCTGTGTCAATGAGTGCAGTGAGAAATGTGCAGAAGTCTGCTGTAAATCATAACCGCACGAGTGGCCGCTGCATCATCCGTCTCGCGGTCCGGAGCCTGTTCCACACCACATCCTAAAGGACAGAGTCACTGTACACTCATTCATCCACCTCTCATCCTGCATGCCTGTTTCCTGTGTACTTAAACTACACCGATCCGTCCTCACTAACTCTTGGAAATTGGAGTGCAACAGTGAAAAATAGAGCCAACGTGCAGCTGTTTTATCAGACTACTGAATTTGTAAAGGGGAAAATCTTCAGCGTCACAACATTTTTCATCATCAATGTTGTTTAATATTTATTTGAAAACTGTGATACTTTTTTTCTGGATTCTTTGGTGAATAGAAAGTTCAAATAAACTGTATTTATTTTAAGTAGAACCCTTTTGTAACATTCTAAATGTCTTTTTGGTCATAAATGCAGAGTGGTGCTTCTTGTAAATATCAGCTATTAAAAATATTTGCTCAAATTATGCTAAATTGTTAGATTAAACATACAAGAAAAATCATTCAGTCAGTGTTATTGCATCGGAGTGTAGGTGGTCTTGATTCAACTGGTGGACCGAATTGTTCACGTATAAACTGTTGCATTAATCCATATATGTTCACTATAAATGTTTTCTTTGTGTATTTATAACTTTCAATTGTCACTCTTGTTCCAGACAGCACCTGATCACAGAGTTTCCATGGCAACAGAAAAGAGGCACAACACTTTTTGATCCAACAGTAACCTACAGTAATACGGCACAGAGTCAATATTCATAGAAAGTCTGCACTAATGGCAAAATGACAGTCAAAGGAGTGAGCATGGAAGACTAGGCTCAAAGGAAGGATTCATCTTTTAACTTTAAGCATCACTAGCCTGTCAAACATGTCCTCTTTTTTAATTCCTGCTGTTGGGTGAGATGTAGTTTGGAGTTAAAACTTTTTTGGGAGGCTGGGGGTGGGGGGTGGCAAAGATATTCAGTTTGATGGCTGAGAGGCCTTGATGTTATTGATTAGAGATTCATATCAAAGTAGAATTCTGAATGTCGTCTTTGTACGGAAACAGATAAATATTTTAGCGCTTAGCTACTTTTAAGAGGAACAATGTCTGTATTCTAGACATTTTGACTGACTTGAAATGGAGATATTTGCTTTTCTGACAACAAAATGTCTTTCAGTAGAGATAAATTGTGTTCTTACTATTAGCTGCACACACAATAGAAAACAGACTTCTATATTGGACTAAATGCTTAGATTACAGCATTGGAATCATGCTTTACTAAAAGATAATCATTTAAAAAAAAAATTGCATTTACTTTCAATAGTAAATAGAAACACGTTCCATTTCAGCAATTAAATCCAGAAATGAAAGAGCCAGGCTGACAAAACAAACCATATTATCACTGCAAAGTTGGTTAGCTGATGTCTGATTTCAATAGGCAGCTATAAAGCTCACAACTCAAAACAAATTGCATATTCAACTTTGAGCCACAAGATTGTCTAAAAACTGTCAATACAGAGCGCATCTTAACCACCTCCACAATGTGGTCTAAAAGTAGATGCAACAGGCTCAAATTATCTAGAATGATGTTCTAACCATCAAGTGCATTTCTGCTTCAGTCACCACTTAAATTACCTGAGCTTTTCATGCTATGGTTTTGCTAGTGGCAATATGAGTGTAAAATACATACACTTTCTTGAGACGTGGATTTTTTTTTTTTTTTTTTTTTTTTTTTTGATTCACGTCTCAAGAAAGTGTAATATTTTACACTATACATATAGTTAATACAAATCTTATGCAGATGTGTTCCATGTTGCATTTCATTTGATTTTATTAAAATGCATTATCATTTACGAATCACCTGTACTTTATTATAGATTTAAATGTGTATATAATGTAAAAAGTATACCTTTTTCACAAGTGTATCCTCTCTGTTAACACTATCAGACATTTTAAATAAATATTTTAAGTAATCAAATGTTACACTGAATGCTCTGTAAACTGCATCTGAACATAATTGTTCTGCCTTTCAATAGAAAAGATCACAAGTCAATGTAACATGTATGCATTCCCTGCATTAACTGGTAAACAAGTAAGCTACACAGTGCAAAAGAAAATGAATTACTAAACTGCGGTATAAGTTGTACAGCATCACACTGATATTTGAATTCAACATCGCAAACAAAACAAATGGCCAACACTGATATTTAATATCTGTTGCTCTTGTAAGCAGAAGCCACGTCTCTAGGCACTACAACCCTCCAGCCTATTTACTTCCGCATTCTTCAAAAGAAACACAACAGTACAAGAATGCTTCGGAATAACAACACGATCAGTTTCAGAAGTTCATATGCAACAAGTATCTACTAATCGTATTTAAAGTGCGCAAACACCTTTTATATGTTCGCACAAATGTTTCGGCTGCGGGGTAAATGCACGAAACAAAGTTCGCCCCCCTTCTTTCTAGCAATCCCACGCCCTCCATTTCAACGGCACGGCACGAATCTCTCAGAGAAGAACATACTGTCAAATATAGAAGCTGTAGAGCTCCAGAGCAGAAACAACGCTGCGTTATCCCAGGCCTGCGATCGGCGTTTCCGCGCGTGGAGCCACCCCTCGAAAGCATTAATAGTTCTCTTACCTCGCCTTCTAAGAATCACAGAGTTTCAAATCCCCACTTAAAGTGAAACTTCTTTTTCCCAAATCTGGGAGAGTAACAGGCAGTGACGTCGGAGGGCGAAATTCCAGCCGGCAGCACACACACACACACACACACTTAAACACAGAGTCACTGAAATTTGCCCATGTATGGCAGTCTCAGCCAGCACTCAGGCAATATCTCTTCCTCACAACTGCTGTATTCGCTTTATTGTATAAACAGTGTAATAACTGGGATTATTCATCACATGTTGCATGACTGCTTATTAAGGCCTGGACACTGTCCCCTTTGTGTCTGCTGCAGTTTTAAAATTTAAGCAATCAATGTTACAAATAATAAAGTTAAATTCTTAATTTGCTTAATTCCACCAGCTGTGATCTCAAGGACATTATGTGGACCAATTTACTGTAAAAACTATAGAAGGGAGAATGCAAATGGTGTATGTGAATGGAGTAAATTTTTATGTTGGGCTGAACAGTTCCTTGAAGGCTGGGGTCAACAGTATAAAAAGGGAGATTTTATCAAAAATGTAATGAATACATTTCAGTTTGAATGGTCAAGACGTTGACTCGTGTATTAAAATGACATTTTTACTATTTATTAATTACAGTATTTGCTGGCAAAAACAACAACAAATGTGTTTCTGTGTTACTTTTTACCAGTTTTGCATGTTTTATTTTATGCATTTAGTTTTTTTATTTCAACTTTTAAACTTGCACTGGAAACCTATACTTGGATGTTTAATGGCAGGTTCCCATTGTGACAACTTACCCCATGCTGTGACAACATGCCCCAACGGGCCAATGTGTGTTTAATGAACTCTATATTTCTTCCTCAGCAATATTGGTGGAATATATTCAGAGATGAATTTCAGAAATATCATTTGGATAATAAGACAAGTCTCATTAAAATCTCATTAAAATTTCATTTAGATTCTTTAAAATTGTCAATGCATTTCTAAGGGAGAGCAGCATGCTCACTCATCAACCAGAATAATAGTAATCCAGACCTGTGTACGTAACAGTAATTCAGTAATATACCTCACTGATAAGACTATGATCTGTTTAGTCTAATCCACTCGACAGGGCTCTTGACTCTCTCAGACGCGGCCTGCCCTTCAGCACCCGCCAACACTCAACCACACACTGCAGTTTGCATTCAAATCTGAAAGTTTGCATGTTTAGCTGTCAATGCAAATATCATAGCAGTGCTCTGGTTCTGCATTTTTATTTATGTGTGCTAGGGAATGTACCATAATAGCTTTGAATGATGATGACAGTGGTGTCCGCACGCTCTTAAGGTAACAGTTTGAGATAAACCTCATCGTCATCTGAATAGCATGGTTCATCCACACTTTAGCCAGAATAGTTTAAATGTAGTAATTTTGGGTCCTACAAAATATAAACAAGATCAAGCCATAGAATGGGTTCAGTGCAACTAGAGGGGTTTTGTGGGTGTGACAGAATCATACATTTGGCGTGAATTTAATGAGGGTCTCCTGGTTGTCTACAGAAATGCCGTTTCAGTAAAATGAAAATAGACTTGCGTTGTACCACAATAAAACTTTTAGTCAAGAAAGCAAAGTCTCACCGCAAAATATACCCCACATACTGTAAATTCAGGGAATTCAATGAAATTGGCGTAGTTTCTATTTTGGCTGTCGATTGGCATCCCATCGTTACCAATAAGGACATCATAAGTCATCATAACTGGATTGAGCCTTGTGTTTTAGAAAGAGAAATATTGTCAGGCAAAGACACTTGCGGCCTGAAATTTCTTGCATAGAAAGTGGAAGCAGTGTTAAAGGCTCTGTTAGTATCTTTCTCTTCATCATATTTACTCATACATATTCACACTTGAGTTCATGATGTGGAGTTCAACTTCATAGTATTTGACAGACAGGCAAATTTTTGTATCCAAGTGAAAATTATGACATGCATCAGCAAACTTGCAGTGATTAAGTTTAAGGTCATATTAATGTAAGAACAACTCCATGTATTTAATTACTTCTGCTTGCATTACTCTCATTATTCTCATTCAAGTCACATAAATAGTGCCTGCTAAACTAATAAATGGATACATTTATATGCATTATTAAAAGGTTATGTTAAGACTTAATATTACCTTAGTATATATTTGTACATTGAAAAAAAAAATAGGTGTAGAAACAGTTCACTGTTAAAATGGCTAGTAAATTTTACAATTAAAGGGATACTCCACCCCAAAATGAATTTTTTTTCATTAATCACTTACCCCCATGTCGTTCCAAACCCGTAAAAGCTCAGTTCATCTTTGAAACACAATTTAAGATATTTTGGATGAAAAATGGTAGGCTTGTGACTTTCCCATAGAACGCTAAGTAAATAACAGTGTCAAGGTCCATAAAAGGTATGAAAGTCATCGTCAGAATACTCCAACTGCCATCAGACGTGCAAACTGGGTTATATGAAGTGACAGGAACACTTTTTGAAAGCAAAGAAAACAAAAATAATGACTTTATTCAACAATTCCTTTGTCAACAGTCTCCTCTGTGTCTCTCCATATCATCGTATGCTGCGTATGCTCTTCTGTATCATCCGCGCCACAAGCTTTGATTTGAAAGAAAACAGTGCATCCTTGTGGCGTGGATGATACAGAAGTGCATACGGTGATAAGAAGAGATACAGAGGAGACTGTTGACAAAGGAATTGTTGAATAAAGTTGATATTTTTGTTTTCTTCGCTTACAAAAAGTGTTCCCGTCGCTTCATATAACCCAGAATGCACGTCTGATGGCAGATGGAGTATTCTAAAGATGACTTTAATACCTTTTATGGACCTTGACATTATTTACTAGACGGACTATGGAACAGTAACAAGCCTCCCGGTTTTCATCCAAAATATCTTAAATTGTGTTCCGAAGACAAACTGAGCTTTTACGGGTTTGGAACGACATGGGGGTAAGTGATTAATGACAAAAATGTCGCTTTCGGGTGGAGTATCCCTTTAATTATGATTAAGCAATGGCAAACATTAAATTAAATATAAAATCGAAGTAGAAAGGCTGACTTAGTATTTTCTTTCAAAACACCTAAATAATCTGTTTTATTTGTAATTAAAATTTTTAAATGTATAACAAAATATATCAGAGAAAGAGAGTATATACACATTTACATCATATACAACTACAATAAACTAATATTTAAACAAATGATTTACTGTATATACATTTTTTGCTCTTTTTTTACATTTGCGTGCAGAAAAAGTGTAAACAAAGTGCAAAAAATGTATATACAGTAAATCATTTACGTTTTAGATTATCATAGTTCATCAGCATTTACATTTTTAATATGGATTTTCATATTTTAAGGTTTAGTTCTGGGACAAGAGAAATACAATAAAATCTATACAGATAAAAGGCATTTAAAAATAGCAAAAAAGTAAACAACAAAGATACAGTAAAAAGGTTTTATTGTGACCTTTCCAAAAAAAGCAGATTAAATCTGTTCATTTAAATAAATAAATAAAATCAAACCCTTTGACACAGTGCAAGAGACATTTGCAGATCTCCTCAACAGATGAAAATAAATCATCAATTCATCAACAAACTGATCAAGAGGTGAAAAGCAGGAGCAGTAAATAAACGGTTTAAACCGAAATATGCAACTAAGTCTCTCTGTATGTGTATAAATTCAGCGCTGATGACTATAAGTAAAATCCCTGACTTGAAACACTGTCGACTCGCTTCAGAGGTTGTCTACAACTGATTAACTTGTGCTGCAAGCGCTTTGTAAACTGTTTTGCACACGATGCATGAAAAACAGAGGTAGAAAGAACACCACCAGAAGATCAAGCGCTGAGATAAATCAGACGATTGTGCCTTGTTTTGCCGTGACTGGTTCTGCATCCCCCGGTGTGCAGGTTCCAGGGCACATTGGAAAGGTAATCTCATTTGTACTGTGTGACAGCTTATTTGCAACTTTGCTTACTGGCAATTTCCTAATGGGCCCCATGAGTAGTGTCTGGCTCCCTCTCCTTCTTTCCTTCTCTCTCACTCGCTCTCTCACAAATTTGATCAAAAAGACACTCTAAAACAAATCTGAAAACAATTACCGTTGCCCCAGCATGAAATCCCTGTGTTTTCCAGCTGTCAGTCAACTGGCAATTAATGTTTTCGCCTATGAGTAAATCCAGCACTTAAAAGTACACAGAACATCTACAAGTATGATAAGGGACGAGTTCCAGATAGGCAACGTTTGACTTCTTTGAGCCGTATTACTACTTGCGACGAGCTGAAATGAGACGTCTGCACTCCAAAACGTGGAGCGATATGGCGAGACAGCAGATGTGCTGAAAGACAAAAACAGAATTTTTGCACTTCTTAAGAATATAAGCGACAATCTATCTTTTATATCACCTCTCGACACGAGGCTAACGCTCCCAGCATCGGATATCCTGTTGTACACACAAAACGTTAGGGCCGACGCGCTCTTCTTCCCGCACCACTTCCTCTGTTGCACGAGATAAACCTCAAGCAGCTGTGGAGGAAAGAGAGAGCATGTTTTAGAATGTCAACGTGACAGTGACCTGCTTCGCAGCAGGCTGACCGTGACAGAAACAGAATAAACCTACTTTACCTTTTACAGCTCACAAACTCAAAGATTTCAGTCCTCGAGGAAAAAGAAAATTCTTAGAGTGGATTTGTAGGCCTCTCATGCATCTTTAATGCTGTCAAATAGCAAAGATGGTTTCAGGAAATGTCAAGAATGACAAAGGCGACCGTGCTGTATTTTCTCTTTAATAATGTAAAAATCCCACAGCTACGGCGAAGCTTCTGCATTAAACCGGTTAATGTGCAGGTGCTCATTCAACTAAATCCAGTGTTGTTCTTAAATTATTCATCATAATATGTCCGGTACAAAAGCATGTTTCCACAAGATGATGTGCATATCCTCAGCTTGTTGGATCGGAAGGTTGGATCAAAACCACCACCACCGCAAAAAAAAAAAAAAAAAAAAAAAAAAAAATTCTATTCTAATAGAGATGCTAATTCAAACACAACAGGCCTATCGTTTGCCAGACATTAGCATCAAAAGGCAAGTGTGAGAAAAGGTAGAAGGCCCACAAACCTAGCACAAAACCCATATCCTCAAGCAGCTAATCAAACAACTGCACATGTAGATCTAAACCCAAGATTACACCAGATAATGAATTCTAATTTGAGTGTTTAAGCATGTAAATATTCATCAGGATAGCAGAAGCAGATACAAGCCTGCGGCCGTGGCTTCTGATTCTAAGCACAGAACTGAAGGAATTGGTGTTTGCTTTGGAGACACTTTGAGAGTTATATATTTTTTTAAGCATGGAAAAGAAAGTTGCATTTAGTGTGCAAAGTCAGGGCCATTATCAAATCAATTTCTGGGCATGAAAGTTGCAGAATGCTCTTATTTGTTTGCCTCATTCTGATAGACGCCAAATTAGCATAAGAGATAAACTGCACAAACCAAAGTTCTCTGGCAATAAAACAGATCAAATGTCTAAATATGACTTTTGTGACTTTAAACTTCAGGCACAATCCAGTCCATCTCAGTAATTTGTTGCATTTTCATTTTATTAAGCTTATGAGTCATGAAGGGGAAGCAGTACACAACGTAAGAAAAGCACACATTTTCACTTTATATATATTATACATAGTTTAGTTGACTATATAGACGGAAATCTGAAAAGGGTTGGTTCTGTGCTGTAGATCAGTCAAAGAAGTGTGTTTAAAAAGAAGACGAAAGTACTATAAAACTAAAAAGAATTGAAAGTAATGTATGAAGTCTGCTTTGAAAACGAGTGTAACTGTAAGTCTGGCTCCGTTAGTGTGGCCTGTAAAAGAGTTGGAAGGAGGAAATGGACAAAAAAAAGTTTGAGAAACCCCTGAATAACTGTATTTGACATGCTTGTAGCAACGAAAAGCTGAATGTGGTTTCACTGACATAAAAAGAGGCGGCAAATGTAGCAGGCAGAGTGAGACACTGAGCTAATGAGACAGTGTGTCTGGCAGTTTGTCTCTCCTTACCTTCTTTCAGCACATTACTCCATTTATAACAGTGGTTCTCAACTCCAGTCCTCGGGACCCACTGCTCTGCACATTTTGTTTGTCTCCCTTTTTAACGCACCTGATTCAGATCATCAGCTCGTTAGGAGAGATCCATGAACTGAACTGAGTGCGTCAGATTCAGAAATATACAAAATTTGCAGAGCAGTGGGTCCCGGGGCCTGGAGTTGAGAACCACTGATTTATATTATACTCACCTGAGTGAGTTTACCACGCAAATCTGTAAAGAGCTGGTCCTGGACATTGCGAGGAAAACAAGACAGCATGTAAACCAAGTGAAGCCTTTAAATTTTTTTAGTTTAGAGGCTGTGGTCAGAGCAAATGGCCTTCTGGTGATGAGATCTGGTCATTTGTTGAGGTTTGGAAAGACATCATAGTGAGTAAATGACAGAAGTTTCATTTTGGGGTGAACTATCTCTTTGATTGAATGAGAACAATTAAAAGCACAACAAAGTTTACCTACAACGCTGAAGCAAAGTTCCAGTACCATAAGCTGACAAACTCATTACTGTATGATTTGATAAAGGTCACTGGTAACAGTCTGCCAAACCTTCTGTCTGAGACCCGAGACTCAGAGGGAGGAGCGCCGCCCACTCGCCCTGTGTGATGTGAAGTGAACACCCAGGCATGTGGGAGTGTTTATGACAGCACTAATTAGTGTCTCTAGACGTGCAGTGTGCACACACAACATCTATATAAGGAGATAAAATATTTAAAAGATGGTGTTTATAATGAGAGACCTCGGAATTGAGAAAACCACAAAAGTGTCACTCAGCCATGCCTGGGCAAAAAGAAGGATACAAGCGAACAACTTTATCAGGAGCAGATCAAATTGACTGTGGTTGTCTTTGTTCACCATCTCGCTCGTTACAATTGTGCTGAAGAAAATACTTTTCTGCGCACTTTCACGGCCCAAATCACCAATGACTTTTAAAATAGCACAATTTTGACTGTGCACTTTTCCAGAGACCTTTGTTCTGGAAGTACTTTTCCCATTCATTTTCCTATTGCATTGCCATTCAAGACTTGATTTTAATCATAACATTACAACATGAAATTAAAAGCAAATTGAGAGACAATAAACCACTACAAATGACAAAATCAAATCAGAAATGATGAAACGATATAAAACTATTGGCTAAAAATTTATGGACTTTTTGGAATTTATTGGTTTATAATTATGGAATACCACATTTGATAAATATGTTTAAAAAAAAATCTATGTGAATGTAGAAATAATAACAATTTTTCATTTGTTTTGTGGAAGTAATGGGAGCTTTATTGCAGGAGTTCCTGCTACCATGATATCTGCAAGTATTCAGATTGTGGCGCTACTGCAGCATTGTGGGAAATGTAGTTTTTCACAGTAAATTTCAGCAAATAGACACAAATTTAATAAAAAAATATGTCACTTAATAACCTCAGACATGGTCTGTTTTGAAAGGTTTATATGTTATCAGTAAAAGTCAATTTCTACAGGGATAAAATTAATGGGATTTTTTAAAATTATGATCATTTCCGAAACCAGACTGTTTTGCTCTAGATATCAAAACACAAATGTAGAACTCTCTGATCTATTGCAAGTATCTGTGGCAATTTCCTTTTAATGTCATTTGTCTTTTAAACACTAACTTCAAAGGCTCACTGACTGACATATTTTTACGCCTAACATAACTCCAAAACACCCACATACACACCATGTTCATATACATATATAATTATTTGATGTAACATTCAGTCAAGAGAGTAAATCTAAAGAAATAGGTCAGCTATTCAAGAATTCTTAACACAAAGGCATAAATACACACACATTCATCAGAAAAGTGATGTCTAGAGAAATTCATTATTCTGAAAAAGAAAATAAATGGCACACATTTATACAAAATACAAAAAGATCATTGAACATCAAGACATCAATAATATCCAGAACATCAGGTGTGTAAGAGATACAGACAACAGAACACATTTTGACACAAGCCATGTTTTCTGATAGCTTAAGCACATCTGGAAACATCTCTAAACTCTCAACCTCAAATGTTAAAAGGGCCAGGGCCGCATTAACACTGTAAGGGGCCCCTGGGCTTCACCTCTTTTGGGGACCTTCATCCACCAGAATTACAGCCTACATTCACAAAATCTTAACAATCACAAAGTGCAAGCTGTCAGCATTTTATTTTACAAAATATTGAAACCAATAAGTGGTCAAAATTCAAGTACAATATACACAAATATCATTGCATAACATATGCACATAGTCCTATATATATCTTCTACTGTCTTAATATGTTTCCATTAATTAATCATAAATAAAATCAGATCATGGCCACAAGCTATTTTTGCAAAAGGAAATATATATATATATATATATGTTTATTTGCAAAAATAGCTTGTGCCCATGTTCTGATTCATTTATATGATTAATATCATTTATAATATAATATACATTTATATATTTATATTCTTATCATTTATATTATATATAATTATAATAATATTGATAAATAATAAATAATGTCTGTCTATAACCCATGCACAAAGGAGCCACATGTTCGACCTTTTCATTGAACACAAAGAAATTAAGTTTACTGAACTTAATTGCAATGCTTTAAGTAACAGTAAATAATAAAAATTCAAACTGAGTAATGTCAACAGGGCAGAAACAAATAAGATGAACAGAGCAGAAACAACTTTTACAGTTTACACTGAAAAAAAATGATACACTGAATTTACTACATTTTTTAAAGGTAAATGGTTGAAATCAATTTTTAGCTACATTTAAATAAACAGCTATTTAATATTTTTATTTTTAAAAATTTAGGAGCACGGTCAAAAAATTCAGGATCACCTTCTGATTCCATTCAAGGTAATATTTACTCCTTAAAGTGATTTACTGGGGCATTTTTGCTAACTTTATGAAAAGTATATGTTTTATGTCAAATTTTAAAAAAATGTATATTTATAAGATTTTCCAAAATTTCTAATTAAAACAATGGAATAAGAACAAGTAAAATAAGAATAATAAGTTACCAATCAAAATAAATCAATAATAACAAAATTCATTTCCACTAAAGGAGGCACAGAAGAACACAAAAGGTGCAGGTACTGTATATTTACAGATATTTAAAGAGGCTCAGAGGTGGCATGGATGTTTTATATTCATAACAGTGTTGTGAGATTAATGTTTTAAATATAAAATTTTGAACACAGAAATATAGTTTGATTTAAATTATTTAACTGAAATAATACTTTGAAAAAATAAAACAGCGAGAAGGTGGTGGTAAGTCACTGATATTTTTACTGAATCATTCATTTAAATTGATTCGTTCGAATGGATGATTCATTCAGGAACGAAGCAAGTGACTGTCTTCATGAAAGGGGGATTGACTCTCTAGATTTGTTAAAAAACGGCTGTTCATTTATAAACGAAATACAGCTGTGCTTGCTTGGCAGGCTCAACTTTGGCAGTGTGCTCCCTAAATCTTTGGGGACTTTGTTTGTAACTATTTACGTTGACGAAATAGAGCAAAATCAGGCAATATTGTTAAAGTCAGACAATGCAAGTGCCTTATACTAACTTGTTGTTTAATATTGCAAATGCAACTTAAATGGTCACATTGTAGAGCCCTGAAAGTCATACACAACTTTTTATTATTAATATAGCCTACTGCAAGAGTACTTTATTTACAAGACAGCAGTTTGTCAATATGTATGATATGTCTATTTAATTACAATTATGCAGAATCGTTCATATCAGCATCGATAGATTATAAAAAAAAAAATATTATACACACAGCTCCAGTGTGTAGGCTAACTACTGCAAACTCAGCTATTTTAAGATGAAAAATGAATTTAATTAGTTGACTAATTATAGCCTATCTTCAGACTGAAGGTCTGTAATTCATGGCAGCTTTCATCGGCCAAGGCCCGCCCATGAGGCCGTTTGACTGACATGTCAAACAACCAATTACAGTTCGTTTCATTCAGAGTGAGGTTTCGGGAGTGGAAATGTCGCCACAATAACAGACCGGTGTGTAAAACTCTCGGACATATTTCAAAGATTTTATGCCAGGAACTTTAAAAATTTCACATACTTTTGAAAATCCAGAGTTCAGCTGATCCTGATAAGCGCTCGCCGTCAATACTGTAAACACGGCGGCTTTCTTCTTTCGTGAGGGGGGTTTGGCGCCAAGGTATCTTTGTTTCCAAGTGGAACGTTAAAGAACGCGACACACACGTCTCGCGGAAATCCTGTAGAATTCAACCAATCCGATGACGACTTCGACACTCCTGAAGTGTTTCCACTTTTGTGTCCCATATGCATCAGACGTTTAGCTAACGGTCCGTGGGCGTGACGTCTGAGGCTGAGACTAATGCTAGCATGACCTACCAGGTGATTGCCTTTCCCCTTCGCCAGGATCTTCATCTTCATCTTCTCCGGCTATGCCCGTGTTAAAATATGCTGTGAGCTTGGGAATTTTTGATTGACGTTCAGCTTTACTTTTTGCTATTTTTCTCTTTTGAGATCCACTTTTGTATTTTCGAGACATCTCATCAAGTCGTCCATTTGACTAAATGACGGCAGTTTGCTTATTAAGAATTCAACGTGAGTACGTCACGTATGAATTCGATACAGGCTAATCACTGGACGCCTTCAGAAACGTTAAGCAATAATGAATATTTTTATTGGATATTTTAGAAAGAAATTTAAATAAACCTCACTGATGATTGCAGTGAGAGATTTTCTTGCAGGAACTGCATTCACGCACGGACATTCAAAGCAAAGCGATGAAGCATAATTTTAAAAGCAGTATCAACTTATTATAAAATGCGTTTTTTTTTTTTTTTTTTTTTTTTTTTTTTGCATCACTGGGCCCCCCCAAAACCCAAAAATTAAAATCCTGTCATTATTTACTCACCTTCATGTCATTCCAAACCCATATGACTTTTTTTTTCTTCCATGGAACACAGATGGAGATATTTAGAGCTGTTCTCTTCCATAAGATTACTGAAAATGGATGGGGACCTATGGATTTCAATCTACAAAAAGAACCAAAAATGTACCATAAATGCGGTCCATATGACGACTTCTCTATATTCCAAATCTTCTAAAGGCATACAATTGGATATTATTTACATTACTGACAGAAAATCTTGACTGGACAGCTTTGGTCACCACTCACATTCATTTAATGGAAAAGAGCAGCATGAACTTTGTTTTAAATTGCTATTTTTGTGTTCTACAGAAGAAAGAATACTCACACTGCTTTCGAAGACATGAGGGTGAGAAAATGATGACACAATTTCATTTTCGACTGAACCGCTTTAAAGTGTTGTACAGTATTTTCCAGTTTTCAATTCAATGCAGTCAAGATGCTTCTCGTGAGTAGCAGGAGTGAAGAAATGTGACATCTGGAATGATGTAATATCAGCTTCCATTGCTAGACGAGTTATAAAGAGCAATATCCAGCTCTGTGGATTGAGATGAGCTTAGGTAGATTAATGCTAGCGGACACTGAAATGTTTGTTGTATAAAAGCTCAGTTTATACAACAATGTCTCACAGCTGTATATGAAAGACTGTAATCTGACAGATGGCCCGGAGCCCATGAGCTGCTCCATATTAATGGGAATATCGCAAAGTCTAAAGTTCATGTGACTCAATGAGATTTCAGATTTCACCTCAGAGAGCGAGATACTAGGATAACTTAATCTGTAGGGTTTCCCCCCTCCGCACCAAAAACTAAATGGAGCACGCCCCTTAATTTTAGATTTCAAGGAAAGTGGACCAAGTAAGCGTACACCAAACAATGTACGCTAGATCACTGTTGGCCTATCAGCTTAGAGTGCCACCGATGCCCTGTGGACCTCTTCCGTAACGCTGAGCACGCTCAGTCGACTCGCTTCAGATCTCTGCTACACCGATCCTCCTCCACACACTCACTCGCAAACGCATCCAACCAGGGACAGCTCCGTCTCGCCGAGATATTCTGGGGGCCGCCGACTGCATGTAAGACAGAAGACGGAAGAGACGATAAGAATCAGCACCTACTTAGCCTTCCCCAATCCAGCCAGGCATCTTCAACATCTGCCAGCATGTACGCTCAGCTCTGAGCCCCTCTGCCGTGTGCCAGCTTTCCTGCCAATCCAAGCTCCGCTGCCACCGATGCTCGTGTTCCACTGTAGAGCTGTCACAGTCTGCTCCGCTTTCTTCCCTCTCGTTGAACTCCGGATGTCCTCCGCTTCCCCCAAGGCATCACCGACATTTGAGTTCTGTGACTGTTAAAAACAGAGACTTCTGCCTCCCATTGGCAACTTTTGGACTGTCCAAAGGTGTCCCACTTCCTGCTCCAGAATTTGAGACGTGGTGAATCTGGGGGTTCCTCGTGACCACTGAGTAATCCCTCATCTCCCAGCATGCCCCATTCCATGCAGCAGAAACACGGTGAGAATTTTCTTTTTAACTACCTTCTTTCTTACTTTCCCCGGTGACCTCACAGTCCCAGCAGCGCTGTGTTTCTTTTTTTCTGCTGGGGTTGCAGTAAAGTAGTCCAAAGCAAGTTAATAAAAAGCAAACGCATTAATTGGGAAGGAAACGAAAGAGATGCCAGCAGAGCAATTTCCTTATTTGATACGCTCAGTAAACCAACACTGAAACACTGCGAGAGGTCAGGGTTCAAACTCTTAATTTTTACAGGCCAAAGTTAGCTTTTTTCCAGTCTTAGAATGTTGTTTCATCAATTTTTACATTATTAGTAGTGCGTTTGTATTGATTAACTGGTAAGTCGAAGTTTTCACAAATTAGTATATATCAGCTGCAACTCACTTCAGTGTAATTCTTGAAATCCTCAAAGGTCACAACTGCTAGTTTAGCCATAAAACTGACATCATTTACTCGCATCGTTCCAAACCTGTAGGAGTTTCTTTCTTCTTTGGAACACAAATGAGGATATTCTGAAGAACTTTTTTTGCCCATTCAATAAAAGTCAATGGGATTCAAAACAACAGTGAACCCCGATGATTTTCTCTGTATGGACACAAAAAGTCACTTTTCAGAATATCTTATCTCAGAAACTGAGTCATGCAGGTTTGAAACAATATGAGGGTTTGAATTTTTATTTTTGGGTGAACTATCCCTTTAAGGAGAAACTACCTGAAATGTGTGCACGGGAAAATTCACAAGAAAAAGCCAGAGCTTGCCCCATTACTCAAGATGAAATGAATTTTTAATATGATAAGAATGTAAAGTGTGTGAGCAAAATGAGCAGACACCAGAGAGGAGAGAGAAGCAGAGAACAGAAAGAAAGTGCCTGAAGCTGTTTGGACCGCAACTCTCTCTTAATCATAGATTGAGTGTTTTCTCTTCTTGGCATTCGCTCACACAGTCTTAAGAGAACATGTTTGACCCTCTTATTTATTCATTCTGATGTAATTCACAAGTATTTGACATCATTTTAAAGAGGGGCTTCCTCCCCTTACATATTTTCTGCCAAGCATACTTTATTACAAGTGGGCTTAGACGAATTTCAAAACATTGCTTACTGTGATAAATTACTAAATCAAAAAGCATTAGACCTGGGTGTCCATGAACTCACATAGAGAGAAGATAATGGAATAACTGTTGTAGAAATGAAAACAACATGATTTGGTATTTGCGATGATAACAGCTCATGAATCAACAGTGGAAATGTCTCAAGTTCCAGCGACATGACAGTGAAAGTCACAGGTAAGTGTGGGAGGAAGAAAAAAAAGATTCTATTTTAGCTGTTGAACAAATATTTGAGCTCGGAATACAGATATTCTGTACATGCACAAGCTTAGTTCATTTGTAAATTATGTTAAAGCTGAATGTTCTAGCAGAACTCATCAAATAAATCATAGAGAGATAGCAAGCATTTGCACACATTACTACAGCAGCATAACAACATAATCATAGCATTCCATAAGCATTTTTTACACCGGAAATCTATGTGCATAAGTTATTATGTAAGTAGTGCTCTGCATTATGAATTTAAGACAATGTGGTTTTACATTAAAATATGGTTGGGTCAGTGTATGCACACGACACAGGCATGGGATGTTTCCTTTTTATATAATGATATAACAGTCATTAAACAATCACCTCTCGTGCAATGATGTGTGTAAAACAATTTATGTTGTAGAGAGATATGAATACAAAACAGCACTGCAGATGCACTTACTGATGTGTATCTGTATGCGAGCATTACTTATGCTGCAAATATCTCTCATCTAATTCTCTGGAGTGGGACAGTCACGAAGCTGATTAAAAGCCATGGAGGAGATGGTCATGTTTACAAGCTTAGTTAAAGCTCATTTTCCACTCATGTGCTCACATCGGAAACGCTGCCTCAACATACACTGCACTATCTCATTCACAAAGACTTCCTGAAGGAGCTTTCGTGCTCAAGACGGCTCACTGTGCACTCTGATGCATTAAAGTCTGCCGAAAGTGAAATCTCACTCTTTCCAAACAGCATATAATAAGTGTATGAGGTCCACAATGCTTATTTTTACATTAAATACTGATTATTGTAAAAAAAAAAAAAAAAAAATGATGCTGATGTTAGGGGTCCAGGACCTGTCAGTGAGCTACAAGGGGTCTGTGGTGATGTTCAAAGAAAACAGTGCTTGCAAAATAAAACTAAATAAAATAATAAAATTACATTTAAACAAATAAATGCTTTAATAATTAATGTATTTTTATTTTATTTTAGCTGACTATGCTTTTAGAAATGGCCCCTTCTTCATATTTAGTGCATCAAAAAGTCTAGGAGGAAAAAAGTATGTAATATTAATTGAAATTAAATCTATACTTCAGCATCGGATCTTAGTATGTGTAGCGGTTTATCAGTAAAACTAAATGCCCAAAGTTTATACAGGGTTTCCTGGCAGGTTATGAAAATTTTGTCTGGTTCTGATCACATCCTTTGTAAAAAGCTGATGCCACTGGGAACGTACAAGTACAGAAAGTAAATATGTATAAATTTTCCCTGACACCTTTATCAGTTGATTTATTGAAAAACAAAATATTTGTAACAGAAACCTTGTTTTGCCGAGACAAATTTCTCTGCAGGCACTAATAAAATAATTGAATGCTTAAGCAGACAATGTGGCTTATCATCAGCTGTACAGAACAAACGTACAAGCAGCTGCTTATGAAACATAGCACAGATCTGACATTGATTTGAGTTTGCTATTTTGGATAATCACTGTTTTGTTTCTCCCTGGCTTGACCATGATTTGCCGGGAATATCAAGACAAGGCTACCTTTTCTAACTCACTTTAGCCTTGGTTTATGCACATGACTTTATTTCTGTTTCTGCATACAGATAAATTATCCACCTCTCTCGAGGTCAGGCAGAGACCAAAGTGATTTTAGCAATGTACTTTTCATACTTTCAAGATGTTCAAACCCATTATCAGTTTGTAAACATCACATTAGAAATACCAATGTTTCCAAGAAGTTTGCGCAATAATGCAGTCACATTATCGAAAGCAAGCCGTTCTTCTTCGAGATACATTGTCAGTAGCTTGGTGATGAAGATATACACAAATCAGTGAATCAATTCATTTTTTTCCCTGAGTTGTTAAATGAATCAGTTGAGTAAATGATTCAAATGACTCACTCAATGACAGTCACTTGTCCCCACCTACTGGCGTATCTATAAAACCTTCAGATAGAGTCACTGAACTCCATATAAATATGTATATGGGTCCCTATGGGAATCTCTATTAGCATTACACTGTACGAGTCTCCAGTTAGACTAATTCTGCCTTATTTGCACTGATATCCCTCATAGTTGATGATCAACACCACTCTTCCCATAATAACTACAGGTTCTCACCATAGCAGCAAACATGCCAACAGAGTGCAGCTTTACAGAAGTGATGCTGACTCTGGCTGATCTGTTTGTGTAAACATTAGCAGAACGGTTTAAGGGAGTCAGAGTCAAATCCAGCGCAAGTAAGTGTTGATGGGTGGCTTGGTCCATATGCAATCTGAATGCTAGCAGAACAAAATACATATGTTGATGCCATCTGGATCTCCAGCTGCAATTAAGTGGAAGAACAATACATTCATTTTAACCCAACGCACAAAGTTCAGATCACTAACATCACTAGAGTTTTAAAAAATGGCCTCATACTTATAAATGATGTTTGTTTACACAATTTCAGGGTTGTACACTAATTTTTAACACACTTACAGAAACTAGTCCAATAACTTAACTTTTCTAGATCTTCTCTAACATGATCACAAACAAGCTTTAAGTGCTTTGACACTTCTCAGTCAGTATGTCTTATACTGAAGTCCTTCATAAGGTTGGAAATGAAATTAACAACAGGACTGTATTACCAGAGAGCTGGCATTACAACTTGTTCCAACAGAGACATGAGAGTTACCTGGCAACAGAGAATGCATGCCCTCTGTTGCACATCTAAACTCTGATCATGTGTCTTCCAAAAGTGTTACCCTTATACAGTAATCTGCATCAACATTGGACTGATCGTTTTTGCAGTCTTAAACCTGGCATAAAACTTTCACGCACGGAAAATGATCCGCCATCGATTTTCCAAATGAGCACACCTAGGAATACATTTTAAAATATGTATTTTCGCAAGGATTTTATAACCCACCCACCAAAATATACTACTGCAAATCCTCTCCCAAAATCCCATGTAAATTGATATGTTATTAAACATTTCTGGAAATACGTGTTTATCTACCTCTTGGGTTTTTAGAATTGGTCAAAGTTGGAGACCATCCAAGTAAAATCAGGTTTTGGAGGGGCTGATTTCTGGACTGGGTGGAATTGCTTTCATCCAGGCCAAAAGCCCCTGCATCTATGTTATCATGGATTACACTCCATTTGCTCCCTCTGATGGATGGAGGGAGAGAGCCAAAAATAGGCAACACAGAGCCACACCCCTCCACGGGCCTAATGGATATTCCACTGAGGCATTTCGGCCAGATTGGATTTCCTGATATCCTGACTTCTGCGATTTAAGAAATGTTTGGACAAACCAAACTCTTCACTTCATCCAGCAGTAAGCTATGAAAAAAAGCTGCCTTAAACTGTGATGAAAAATAAAGACATTTGGTACATTTACAGACAGGCAGTAGCAGGAAATTTGAACTGGTGGATGGATAAAAGCACATTTTAAAGCTTTAAAAACACACACGCAGTTTTAATAAGGCTTGCTTCGGAGTTAGGCCTACTTTGTCTTACCTTGCACAGATGAACAGTTCTCACTTTGACAAAATGAGGACTCTTGTTGATAAACCAATGAAGAAAATAGGATTTTAAGATCATTCTAGACCTGTGTGCAATATATTAATTTTTAAGGCTATATTTGTAAGGCTATGTGTCGATTTCCACTAATTTTATGGTAACTATGCAAAATCTAAACGTTAACCATGCATTGAGATATATATACACATGGGCCTTTATATTTTATAAATAATGCATGTATGCATCATGGCAATCTGAATGGCAAAATATATTAAAATTTGAGCATGTACCTTCAGAAAGAAAAATCATGAATAAGAGCCCTTTAATATCTCAATTCAATCTTATAGAAAGTCAGAGGTTTCAGAATGAAAGCAATAATTTCTTATCAGATTCTTCTAAGACAATGATCTATATGCATATAATTGTTATTAGCTATATTTTGTTTGTCTCTCTTGTGTATTTTAGGGGAAACATCTCCGATAAAGTTAATACTTAAAAGGCGCATAATTGAGATCTCAAGTAACTCTTCTGGATGAGCTCAAAAATGAATGTAGCATTTTTATTCCCAGTTGTAGCAAGTCCCATTTACACCAAATGAAAAGAAAGACTCTTTTTGGCATGAAAATGTAGTCCAACATATTTCTCCAAATCCCAATTCCACAAGAGAGCATGATATCGCGAGCGCGATTCTTAAAGGGATTAAGCCGTTTGAGAAATTAGTTTTGCGCCACAATTTAAGGCAAGGTGTGGAGAGGAAGAAATAGCACGCGTTGAAATGAATGGGATTCGAGACATCTTCTCCCTGAGATTAACGCCTAATTACATCTGGAGGAGTGAGAGTACATAACCTTAATACCACACAACATCTTAGCCTTCAGAAATACATAATATATTTTTAAAGGCAACAAAAACATAAGCGCATCTCTGTTGCATTCGGATTGCGGATCTGAACGCTGAAGACAGAACACAGAGTAGGCTACTGCATTTCTCTGATAATGATCAACCAGCTCCCTTGACACTTTAAGACAATAATGACAACAACAAATGGGCTGTTTCGAAAACTAGTTCATGATAGGTTTAGAGGGTGCTAAAGGGGTGGGATTATGAAAAGAAAAAAAAAAAGTCATATTTTCACATTTCGGCATCGTGCCTTCCTGTCCGCTCTGCGTTCTCTGAAGCACGACAAGAAATGAGAAAAGTATGAGTCATTGTTATTGCTTCAAACGGAGGCTTCAGAGGTTAAACGTGATCTATGTGCTGTTTGTAATTGGAGGACGAAGAAGACGCTCTGAAGAACGGCTCAGTCTTAACCTACATAGTGAACACTGTAGTACAAATACAGACCGAGTGCGTAATTTACACCGCCTGACATGTCAGAGGACTTTTTTTCACTCTTTTTTGCAATCCACCAGGTGGCGCAGGAATCAGAAAACGTTCTGTGGGCTACTTGAGGGGAAAAACAGAAAAATTCCAAAACACCGAATTCTTTCCTCCCCTTTTGCTTTTTTAGCTTTTTATCAGCTCCTCCTTCCTTCAGCACATCTAACTTTTAGCTTAGACTTTTTGTTGTTGTTTTAGCATATGGTTTTCCTTAAGAAACTAAAAGAGCCAGTGAAAGCAAGAGACACTGAGTCATTTGATGGCATCAGGGCAACATTATTTCAGGGTGTAGGGTGATGCAGGTGACTAAACCCTTTTCCTAGAGAAGAATAAGTGTAAATAAATAGTGTAAAAAGAAACATACACTAACATCCTGTAATGCAGCATGTTATATTCATCACCAACCAATCGCATAAGCTAAAACCCACTCTACACTAATGTGAAAAATTTCCACTTGAGTTTTGGCAGACTCTCCTCATAAACTAAAACTCTAGAAACTCTATTAGCCCTCCAAGGTGTCTCTGTCTCTGAGACACTAAAGATTTTTCCCCAAGTGACTGTGCTAATTTCCATGAGGACTGCTGCTGCTCTTGTAGATGCATTTGTTCCTTTAAAAAGTCAATTTTCAAATCTGCGGAAAAAGATGCCAGGTGCTGTTCAAGTAATCAAAGCCCACCGTCACACTCTAACACATCAGGCTTTTACTGAAAGAAAAGAATTTAACTCTTTCAAAACACTGTGTAGTATTAAAAAGCATTATCTTTAGATCATTTGTTCTGATGCGCTCTCTCTCTCTCTCTCTCTTTACTTCATATATATTACACTTAAAAAATGTGATAATTTCTAAACAAGTAATTAAATTAATCATTACATTTTGAAGTAAAAAGACGGAAATGGTATTTTCTTGAAAACATAATCCTATATTAATTTTATCTTTATAATAAAAATGTCAAATTTCCAAATATTTATTTATTAAGTGTTAGGTTTGCAAATGAAGCAGCAGCTAGAAGAGAGAAAAAAAATTCATAACACTTTATTTTGCTGTGTCCTTGTTACACGTTACATGTACATACTATTATAATAACAACACATTATGCATAATTGCATGCAAGTAAACCAAAACAAAACCCTAATCCTAACCCTGAGCATATAAGTACATGTAGTTAATTAATATTACTCAGTACTTAAATTTATAATTACACTGTAACAAGGAAAACCTAAAATAAAGTGTAACCAAAGTTTAATTTGTATAGAAAATTAGGTGTCTTTAACTACTATGTTCTTACATGATAATAATAATAATAATAACAAAAATAAAAAATTGCGTGGTGCAATGTACCTGTTGTGTTCATGTTGAACTGAACTGTAAAAAACTGTTGCTGCTATTAAGGTGGGATACATTTAAGGTTATGGACAGGTTTGGTAGTATGTGGTTAGGTTTAAGGGTGGGTTAAGGTGTAGGCATAGAATCGACAATGTAATTACAAATGTAACAATAAATAATAATTAATAATTTGTAAATATAAGTGTAATGAGAAAACATGCAAGTACATATTAAGTGCACTGTATCAAATATTAATTTAAACACAAGTACATAATAGTTAAGGACACAATTGCAAGTGGGTTTGAAAATTGTGGTAATGTGGTAACACCTTAATGCATTTTATTCAAGTCAAAATATTGATTTAACCTAAATATATTAAATACACCAAACTGCAAATAAGTCAATTAAATATGCATCCTCTTTTGCTGTGTAAAACCTGTGTTACATAAAAAACCATTATCATGAAGAATCAATAACTCAGAAACTTTATAGCATGGCATACGCATCTCTAGCAGGTTGTTTGAGGACGCTTATGTGGCAGCTGTGTGCCTTCACCCAACCCCCAACCCTCATGCCAGGCCCTGCTTACAGACAGCATACCCACACATGTTACTGAGGTAGGCAAAGAAGCAGTACCTCCACCACTCTACATCATCCCCCCCAACCTACCCCACCCCGCCTACTGCTGTTTGGGCTGTGACATCCTGTGCTGATCAGCTCACATGCAAAACCTCGAAACTGCATGGCCCACGCTTCAGTCTAAATCTGATCTACCTCATGTATGTCAGCACTGTGCATCTGGTGCCTGAAACTAACTGACTTAATGTCTACAAATGTCTTTTAATTGAACAAAAATCTCACCAGCTTCTCATAAACTATGAGAACTTGAATGGTAAATTTGACGTGGGATGTAAGAAAGTCGAAACATCAGATCAGACCACAGAGAGGCTGGTTTTCTCACCACAGTTGAGGAGTTGAGCATGAAGCACTGTAGGCGTTAAATACATACCAGCTTTGCCTCTTCTGGTTGTGTTTATTAATGTTAAAGAATAGCAAACGACTCGGTGTTGTCAGTCTGCAACATCCAGACATTCATCATGTGAAGATGCTACAATAGGTTCTTCGTAACTGGTATATGGCATTCTCAAGGGCAGCTAAACAAGATAGAGTTTGTAAAGAGGTTTGAAAGTGTACTTAAATTACAGGCCGGGACTCTTAAAATACCAATTCTTCGGTGTACTCGATTCTAAACATCTGATAATTCATGTTTGTAGGAAACGTTAATGACCTGGTGATAAAATGTCATCCTGATATGACATATTTCAAATCCCACTCTCGTTTTTAGTAGGCTATCTGTCTGAATAAATGTCAGTTAAGGAGTCTGTAAATTGTGCAATGTGATAGTGGCTTGTATTGAAATTATGTGGAGAAATGTTATCGAATACCTGTAAATAGGCCATATTTACAGTTTACGAAGACCAGTGTGGTTCTCATGGCTTTGTGAGCCAAGCATAAAGTCAAACAGATACAAGAGTGAGTGATAACAGTACCGACACTTCAGGGTTTCTTTTATCACAGACAGGAATCTGCCAAACTTCTTTCGGTACACAGTGTCAACTAAGAATTCAGTTTACAGGCAATATAGTTTCCTATAATGTGGATTACTATAAAATTTCTATTAAAATAGGGGGAGATTGTTTGTGTTGTAGCATAATTTGAATAACAGTAAAAAAAATACCAAAATAATTTCCTGCATCTTGAAGCATAGCACTGAGAATAATCAATGATTGTAAAACAGCACATTCATACATAGAGATACTAAATTCTAATCACACTTTACATCAGTGCCATGACTCCAGATTTACAATTTGACTCATATTTCAATGTTTGATGACGCAACAGTGATTTAAATGTCTTTCTGACATTGTGAGGTCACATCTACAAGAAAACAAACATGATGTAGTATTGCAGAAAAGATATAACTCACACACGCACTATATTATATATATATATATATATATATATATATATATATATATATATATATATATATATATATATATATATATATACATATACACACACACACACACAAGTTTTTATATAAATACAAAAAAAGTAAAGTGTTGAAGTAAAGTGTGATACCAGTATAAACTATGCATTAAATTGCTGATCTTAAAAACTGGTTATCCATGTGACACGTCTTCTATTCTCTATGGAAATTTAGAAAAGATAAAGCTTCCTTTAGAATTTTTATTCACAACCCAAAAGCAGTCTTTTTATATTAAAGAACTAAAAGGACCTCGGTGCACTTGCTAACAGCAGATCCGCACCGTGTTACAGCTCCGTTGCATCATTCCTCTGATGAACACGGTTGGCTCAAGACTTCGCTGACAATGAAGGCTGAAGTTGGCAAAAAAAATTAAAAAACAAAAAAAAGTTGCTATCAGATGGGGGTAAAAATTTGCCGCTCATGTAGATAAGACTGTGGGGCAGTTTCCGGCGCTCAGGCTAATGTTAATGGGCAGCACATTGTGCCCATTCAGCATCATCAGACAATTATTTTACAACTTGTAAGTAAAAGTTGAAAAAGAACAGACGGTCACTGCCAATGCGGTTTGTTACTGCTGTTCAAACAGACTGGAGTAGTAGTAAAAGTCTCTGACTCACATTGAAGAATAAGTATTTGTGAACTCTTGTCATCGCTAGCTCTTTTCTCTCTCTAACACAAACAGAAAACACTCACAAAGTGGCCCAGGAACAACCCAGTGATGTCACCCTAACCTAACAATGTGTCATTCGCGCCTGTTGCTCGGTAGCTGCTAACAGTTCATGTAACGCAAGGAGTATTGATCAAGGCTCCCCTTCTCCACCCTGCTTTTCTAAGTGGGTCATTTATTTTTGTGTGGAATTCATTGGCTAAAAGTTTGCCAAGGTTTTGCAGTAATTATCTCATGCACATGTGGTTGGGCACTGCAGGGGGCCATGGTAAATTACACATTTCTCTACAAACTCCTGGATGCTTTTACGGCCGTGTATTATGCAAAACCACATCGGAGGGCCTTAAACAACCCTCCAGTGGATTGAAATAAAGTTGACGCTGCTCTTTGTTTTGAAGCTCAACATGCTGTTTGTTTGGCAGTGCTGAATCGGTGCTTGTTGTGAAGGAGGGCCTTAACTATTTAAGAGATTTTGCCCTGTTGGTTAGCGAACACCTGGGGTGTTTTTAGCAGGGCGCAGGATCCAGATGGGTGGATATCCGTATGATTCCATTAAGGAAAGGGAGTTTTTTTTATTTTTATTCATGAAGGCAGCAGTTATGTGAAGGTTGGGGGGAAAGTATCCAAGTAATGCTGTAAATAATTAGCATAATATGTTAGAAAACCTCAGTTCTTCATTTCAGGGTGATTAATTTTTTTTCATAACTATACATTAATGTAAGGGGCCAATGTCATGTTTTTTATTCTATCTATTAATTTATTCATGAATACATTAAAAATTCATTTTATACATACAATATTAAAATATTTAATTATTAAAATTCACTTTTATATGTACCTTTTGGGGTGCATAAAATCTATGTAATACAACTATGAAGAGAAAAAAAGGGCTCATAATATATATATATATATATATATATATATATATATATATATATATATATATATATATATATATAATCTCTACAAAACTGCTTCAATATGAAAAACTCATCCGACAACACAAAGTTATGTGGTGCGTGAAGAGAGCGTTTATCAGACAATTTGACTTTCTAAGGACAAGGCAAGGAAGGTTCGTGCCCTAAAATGTCATGGGGTGTGACTTCCTAAAAACTTTAAAGTAATGATATGTGTAAAAATGAAACAAAACAAAAAAACAAACTGTAAATTTTTAAAAAAGATGTGTACTTACATGTATTCAAGGTATGGTTACACCACATGACATTTTAGGACAGTATTAACTGGTATATAAACTATATGAAACCAACATCAGTTCAGAGTTTTTATATTATATAAGGCTTTTAAATGTGTGTTATTAACAAGATGTTAAAAAGTGACTGAGATACGTTGTACCTTTAAGTGCTTGACATCAGCTTCTGCTAAATTTGACCTAATGTGAGAACAGCATTAGGTCAGACAGAAATCCATCAAGACGAGTCTGTCATAAGCTGTCCTGTTCCATCTACAACAATTAGATGTTCTCGAAACTAACACACTTGAATCAAAGCTGGTAAAATATATTAGTGGGTCAGAAAAATCAATTTATTACGTTGATTCAATTTTCTCCTCAGGCCAAAATAACAAAGTAGGTCAATCAGTGTTAAACTGAGGAAAGTAAATGACTTCTGCCTCTTCACAACACTAAACGCATTTTATGTGGGTTGTTGTTGAAATTAAATTCTACATTGTGGGCTGTCATGAGAAGGTCAAAAATATTCTTGCTGTCGCTTTATGCTTCTATTATGACTACCTATGCATGATCTTCACAAGAAAGTATAGAGGCGTTCCATCTTGCATGTCTGTTCCACCTCTGTTCTAAAAAATCAGCCCACACAATCCGGGGTACAACTAGCCAAGGTAGCACAGAGGCAAACTATGTTTGGAACATGTTTCCTGTCGTGTACACTTCAACAAAAGCGGCACATTTCTTTCAGTGTAATTATGAGGTTAAGATTATAAATTCTTGCAAGATACCTCGAATACTACTGGATATATGAAAGATAGCATTTACATGCTGCAAGTGTAAAAGCACATTAAATATTATATAAACACATTTCAACATTATTTAGAGGGGTACATTTAACTATTTGTTACATTACTTATGCATATTAGGTGAAGATTCAAAGTTGTTTGAAGTCACAACTTTTTGATAGACCTTGTTTTGAAACAAAACTCAGTTTCTGTCACTTTTTCACTTTCTTGATTTGATCTCCATCTCAATACTTTGTGAGAATTTTTTTCTTTTGAGTCATGCTATGGTGTCACAAGAGTTCAGGAGTGTTTTTGATTTTTTTCTGCTAATGTTCCACCATTTCATATACCCATGATGACACTGTTGCTATCCAGCATTATTAAAAAAAATTCCCCTCACAATACATAATTACAACATATGTTTGCATTAGCCTTATGCAAAGCAGAAAGCAAGACACTAATGAAACCCAAAAAGACTGAGACATAGACAAACAGTAGAAAAAACGATAAATACAAACCATGTATATAACGCATGTATAAAGCCACTCAGAGTAAAATTTTAGTCCTAAGTGTGTCAAAATTCTAAGAATGGCAATGTTACTCTTATTCCTTGACTTAAGAATAAGAGTGATTCATAAAGGTTCCTAGGTGTTAAGACTAGGTCTTAGCTCCTAAATTATTTGAGCTGAAGAGGTCTCCTAACCTAGTTAGAAGTAACAAGACGGCAGCAAAGAGGAGACAAACACTTTCCAGCGAAGATATGACGTATTGGAGTTATATGATGATAGGGAGTTGATAAAACTATACAAACTTTTTTTTCTTTTTTTTTTTTTTTGTAACTGACAAAGTAAGTCAGTTACAAAGTCAGTAAATTTAATAACCTCTTCCACTCAACAAGTCAAAGCTCTAACTGCAGAAATGAAATTAGTAATTACATTTTTTTGGCTGGAAAATTGGAAAAAAAAATGCAGCAATGCACCCTTGACGCTGTAAGCAGCGTCTTACATATTGTAAAAGTGATGTGTGGATTTTTATTTGCCATTTTTTTATGACCCCACATTTCACTTAAACCATTAAAATGCAAAGGACAAAAGAAAAAAAAAGACACTGACCAGTGTTGCCACCTGCTTTCAATTGAAAGTAGCAAAAACTGGTCCCTTAATGTTGCTAGATGACCTCATAAAGTTGAGTTCACTGATCTATATTTATATTTATATAGATCAGTGAACTCGCCTTTATGACGTCTTGGGAGAGTCTTGGAATGTAGATAAGGTTTGTCCAAAAAATTGATTTTGTTGCTATAGGCTTTTGAAAAAAAGTTTCTAAAGGGGTGAGGAAGTCACTAAATCTCTCACTAAATTGGCAACAGTGGCACACTGACTACAACGTAAGTTATTAACGTTTCATTGGTCACCTTGTTTTTGCATGTGTTCATAATTTCATTGTAGGACATCATGGGCAAAAATTAAGCAACAATTTGGCATGTTTCAATGCATTATCACAAATAAAACATCTGACTCCAAGCAACTTTTTTCTTAATTTTTTTTTTTTTTTAATTTAGATGTCAAATTTCCTAGGCTGGACATCACTTTTGGTCACTACTATATGGCAGTTTATTGACTTTTCAACTGACCGCCAAACCATATTGCAAAAACAAGCCACTTTTATATGGATTGTGGGCTTTCCTGGACTTGTTGGAGGCATTGATTGAACTAATGTTCACATCATAGCTCCAACCGTAAACAAGGAGACATACCAATAAAAAACAAAGCATCAGTTATAATTTGTGATAATTTTGCACAATGCAAACAAAATCAAATATTAAAATATTCCAGTGTCTTAATTAAATGATTTTATTGTTGTTACATTAAAAGATTGGTGTTGTGCTGCTGTGACATTATATGAGCAGGCTGACTATTGGCTGATCCAGAGGTTGAGGTCAGCCATTTTGTGTTGACATCACTGTAGTCTTTAGTTCACAACACATAAGTGTCACCTCAGTCAACACTTAAGAATCAGTCTTAGACTTTAACGAAAGTTGCTTTTAGCTTCTTTAAAGCCTCATGCTCTTAGAAAATTCCTACTTTTTACCAAAAAATTATTAACACTTAAGTCAAAGCTTAAGACTATGCTTAAAAGCATTTCTGTTAAGTTTCATACATACGTGCCCTGATCTTCTTCACTTTACATTCTGATTTGTTTACCCTCTTCACACATGCAGAAAAAGAAAACCTATTTAAGTACAGTTGTTAATAATATTTATCTGCCAACTGCCAAGACATTTTTATTAAACATTTATAATATAGTTTCTGCCCTGATGCATGCATTTTTAAGTATGACATTTTTTGTTGAAAGATAAATGGCATCCATGGATGTGGGCTTATGTAAACAACAATCAGTTAGGTCATAAACAGACAAAGTGTGTCAATGAAACTGATAACAAATTAAGGTCCAGTACGTGATGACATTATATATGAACATAATGTGTTTTTTGGTCTTCAGGGCATCCAAATCAATAAGTCTTAATCGGTCATTTATGACGACAAATTAATCAGCAGAATATTAAGGCTGCAAAAAGTACAGAGACACCAACTAAACTTGCACTAAAATTCTTCCTTTTTTCCACCACAGCCCAACAGATGCTCCTTCTCTGTCAGGGTATAAACGGCTCAAGGGAGGACGGAGCAGTTCCCCCCAACTGGAGCCACAAACGAAGTTATCCAGGTGAGCAAGTCAGAAAACGAATCACTCCGCAATCAATGTTTCAAACCTGGCTGAGTAAATCTGAAGTAAATAAAGTAATGAAGATTAAAAAGATCCAGTGATTTCACCAAGTGGCTTGATTTTTTAATTCCAGTCATCCTTTCTACAACAGTACTTTATTACACACTACAAAACTTCTACTTGTTGCATTTCCCAAAAATATTAAAATCGACTTGTTGCAGTTCCCCTCAATGTTTTCCTTGAAGAACTAAAAGGAAACTACTTTAACATAGAAATGCTAAATAAAAATAAAACGTGCAACTATCCTGATGATAATTCGTTTGACTGCTCAAACTTAAAACAGGTGATAGTTATGTAAAAACTAGCATATGTAGGTCAGAGCTGTCCAGTAACAGTTAGCTTTACAGAACAGAAGTAAAAGTGATTATGACACACTGAAAATGTGTCAAAATAAAAAAGCGAGTTCTTCCTCCCTCTATACTATTAATATTGAGCTCATATTTTCTGCTTATGTATTCACGTCTCAACAGATAAATGCCCACACATGCATACATGCCACATAAGAAGCAAATCACAGACATGACATCAGTAAAAACTATTTTATTATCATTGTCATTATGGATCTACAGGAATTCCAGAGTTTTAAAAAACTATATACAACACACAAGAGCAAGTAACAAATATATCATATGATTATTATAACCAATTTTGTAGAAAACAAAAATCGACCTGAAGCAGGGAAAAGCTTTTAATAGTATAAAACGTGTTCTGCGCAGTTAATTTTTATCGTTTTTCCACAGTAACAATTTTACAAGCAATCTTCATCACGACTCAAATGTAAACTCATGCTGACACACCAGCATAAAAGAACACCATCTCAAAATCTACTCCCTGTGCTGTGCTGCAAACAGGCCAGAGATGTAAAAATGTCCCGAGCAAAACAAATTCCAAAACTACAAGCCAACCAAAAATGTACAACCCAGCGGAAAAGTTCCTTGAATTCCAGAATCCATGTTACATATATATTACATAGTAATATAATTAATTGCAGTAGCAATAACAATGTGAGATTATAAACTGCCCAAGGGAATATTCACATATTAAGCTCATGCTGTTCAACAGTATTACTCAACACTTTACCTTATAATAATAAATCACCTGAGAGCAAGAACATGTAATTAATCATCAAAAACAGTATCTGCTAAAATATAGGCTAATGGTAAAAATGTGTGCTGAAAACAGAAGTGTCTTTTTTTCACACAAACATCGAAGCCAATATTAACCGAACTTTGAATAACTGTCGTAGCCTATAAACACTGATCGCTGTTTATCAACTGAATCCGATGGGTCAATTTAACTTTTTATTTGTATTATTTATTTTGTTATCAGGGATTCTAATAAGGTGATATTGTGTCTCAAGGGAGGCAGTTAACTACTGCTGTCTCTGAATGTGAAAACTCAGATACCGTCCTAGACTTTTAAAGAGGCTTCACAGAGATTTTGCGAGTGTTTTCTGCAGTTGGATGAAAAACACGACGCCTGACGTGCGTTTTGACCAGAACTGACTGTACGCGTTTAGTAGCTACATTAGAAACGTGTTCGCAAGAGGAAGCGAATATGCTAAAGAAAAACAGACGTGTCGTCTCCTCCTCATGCTTTCTGACAGATGCTTCTTAAAAACACAGTCTCACCAGATGACAATAAACGACGATATATGGCATAAAAGAGACGAGTGAAACATTGAAGAGTGTGTCAGAATATGCAGAGCTTTTGTAACTTTTAATGATTTCATTTTTGCAGCATTATCTGGTAAAGTGTGTGACCTAAAGGCTAAACGGCGGCCTGAGTTTAACCTGTGAACATGAGCTGACATTCGCAGGTTCATTTCAGTTGACGTGTTCAAGTGGCCATATAAGTTTCGACACTTTTAAAAAATAGTTTATAAAATTAGATTCAGCTTTTTCTCAGAACTTAAATAAGAACAACATAGTTTAAGAAAAATAAATCAGCCGCACCACGTGTAATTAAGCAATAATAACATCATATTCGTGGGCATATAAACAACAAGTGCTTTGTACGAACTGCTGCTTTTGCGTGCTGCCGTCTTTCTGACTTAAAGCGTGACGGATATGAATACTTAAACAGCAGAGAATGTGACATCAATTAATGCTTACAGAACGCGCGGCTCTACAAATATGGTTTAGTAATGCGGAGCTGTGCGTAAGAATGAGATTAATTCGTCAGTCATTGCTGCCTGTCACTGGCATCTTTACAAGACTAAGCGCTCGCGAACCGGTGCTGTAATATTTTACTTTCAACTCAGCTGCCTCTTGACAATTAAACCATTAATATTGCACAATTCCGAAACGACGTGGCTATTAACAACGCCTTAGGAAGTATTCATCAATATTCCTCTTAAGCACAATTACTTAAATCGATTTCCAAACACATTTATCGACATGTAGGCTAATCTAGCAGATAATCGTTACTAAGGGCAGTTCGTCAGTATCCTACTACCGGTTATATAGGCTATGCTATGTGACAGACAAACCACGACGAGAACAAAGCAGTTAGAATCAAAGTAAAACATTCTAATAAATTCACTACATTCCAGATGTGAAATAAAGCCAGTATTCAAGCACAATGTCTCAATGTTCGTATATAATCCCGGTCAAACAAACCCTTATGTACACTGGCCAGCAGGTCCACGGCACTGAAGAGATAACATGTTAGGGAAACAAAATATCACTGAAAAAAAGAAAAACACTATAAATAAACAAAATGTGTCCGTGTGAATAAGCGCTCCAGATATGTTCTGTATAGACTAGGTTATTGCCGTGGGTTTAATACAGGGAAAGGCAACGAATGGACACTTTGCTTATGTCATGGAATAGCAAATTAGTTCTGAGTATTTTGAGGCTGGGCTAAAGAGACAACGTACGTAATCCACTTTCTCTGGCCACGTGACCGTCTCGGTCTGGACGCGTCCATGAGGAAGGAGGAATTAAACACTGAATGCAACTATTTTTCTCGATCATAACGCCAATTCAATGCTTTAAGTTACATTTTAAAAATCGAATTAAAAAACATTGTAGTTAATTATTAAAGTGTAACAGTGTGAAAAAAAAATATTGACAATAAGTGAAGAAATACCAACTTACGGAAAAATATCACACTCCCCTGTCCTCTAAAAATGGTATGGTCGCCAGCTCAAATTCCGAGAATTGAGCTCTTCTGATTCTTAGAACTGGGGTTCTTAGAAGTGGTGATGCAAGAAGTTTCTAGGAAAGCACTACCAGGTGATTTTTTTTACATTCTTTTCCTCTGGCGCGCTGTTGCCATTACTCACACATGTTCATTAGGCTGTTTTATTGGATTTTATGGTTAAATGTTTATCTCGGCTGATTTTTAGGTGTTTTTGCGGACAGTTTTTAGAGCAGAGTGTTTATGCAGTGGGTCTGTCTTAGTGGAAATTCTTTTGACAGTTTAGGTCGTCCTGCATGAACCACACTGCTCTGTCAGTCCACACCGCGGGATCGTTGGGTTGTAAATATTATGTGCAGGCATCAGAGGAGTGAAAATTCAGACGCGGTGCGCGGTTGTTTTTTGTTTTTGAACAAGACAGCTTTCAAAGTTGACTAAATAGCACATGGGGGTTAAGATTATAAACCAGAGACTGTGTACTGCGTGGTCAAATTCAAAGATAGAAGCGTTAACCGAGACATCCGACGATTTCACTCTCTTTATTTCAGTGCACGTTTAAAACCCAGAGTTCGCTCGGAAACCGAAGTTTGCACTCTCTCGCTCTTTCTCTAGGCGTTTTGTTTTTGTTGTCCTGTGCCAGAAGCCGTGTACATTGTGTTTTCAGTGTGTATATGCTGGTATAAATCACATCCCAATCTTAGAGATGGTTTCTGATTTGGTTGTACAGTCGTTGAGCATGTTTATTTGTTTTTAATATATATGTTTTTTTGTTTGTTTGTTTTTTTGCGCAGAGACCCATTAATGTCACCATTGGCATTGTCATTATTGTTCTTTGGTCAAATTGCATGAAGTGTTACATTTTATAGTGTTCCAGCTAAATCTGGCAGTGTTTGGCAGTAGAGATGCATTAGAAAAGTTTGTATCGTTCTGCGGTAGCTGTCACTTGTAACAGCACGAGCGCAGCAGACCTGCACAAGTTACAGTACTCGTGTTTTCATTTTGTGTAGCCTATATATATAGCTATTTGTTATTTGTGTTTCATTTTGTAAAAAAAAGCTTTAATGTTCTTGCCAGAAATGCAGCATATTAGAAATATGTATACATGGATGAACAGACACAGATAAAAAAAAAACTATATATATATATATATATATATATATATATATATATATATATATATATATATATATATATATATATATATATAAAGTGCTGCTTGGCACTGAGCGAGTGGTTTGTAAATCTCTGTCCGCTGTTTGCGTGTTGTGGATCGGGCTCTATTCCTGGATTGAGCACATATAATGGCGTTTAGTTACATAGGGTAAAAGTGTTAGATTTAACGCTTATTAATATGGAAACTGAGAGCAAGAATGCGAGACAAAAAAAGAGCTCAACAGAGAGCGCGTGTGCTCTGCAATATGATACTTTTCTGTGTTCGTGAGAAGTTGACGTTGTTTATACGGTCATAGGGATTTAAGATCGCCAAATGCCGGCAAAATTGCCAAATATGACTTGATATGCGAGTTGCAGGTGTTGTCGGAGTCGTTTTGCGTCGCTGAACGTCAAAACGGTCTATGGGTGACATCTCGTGGACGTAAAACTTTAGATTTCTTAAAGAATTGACGGAATAAAACTAGCTGTTCAGAACATGAAATCAGAGCGGTTAGAAAAGTTCTTCGGGTCAGTAGAAAACATTTTCAGAGGGGTTCTGAAGAGCTGGTGTTTTTCAGGTGTTATGGTGGGTTTCTGAGTGTGTGTGTGTGTGTGATTTTTTTTTTATTTGTTTGTCCAGTGGTTAAAATCCCGATCCCTTTCCCGGTCATCTGCGCTTGCCTCCTCACACAAGAGCATTACAAGAGTCAGAGGCTGATTAAGCTGCTTTGGCACCATGACAGCGCGCGGTCGGGCATATAGACGTTATGTAGGCTCAAATGGAAACAGAATCTCTAATACTGAATGTTCAACATGTGAGAAATGTTCGCCTAACTATTTAAAGGCGTCCAGTGAAACTATATTTGTGTCAAGGCGCCAGATGTGACTGGGAGAACCGTCTTGAGGTGAATCGTTCATTATCTGAACTTTGGAAAGCAGAAAATGTGTCGTCACAAAATTAATCTATTAAAAATAAAAACTCTTCTACAGTATTAACATAATTCTTGGGGTGTGTTTGTTGGCTATTCCACTTAGTCTGTTATTACACTCATTCCTCAATAGTGAAGTGTATCGCTCCACAGTACTGCAATAAACAGCCTAACGACATTTCCCCATGACTCATTCTAGTTTATTCTCCACACATAAAGACTGGAAAATCGCAGGGAAAGAAGCAATTTTCTTAAGAAGGCAAGAACTGTGTAAATGCACATTTCAGTGAACTTGGTATATTATAAGATGAATATACTTTTTCTGTGACTAGCTCGCAATGTGCCTAAAAGTTAATTACAACTGTGAACTTGAAGGATAATGCTGTCATATAAAAGATAATTTTAGGTAGGAAGAAAAATTATTCTCAGACCTGACAGAATTGCACGTGGATGGATGTCAGTTCTCTAACTAAATATTTGCATCATTTGTCGCCATCTACCGGAGAGAGAGGGAAATTTGGCGGCATTTTTTGAGAACTATACATGTAATTGATTTTCAGATTAAAGGGATAGTTCACCCATAAATGATAAGTCTGTCATCATTTACTCACTCTCGTGTTGTACCAAACCCTAATGATTTTCATTCTTCAGTGGAACATAAAAGGAGATGTCAGGCAGAATGACAGCCTCAGTCACCATTCACTTTTATTGCAAAAAAAAAAAAAAAGTTGCAATAAAAAGGGAATGGCGACTGAGGCTGTCATTCTCCATAACGTCTCCTTTTGTGTTCCTTTGTCAAAAGAAAAGCACTTTGACAAGGTACACTTTGACAAATTTTTTGATGCATAACAGGATTAAAACTACATTCTTAATAGATGTTTTGACATACCTCCCTAAAAAAAGCAAATAATAACAGCATTGCCTTTGTTTCTGAAGTTTTTAAAAAGCTAATATGAACTTCAAAGATTTCTGTGATGTAAGAATAATACCCAACTTTTCTGATTTTAGCTCATGTTGTTCAGTGAGCACCGATTACATCATTCACGGTTCACTTTGTTTCCTAACAGATCTAGAAAAAATGGCTTGTGCAGCCGACAGCTGCATCCAATTCACGCGTCATGCAAGTGATGTTCTGCTCAACCTGAACCGACTGCGTTGCAGAGATATCCTTACAGATGTCACGATTCTGGTCAACAGACAACAGTTTCGAGCACACAAAACGGTCCTTATGGCATGCAGGTGCACTTGAAGACTATTTGGATTTGTTGCATGCTTTCTTGGAAATATGTTCATTTGTGACCCCAAAAAGCATTCTAAAAATCATAATTTCTCCACAGTGGGCTCTTCTACTCAATCTTTACTGATTCACATAAATGTAACCTGAACGCCATCAGTCTGGACCCGAAGGTCGACCCAGAGGGTTTTGCAATCCTTCTGGAGTTCATGTACACTTCACGTCTCACACTGAAGGAGAGCCTCATCATGGCCACCATGAACACAGCCATCTATTTACAGATGGACCACGTTGTTGACACCTGCCACAGATTCATAAAGTCCAGGTATGTTTTCCTGTGTTCATAAATTTAACCTAAGTCCTTAATTATACAACATGCTAAGTTAAAAGTGTTATACTTGAATGGCAGAATGCAGATGTTTTTAATTTGCTCCATATTTCCATGCAGTGACTCCTCCATCAAACTTCCCAGAGAGGACTTTCTGGTCAGCCCCCTGCTTTTACCTCAAGACGTTCACAGTTACAGACCCCATGAGGTGCTGGAAAACGTTCCTGGACGAGCAGCGACTTTCAGAGATGGGAGACCCTATGGTGTCTGCATGTTTAACGGGGTCAACGCTCCTAACAGCTCGTACCTTTACAGCCAGTTTCCCATGCAAGGTTTTCCCTTTCCTCTTTGCAAGCTGACAGATACCAAAAACACATTCTCAGATTTCTCAAAGGGAGGCATCATCCATCACAAACACTGCTCACCGGCTGATGGCAACAACCCTGTGTTGGCCGATTTCACCCGTAGTGCTACCGGCGGGAGCTCAACGGCTTGCCATGCCAGTTCATACTCGAGAGAGCTGGGAAGGGATGAGGAAATGAAACGGGAGACCCTGGAAGGAGTGGTCCATTCGATTGGGATGAGCTCCAGAAAGCTCGGTTTCACCAGCCTGACCCAGGAGCAGCAGCAGAGGGAGACAGGGAAAGAGCAAAGCTCCCTGGCAGAGGAGCATTTGAACCACCAACACTACTCCATGGGCATATCCTCTAATGGACGCAAAACCTTGATGAGCAGTCCTCAGAGCCCCCTCAAATCAGACTGCCAGCCCAATTCCCCAACGGAATCGAGCAGCAGTAAAAACGCCGCCCTGGCACAGTCCTCGCAACCTCCAACCTCTCAAGGTGCTCAAGACCCTAAAGCTCGTAACTGGAAGAAATACAAATTCATTGTTCTCAATCAGAGCTCCAAGGAGGAGGAGACCAGTCCTCGTGACCCTGCAATGCACTCCCCGCAGAGGCCAGGCTTGTCTGCTTTTCTTCACCACGTTGATTCTGAACATCCCGACTCGAAGGCGCCAACAAAGATCAGTGAGCAAAGCGAGGACTTCACCGTGCCTCAAGCCAGTCGCCTCAACAACATCATCAACAGGTGAGTTGTTCCGAAGGAAATCTGACTCTCTTAAACAGCCAAAAAGGTGTCATCCTCTGTGTACAGAAACCGATTAGAAGACCTGGTTTCCTAATGCAATAAAGTTCCGAAATGCAGGTTTTTCAGTATCTTATGAAACGGTTCTCCACCCACCACCTCCACAAAGCCAGATTGAATTTTTCTTCATCCATTCCAATCCTCTTAAAGCACACAGAGGATTTACCTCTTAGCAGGAATGTGTGAAATTCATTCAATATCCTACAAAAAATTAGAGTGAATTTCTCTGCAGGCCTAAAATGTGGTGTTTTCCTCAGCAGAACTCTAGAGGGATCACAGAGGAACAGCGACAGCCACTCTTCTCTCTATATGAGCCATTTAAAATGCTCGTCCTGTGGCTCCCAGTCTCCACAGCACTCTGACGTCTGTCCCAACACATCCGCCTCGCGTCTGGCCGAGGAGATGTCTGAGATGCACTCGGAGTACTCCGATTCCAGCTGTGGTGAGATACTTTTTTCTAAAAATAGTTTCCTAAAAACCTGTTTGCATCCTCCAAAACCAACAATTTTTCCTTTGCCTTACAGAAAATGGAACATACTTCTGTAATGAATGCGACTCCAAGTTTGCAGAGGAGGAAGCCTTGAAACGCCACACGCTTCAGGTCCACAGCGACAAGCCATACAAATGTGACCGTTGCCAAGCAGCATTCCGCTACAAGGGAAACCTTGCCAGTCACAAAACAGTTCACACCGGTAAAAATAAACAGCCGCTGCTACAAATGTCATTTTGGCTGCAAGGTTCGATGTTTTGCTTAACCTCCTTTTATTTGTGCTGCAGGAGAGAAACCGTATAGATGCAATATCTGCGGGGCTCAGTTCAACAGACCAGCTAACCTCAAAACCCACACACGAATTCACTCAGGAGAAAAGCCATACAAGTGCGAGACATGCGGCGCTAGATTTGTGCAGGTGAGTGCTTTGACTTACAGTCAATTGCACAGATATAGAAGACATTTGTAAGACTAACATGACCTCTTTGCACAGGTTGCTCACCTTCGGGCTCACGTTCTGATTCATACCGGAGAGAAGCCATATCCATGCGATATCTGTGGCACTCGTTTCCGCCATCTGCAGACGCTGAAAAGTCACCTGCGAATACACACGGGAGAAAAGCCCTATCATGTAAGCACATACAGAGTGATAGCATAACTGTATCTGTAAAGTGCAAAAGTGTTTATCCTCACCCTAAACGTTGTTCTCCCATTTGCTTTTCAGTGTGAGAAATGCAACTTGCATTTTCGCCACAAGAGTCAGCTGCGGTTACACCTGCGGCAGAAGCACGGCGCAATCACCAATACCAAGATCCAGTATCGCATGTCCTCGACAGACCTGTCGACCGACTTAACGAAGGCATGCTGAGGAGGCACTTAGGGGCAGACCTGACCATGGCATTATATGACCTGACTTGTACAATCATTCTAAATTTTAGTGCCACACTGTGTTAATCGGACAAGGAAAAAAAAAGAAAAAAAAAAAACTGGCAAGAAAATGCCAGTCTAAACGGGTTTCCTCTACATTTGAACATAGACATGGTCTCTTGTAGTCACTTTATTGTTTATATTTACACACACACACACACACACACACACACATATACATATATATCTATATATATATATATATATATATATATATATATATATATATATATATATATATATATATATATATATTAATGTTGGGAGTGTTTTTACATTTTGAGTTACTAAAAAAGCTTTATTTTGTTGGAAGAAGACTGGAATGTAAAACATTTAAATCCGGTTTTTGAAAATACAGTATTTTCTAACTAAAAAAAAAAACTTTTATGAAGGTTATTGGGGATTTTGATTGAGGTTGGAATATTTTAAGTCAAACACATTTCCAGCAAAGCAAAGAATTGTGTGTCTATAGATTTATATATATATATATAAATAAATGTACAGGTTACACTATGTTGGAATGACCTCTGGCTTGTAAGAGGAACTCCTAACTGTGACTGTAGCATTGAATATCTTACTTGGTTTTTGTCGTGTACTTTTGAGAATAATGGCTGCTCTCTCAAATGGAAAACATGCATGAGGTGGGTTGCCACTGATAAACTTTCACTATGTAGGCAACTGCATAAATATTGTGACAAAGTGTAATTACTTTACATCAAGATTGCTCTCTGCTGGCAGAGCCGATCTGGAATTACATGGTAACATATGCATTCAAAAGTAATAATGATTATAATAATAATAAAAAAAGAAAAGGTACTGCTATGTTATGACCAAGGAGATATTTTGCTTCAGATGTATTTGTATAGAAACGTGACTTTTTATTTCTTTTGGCAAGTGAAGGTTTACAGTTTTGTTGTTGTTCTAGAAGCTACGTAAAAGGTTATACTATTGTCTTTTTCTTCTTCTTTTTGTCTGTGTATACACTGTGTACTCAAGGTGCCTTTCTCAATGGTGTCTGAATTTCTTTTCATTCAGCCCAGCTCTACTAAGGTACAACTGAAGGGCAACACATGTCCTTTTTTCCCCTTTTGAGTGTGTAAACATGCGAGAATGTTTTTGTGGGACTGAGTGTGTGTGCATGTGTGCTTTATAAATTCTTTTCACACACTTCAAGAAAAAATGCAACTCATTGCGTGAGCTATACATCTTCAGGACTTGTTTTGGGATTGGGCTTTTTTAAATAAAAAATGCATTAAGCTTACTGTAAAATATAGATGTATGAATGTAAAATAAAAGTATTGGATTTCTATGTCTAACATTTGTGTAGAGCCTCATTATTCTAAACTCAAAAGAGGAACATTCTCTGGCATTCAACTGCTTTTATTTCCATCAAATTTCTTGTGTAAATGTTTTAACAATGACTTAAGCAACTGAGACAAATGGAACCAGATTCACAGGCATTAGACGAGCAGAAATGGAATAATGACTCCCTGAACAAAGGTCACTTTTAATATGCAGCCACCAGCAGCTTTAAGTACTACAGTGCATCTCCTCCTCGTGGAGTGAACCAGATTTAACAGTTCTTGCTGTGAGATGTTTTCCATACTTCCACCAAAGCACTTTAAACTTTTCTGACATGCCTGGGTGCATATTATGTACAGTATATATGTATGTGTGTGTTTAAGCTTAGCAGTATGGTATGTTACAACAATATCAGAATTGTTATATTAAGCTTAACATTATGGGAAGGCTTGCATGTTACAACAATAGCAGAATTGTTAGAGAGTCAAGATAAAAAGCAGGGAACCAAATCACCACAAGCTGGGGTAGTGAAAAGCAACACTGGAAGCTCCATACCTCTGTTGTATCAATTCCTTAAACAGGACTGGAGTATCACAAAGAAAGAATGAACCACAGTAGTTCAACACAACAGGGGTGCATTTCCCAAAAGCATCGTGAGCTAACGCTGGTGGTAAGTTCCATCAAACTCTATTGGTAATGACGGAACTTGCGACCATAGCTGCATTTGGGAAACGCACCCCAGAATGCTTCAGTTACAGAGTTTTCATTGAGATTTGCTTTATTTTATACAGGTACTACTAATACACAGTCAACAGGTGACAAACTGCACCATCTACACAACATACTGATGTATACCACTTCAACATGCTGAGATTTAAACCATTGGCCAAAATGATTTTGACTGCACAAATAATGCTGCATTACTGCAGGGGTCACCAAACTTGGTCCTGGAGGGCCGGTGTCCTGCAGAGTTTAGCTCCAACCTTAATCAAAGGCACCTGAAGTTTCAGTATACTTGAAACTTCCAGGCAGGTGTGTTTAGGCAAGTTGGAGTTAAACACTACTGGACACCAACCCTCCAGGACCAAGTCTGGTGACCCCTGCATTACTGTACATACTGTATAGTGTTATACAGACTGAAGACATCATTATCCATCTAAAAGTTAATCAGTTCAACACAAGGCCATATATTACAAGTCTGCACATAAAAGAGGGGTTTGGAGGAGGGATCAGAAAACTGCATTGCAAACCATAAAAGTATCAGATCCTGTTGCGTTACTCTGGAACAGGTCTGAGATTCTTTTGCTTCCTTCTTCTAAACCAATATAACACAAAAATGCAACAATACAGCTCAGAGTGCAACAAGCATTTTTTTTCCCTACTGAAGTGGAGAATTTCCGTTGACTTGTTTTTTTTATATTGAGCCTGTATTGTTGATCTGCTAAACCAAACATTCCAGTGTTGAGGGTAACATTATATGTTGAGAGAAATCGGCAGTAAGATGTTACTTTTTTCTAGACTAAATTTGAACATGCATTAATTCATCTCACTCACAAAAAAACTGATTCAGTTAAATGCAACTAAACCTGCAACGAAATAAGTGTTGAATACAAATATCCTATATGCATTTAATCCCATTTTATTAACTGGTGTCTTTGCTCCTGACCTTTGATGAGCCAATTTAACCATAATAAAAAGCAAAAATTACTTGAGCTAAATTTATCTTTGTTGAAGTGTGTTGAAATTTCTTCTGCATTCTACTGTACAGACGTGAATTTACATTCATTCCAGCCTGAGGATTTTGGTGTGAAAGGGATTCAACATTTGCCAATAATATAACTTTTATTAATTTAAAAAAAAAAACGAGCAAGACCTGCCCTGATTTAAAAAGTAATGCAAAAGTAATGTAATGCATTACTTTCCATAAAAAGGTAACTAAATAACGCAATTAGTTTTTTTAGGAAATAACAATATTGTAACTTTCCAACACTGCAAATTTACTTTGCTATATAAATTTTTCCATTCAAAAAACTATTTTCATATATATATATATATATCTCAGCTATAACCTAACCCTAACTGAAAATGTTCTTGCAATCACTGAATGATGGTTTTGCCAGTTTATGTGACAAAGTACAAATTTGTCCCTAAAATATGGTATAGGCCTACATAAACACCTGTTTTTTTTTTGGTTTGTTTTTTCACTACGTTAATCAGGGCTTCTGATTTCACGATTTGAGGGTTCAGTAGGTTTCACTATATCAGTAGGGACATTTTTGCAAGTACACACATTTTTACACAGAATTTAAATAAATATACACTTTATTTACAAGTTACTATTATCTGAAGAGATTTTTAAAAACTGCACTTTCACCTGCAACATTTATTCACAGGTGAAAGCAACACCATGTAGGCATTAACAAAAAGCTCAGGCCGCTTCTTCCATCTCAAAATCATAAACAAGAGTATCATTGAGGTCCTCAGGGCCAAGTATCCAATGATTTTTCCTCTGAGTAGAAATCTAATAAACAAGGAGAAAAAAAATAAAAAAATAAAATAAAAATGGATCGCTGAAGAAAAAAAAAATTAATTTAAAAAGGCATTTTTTTTAGGGAATTTCATTTTTTTAATATAACATTTTTTTATGTAAGGTGTTTAGGTAAGTATTTTAGGTGAGTCTTGGCAGTGCGTTCGTCCATCTAATTGACAAAGCAACAGGCCATCAAGACAAGGAACATAAAACTTAAACTTTGCAAATAATTAAATAAGTTAACAAACGTCCTTATCCATCTTTAAACTTACTTTGCCATGGTGCAGCTCAGAGCAACACTCATCCACGTCAAAGCTCTCATTCATGCAGTTCTCCTGAAAACACAGACTAGCACCATTGGAACCTGTCTGGCATTCTTTCGGTATAGCAGAAATCAACATGACTTCGGTAAAGTCACCCATAGTGCTTTTCAAATGCCACAGGGTAGTAATTGTAATAAACCTTGGTGATAAACACAAGCAGATAAACAAAAACCGAGAAAAGTAGTCGTAATAAATTTTGGCAAACGTATCTTTAGGTGCGTTCTGAACTCGAAATGGCACGGAATATCAAAACGCTTTCTTCACGCCAAGTTTTGTAAAACCATAAACTCTACTATGAAAACTCAAAAAAATAACACCTACCATTCTCATTAAACTGTGTATCTGTTTAATTTAAACGTAACCTGCGAACGTATCAGTAAGGCCTCAAACAGAAAATCAACACATGGCTGATAGCAATTTGTCTCAATTTTGTGGTTCACCTGGTTCAGCCAAATTAACAGATTATCAATTCATTGGTGAGCTAATGAGCAAATCATTCGGCACTCTGTTAAAAGGTGCTCATAACATTAACAAGCTAAAATGGTATAAATTTGACAGAGAGTCAAATAAATTTGGTATAAATTTGAATAGTTAAAAATGTGATTATTATTTCAACATTCGATAAACTTTTAAACAAACTTTAAAATGAATCAACGCTCTGCTACAGTCAAATGTTGCATTAGGCGTGTGTGTGTGTGTGTGTGTGTGTCAAAATACAGTAATAGTTTAAACTAGTTGATAGAAAGAAATGTCATAAAAAAATCTTATTCACTGCCCACAAGAGTACTACTTTTTTGTTTTTCCTTTGTACAGTGTAGTGGCATCCTGTAACTATTTTAAATGGTTAGGAGCTATTTGGCATTGTGCTTTAAAACAATGAAACATCATAAGATTCCATTTTAAATAATTTATTCAAATTATTGATTCATTCAATTTTATCACTATAAAGCTTATTTACAGTGCACTGTTCCTACACCTTAACCCAGGAGTTCAGTTCCAACCATGATCAAACACAGCTGTCTGTAATTATCAAGTGCTCCTTCAGACCCTAATTAGTTGGTTCAGTTGGGTTTGATCAGGGTTGGAGCTGAACTCTCCAGGAACAGGGTTGGGCAGCCCTGTCTTAAGTGATATATAAACTTTTTAAGCTGTGCAACATATGCTTTGGCTGCATCCAAAATCACATACTTCCCTAATATATATATAGAAGGCCAAAAAATGTATGTGAGACAAGTGGAATGTCCAAATTCAAAGTATTCATAAAGGAGTGGTTAAAAAGTAATCTCCAGCAAGATTCTGAAGTGCACATACAATGGACACTTAACTATTGCATGTGGCCACAAGAAAGATTTATTAATGGAAAGTGAAGTGACGCAAGCGACACTGGTTGGTCACATGACATATATTATATATCCAAAAAGTGAAAGTGTGAAAAGTGACGTGACACACAGCCAAGTATGGTGACCCATTCTCAGAATTCATGCTCTGCATTTAACCCATCCAAAGTGCACACACACAGCAGTGAACGCACACACAGCAGTGAACACACACCGGAGCAGTGGGCAGCCATTTATGCTGCGGTGCCCAGGGAGCAGTTGGGGGTTCGGTGCCTTGCTCAAGGGCACCTCAGTCGTGGTATTGCCAGCCCGAGACTTGAACCAACAACCTTAGGGTTAGGAGTCAAAGGTTACATTTATCCAGGTTACATTCATATGACTTAAATAATTCTGCTGTAAAGCAGCTCTTAAAAGAAATGGAGTGAAAGGACAAATAGACCAATTTGTTGGTCGAGGCTATTTACATTAACTCCACCCACCAGTGCGTGGCTGCGATAAATAGCACTGCAAAATACACCAATTTATCTGTAGTATCAGTGGTGCAGAGAGGAAAAGTGTGGTGACTGATTTTATTAGGTGGGTAGCGGTATAGGTGTAGGGAGGTTTTGTCTCAAAGTGGCATTTATTTAATATTTTTAAGTATGATAATTTAAACTCACTATGTTATTTCATAATGTTTTATAATGTACTACAGTACTGAAATATAAATATCTACCACTACTATTTACACAATTATTATTAGTTCTGTTCATTGTGTAAAGTTAATTAATTATGAAATGAGTTCAATACTATTCTTTAAAAAATAGTAGGCAGTATACACTGTGTACTGGGCAGTAAGCAAGTATGCCATTTCAAACACAGCAATATAACTTTATACACACCACACTTTCAGATTTAAAGCTTTGCAGGATGTTTTCATTCATTTAGAGCTATGTTACACACGGCATGAAAAGTCATTTTCAAAAATCCATAATTGGGGCACTTTTAACACCCGTAAAATAACTACATATTCACCAGAAGTATTTTCTCAGACAGTATGCGAATTTGAACGCAGCCAGTTTTTCAATGGTTGAACTACAATAACAAAAAGTAGACCGTGGAAGAAAATACTTTATTCCTGTATTAGTAGGTCAAAGAACTTAACTAAATCAAAAGTCATTTGGATGCAATACAGAACCTTCCAAACATTATTAAAAGCACAAAACCACTACTAACTCAAAAAAGTTATTCTCTCTCATTAATGGGCCTCATGACAACAGAGGTAAATGAATATTTAGGGGGAAAAAACAAACTTTACAAAATTCGGAAAAAAAAAAAAAAAACATTTAATCTACAAGGCTCCACAGAGGATTATTGTGAACAGTCCAACAAAAAAAAACTATTCTCAAATGTAAACATTATTGTTTCTGTTGCATAGCTTCTTTGCGCGCAGCATCCTGCAGCAGCTGTGTGTCCACTTCATCCGCAGGAAGCTGAACATATCGCACTACAGATCCACGGATAAAGCAGTTCTTCACAGACAATTAAAAAAAACAACAATAATAAAAAGTCATACATAGACAGTTCAGACTCAATATGACATTTCATACATGACAGACTCAAGTGGCTGAGGTTCTAGGCACAGACCAGACAAGTGTTCTTTTCTGCTATTTAAGTTTTACTTCTCTTTATCAATCTATAGAGTGATCGGGGTTTAAATGGTATGCACACTTCCTTATCTATAACAAAGAAGTTCTCACCATGTGTGGATATTTCTCTGGATCAGTGACACTGATATCGGTCAGTTTGATGTTCAGATACTGTGAAGGGAGAACACGTTTAATTCTAAACTGAAATTCACTCAATATTTGCTTATATTTCAATAAAGCGTAATGTGCAGTCATACCTGATCAACCGAGTGTAATGTTCCACAAATGCTGCAACATTGACATTAAGAATGTAATGAGTTACCACATAAATTACACAGGGCACATACTAGATTTTTAAAGTATGTGATATATTAAAAGGAAAGTCCTTACCTCAAGTCATTCTTAAGCTCCACCACAACATCTTTGCCAACCAAGGACTTAAAGAACGAGTAGAAAAGCTAAGGAATTAAATGTTTGAATGTTACATTTAAATTAAGGCCTGATTCAAAAACAAAAGTTGATCAAACGATATGAAAATGTGCTAAGATGTGAAATAACGTACAGTGCAACGTTATACACTGTGCGAAGCCCTTTCGCCAATTGTACACACCAAAAGCAGTTTGCAGTGTCTCTAAATGTACACACCAAAAGCAGTTTGCAGTGTCTCTAAATTACTAAAAATGCCCGGTGTCTATTTAAAATTTAATGAAAAGAACAACAATACAAATAGTCTGCGATTGGACAAGTTAGCTAGCCGTTAGCAGGCTGCTGCCATTACTAATTCCTCACCAACAGCGGTGTGCAGTAAACAATAATACATTTTAAATATTACAAACAGGTTTATTTAGTCGCTGCAACATTTTTAACGGAAACCACTGTTTGTTATTGCTAAACAATAACGCTTACCATTTTCACGAGGTTTTGTGCTTCAGATCACATACGTCATCAAAAAGAGCTGCCGGGTTCTTCACTTCGTGCTTCTATTGGCTAGACGAATGAAGATGTAACGCTCCCATTGGTGGAGGAATGTCAACTGTACGCATCACGGGAATGCTTCACAAATACGGAATAGGAAATAGTCTATTTATCTATTTTTTTGTTTGTTTGTTTGTTTTTTAATAATAATTAAATGATGCCAGAAAATGAACTTTCACTGTGTCCACACGGCTTTACTAGCAAACTTACATCCCTTTGTCTTATAGCAGAAGCTCTGGTAATTCACCCTTTCACCAGCAGATGGAGGCAAATAATAAAAAAGCGCGGGCAAAATTATTCGTAACTTTCGCCCATGGTTGCATAAACTTCTTAGAGCAGCCTTACAAGATAGTCATGTAGTTCTTTTTTCTTCAGCACTAGTCCCTATTTATTAATTTGGTGATATAGGTGACATGCTATATATTGGTCTAATTTGAATCGAAGAAGCAAGACTGTATAGGCTACTTGTTCCTTGTTATTTACAATATAAGCTCTGCAATGCCATATACTGTAAAACACGATGGAAAGAGGGAAACATGGAAAATGTGTAATTTTGAAAAATGATACACTGCTTGGATTTCTAAAAACAACTATTGGTGGCCTATGGTAAAACTGACTGATATCAAACTAAAGTGAATTTTTAACAGACCAACAAATAAAAAATCAATGACTGTACAACACTTGGTTTTATTATACGATTACAACTGTTCACTCTTCTCTCTTTAATAAAAAATGTTTTAAGCAACATGAAATGTTTAAACTGAGGCTGATAGAAATGATTGCTCTATGTATGACTATATGCAGTGACATTCAAACTGTAAAACATTCATTTTAAAATTAATATCCAAGATCTCTGTCTTGCTATTGTTTATACATTTATCAATTTTAGTACTCAAAGATAAAGAAGCTTATGTCTTTTGCCCAGTACTACAGAGTCTCAAGTATCAGATAAGAAGCTCACGCCAGCGCTGACAGCTCTCCTGCCATGACACATCAGTAGGAAATCATTTTAATGGCCGACCCATCTTCACTTGTGGCTGTTGTGTCTCATGATGCCCTAAGGAAAGACATTGGAATTGAATGAGAAGGCAAAGGTATTTAAAATATATATTATTTCAAAGCATTATAATCAATAGAGCTGTTTACACACAGCCCTTGCAGCTCGCTGTCACTTGACAGAAGAGTTTCGAGACCACTGATCTACTGTTTTCCACAAAGAAGGAATGTACTGTGGTTGTCATACCATCTTTGGGTTGGCCTTGTCTGGTTTGTTGCCGTAACTTGGATGGAAGCTCAGAGCTGTCTCTGTAGTCTCTGGGCTTTGGCTGAGGCTCTTGTGGCTGACCAGGGCGAGACTTCATAGGCACCGGAGGTCTATTAGGCCCAGTCATACCCCCTTCAGAGCGAGATGGCACCACTGGCTTCTTGGTGATGTTCTGGGGTTGCAGACCACTGCTCATGGTGTTTGTGGCTGATGATGGCTGGGGTTTGGTTTCTGAACAGGTGAAAGAGCGGAAGCGAGGGGTTGGAACAGGGTGCTGACGGTCAGCATCCAGGTCTGTTTTGGGAAAGGAGAAGTGAGCATCTGGAGGAGGGAGATGGTCCTTACTTCCTCGTGATGAACTCATTGAGCCATAAAGGGGATTGTCAAACATCTCTGGAGGCTGCCCATCCTCAGATCTAAAACCAAAAATAACCACAAAAATAGAATTTAGAAGATCAACCTATAATCCCTTTTAAAGCTCTTTTTATAACAAGCAGTCATCAAAAATAATATTTTAATTGCTATTAGTAACAAATAAACATTTTAAAATTCAAACGGACAGAAAATTGTATAAACATTAAATGTATCAAAAAATATTAGGGATGCATTATTAAAATTGTGGCTTTTTCTGTCAAGGCTGACAATATATTAAAGACAGATATTCAAATTCTATACTATTTTGATTAAAAATTCAAAACAAAACACTAAAAAATAAAATAAATTGTTTTGAATACTACAAATGAATTTCGACATGCAACATTATGAAAAATAATTAATTTTGACATTTGTGTTATTAGTTTTGTGTATTATGTGTATTAAGTTACAGTGTTTTTAAACTGAGTGTTTTTAATTATTAACTTTAAGTGAGTGCTACATAATGGCAAGGAATAACCTTTGCTATATTTGTCTAAATCAAAAACATTTGTCAGATGACATAAAGGACATACTGATGAGATAAAGGAGATGAAAATATGTCTATATATCTCCATTATTTTGCAAGTAAGCTATTTTGTGTAAATGTGAGATATCCAATTCATTAGCCACTATACTGTAGGTAAATAACTAAAAGAGTAACAACGACAATTACAACAATACATTAAAATAACATGATAAGAAATACTAGTTTGCAATATCAAGCTGTTTTGTACTGCTAAAAATAACGACACTGGACGCCTTGCACATTCATTTTAAAAATGTCTGCATCTGCTCTGACATTAAAAGTAAGGGGAATACTTACAAAGGGTTTGATGTCTTTGTAGTTGGGCTGGGTGTACTCTTTTTTGGGGAGAGATTGCCATGCGTCATGTCTTTTGAGGTTGGCCCTGTTCTTTGGGACATAATGTTGCCGGGGCTCCTGTCTGCCTGATTACTGCTCTTGTAGCCTATGCCCATATAACTGGGGTTACTAATATCAGTGGCGAGGACTGAAGAAGACCTGTCAAAGAATGTCAAAGTTATTTATTTGTACAAGCATAATCAAATCTAAGCTTCGTGAAGAATGTCAAATTTTCAAAAAGAGGGAAGATTAAAATATTTTACATTTTGGTATTCTCTCCTGATTTGCCTTTACCAGCTCCTGGGTCATCTCCGACTTTGATGAAATCTGGAATAAAGAAACATAGTCTTGAGGAAAGGAACACAGCCTCGATTTTCGGGGAGGAAAGCGTTATAGCACAAGTTTGAACTGGCTCTGCTGTACAGAAACAAACTGTGCACTCACCATACAGCTTCTCTGTCTGTTTTCCATCAGATTTGGGAAGTTGAATGCCACCTGTTAGCAGACCTGTGCGCTCACCGTGATGTGTGAGTTTGATACAGAACTCAGTGTAAGAACTTTCAGCAGAACGCAGAGCCACACAACCCTCACCTACACACAGAGCACAACGTGATTGTTAACATGCATAGGATTATTCCAATACTAATGAGAATATTGTCTTGTAATTATGTAAGCATCATGTACACACATGCAATGACAAGATTAAGTCAATATTCCAGTTTCTTGAAATCGGAATATGACAAATTGCATATGACTGTATTAATCAGAATTTTGAGTTGTGTTAACAGCTTATTCAGAATACTCACTGTGACTGAACAAACTTCATCTTTACTGAACATTATTCAGTTCAGTCAGATATTCTGATTACATGTTTGCAGGAATATCCCAGTTGTGATGCATATGAATGTACTTTTCCTAATAAAGTTCTAAACTAGGGGTGTTTTTCATATTTCATTATTTCTCTTGCTTTAGATGTAAACAGCTGCATGGACAGTAAAATTAAAGATACTACATACAGTAGTACATTCAACAATGTACACTTACAATGTGTTTATTCTTAGTGGCTTTTTGCTTTTTTTTAAATACTCACTGCCATTCAAAAATTAAATATAATTTATTCATGTGATGCAAAGCTGACTTTTCATTATCCATTACTCCAGCCTTCGGTGTCACATTATCCTTCAGAAATCATTCTGATTTATTAACAATATGCTGATTTATTTTTTGGAACCTGTGATGAATAAAAGTTGAAAAAGAAGAACTGCATTTATTTAAAATATAAATATTTTCTCACAATATACTTCTTTGTCATCACTTTTAATTATTTAAAAATTAATTTAGTGTACAGTATTACAAAATATTTATTTTTATAAATAAATGCTGTTCTTTTTTTGCTTTTTATTCATCACAGAATCCTGAAGATAATATCACAGGTTCCAAAAAATTTTAAGCAGCAAAATCCAATATTGATAATAAATAAGCATATTAGAATGGTTTCTGAAGGATCTTGTGACACCGAAGACTGGAGTGATGATGCTGAAAATTCAGCTTTGCATCACAAGAATAAATTGTGTTTTAAAGTATATTAAAATAGTATCAGTTCCAGTGTTCTAGTGAACAGTGTAATATGTCAGTGTAAAATGCCTCACTTCATTTTTTCCACTCAACTGCCGTGGTGCAACAAGTGAGCGATTTTAGACACAGTAACAGAGTCAACAACAACAGCTGTTTCTGTTATAGTGTTAACCTTGACTACTCATCACTATTTTAAACAGAATATGAACCATATTAAGAAAATTATGTGCTTCCAAAGTGGTCAATGAGCAATAATGAGAGCTACAAGCCAGCTCAAATGACAAGCATATACGTTCACAGATTTTAGGTAAACATACCATATGACTCATCACAGTCTGTAGATTTAATGCAGATGAGAATGTGCTGATCAAGGAGGTATTCTGGGTCTGCAATGATGGGCGTGAGCTGCAAAGCAATTTCAAAGATAATGTAAACATGGTGGCTGAGCTTTACATGTAAAATATTTTATCAAATAAGGATAACTGATTACCTCAACTTGTCCGCTAAATCGTACTTTTATCGAGCCCTCTGTGTTCTCTTGGTTTTCTCCCTCAGGACTCTTTACAAATTCTAGAAAATGAATTGGAAGCATTTAAGGTCACTGTTTACTGTAGCTCATTTGTTCGCACAAAAAAAAAAATAAAAAAATGGGGGGTTCAAATGATTTGTGATAATTCATGATAAAATAATTGAAAGTATAATGGCTATAGCTCCTCACTCTCCAAGCAGCTTGAGTGATACTCAATGAAGAACTTGGTCTTTGATTTAGTCAAAAGAACAGCCACGCAGTTCATGATTTTTATAGCACCCTGAGCATCCTTTGAGAGATCTGTAAAGAGCAAAAACAATATAACAGCACAAGACAGCTAGCAGGATGAAACAGTTCTATATCTAAAGGAAGGACTGTTGTCAAAGTGAAATATTTTCAAGATCATACCATTTTTTGAGACAAACTGAGAAGTCACACCAACATCAAATGTGGCAAATACAGGGGAATGGTCACTTGTCATGATGTCATTAGTGCATCCTGAAATGTCAAAGAGTAATGTTGGTTAATGTAATGATGTTTTAACTGCGTTAATATTTTACAGGAAATTGCATTTTATATTATATGGTAACTAACCATATGAGTTGCAAACCACATGTGCCATAGGGTAGGACTTGCGAAGCACACGATCACACCACGAAGGCAAGTTGTATTTTGTCTGTTTGTGAGATCAAACATTTATGTAAAGAGAGTTTTCATTACTAAATTAAAAAGGTTATTGACATGGATTATGGCTTTCACACTGTACCCCTGTGGCTTTAGCTTTAGTGTAGGCATATCTATCCCGTGTGTCTCTCTCAAAACGATAAGTAGGGGCAAATGTTATCTCCTCCTCCACTGTAAAATAAAACATACGAAACAAGTATAAAAATGATGGCATGTGGTCTTGACTACAAAAACATGCGGAATGGAAAAATGGGGGAAGTCAAACATGTAAATGAAGATGCTGAAAGATGTTAAAAGAGAAGTAGGTGGCTAGACCTCCATCTAGCACATTTACGTATAAAAGCATTTAAAAAGTAGTGCAGTGGCATACAAACATCAAGCTACAAATGTGGTATATATACCATAAATACCCATGTTTCTACTCTGTAGTTGAAAATTTTGGGGTCAGTGGGATATTTTTTGGCATTATTTTTTTTGTGGTGGGGTTGTTGTGTTATGAAGAGGCTGGTGGGGGGGGGAGGGGGATGGGATCGGGAAAGGTCCAAGAGGCGGGATTCGAACTCTAGACACCCGAAGCGCAACTGTGCCATCAGTAGGATATATTTTTGATAAAGAAATTAATACTTTTATTCAGCAAGGATGCATAAAATGGGTCAAAACACACAATAAAGACCTTTTAAATGTCACAAGAGGTTTCAAGTTCTATAAAATAATCGTGAAAAGAATTACCGTTTCCACAAAAATATTTGTGAAAAAAAAAAGTTTTCTTTTTAAGATTTATTTTGTGGCATTTTTGCCTTAATTATAACAGGACAGGAAGTGGGGGCAGGATCAGGAAAGGTCCTCGAGTCAGGATTCGAACACGGGACGCCCGCAGAAAAACAGTAACAGCAACTGTTTTCTAAATAGATAATAACAATAAATACTTCTTGCACTGAATCAGCATATTAGAATAATTTATGAAGGATTAGAGTAATGGCTGCTAAAAAAACACCTTTAACATCACAGGATTATATTACATTTTAAAATATATTAAAATATGAAACTTGAATTGTATTGTTATTTCTAAATATTACTGTATTTTTTTATTAAATAAATGCAGTCTTTATGTGCATAAGAGACTTCTTTCAAAAACATTTTACCGACCCCAATCTAGTGTATGTTTCTTCTAATTTTGGTAGATAGTACCCTTCATAGTAGTCTGATTTTAGACAGTGTGCTTAGGCCCACTGGAAAGGCAAGAAGAATAATACAAACTATCAAATAAATAAATAAAATTCCTCAAAGAACTGTCTGGATTACAGTTAGTAAACCTCCAGTTTACAGCATGTGGTCCTAAACTTTAAAAGCTGGTTCTGAGTTGATGTTTGTGATATTTTTTTGATACTGAAGTCCTTAAAACACTCCACTATTACAGCTTAAGTAGAGTAGAGAAATACTAAGTGAGCCATTCATAAGTGGAAGTGAAAGCATTGTGGCTCTGGAAATGTCAACACCGCTCGGTTTTTCTGACTGGCCAGACATAGCAACATTGGCTCAACTAAAGGTGTGAGTTTTGGCTAGGACCACCTAAGAATGAACACAGAGTAACCTTGTAGTTGAGGAATCAAAATCTGTCCAAATTTATAGTGGAAATTATAATGAACAGGTTAACATCATGCACAAGTGCTCTCACCGTAGTCTAAGAAGACCTTCTCCTCTTCCCTCTCTATGTTCAGCTGATCTCTGGCCAGGAGGTCCTGATACTGCTGCTGTTTGATCTTCATTACAATGTTCTCAGCTTCCTGCAAAAAGCAAACAACTATGCAAAAGTTCTCTTTTCCTGTCAGTTGATGTCAGGAGCTGCTGTATGTGACAGCTCTGGTCTTAACAGAGGAACTGCCTGCTCTGAATACAACTACACTCTCTAAACCACAGAGGCAGCTTATGCCTCATAATATCATAATGTGGGTAGCTGAAGCATATCGTTTAAAAACGTTGTATTAAAATAAGATTTGCAAGCTATTGCAGGGATTTGTCTATTTTTGTTGGACTGCTTTCTTTTCTTTAACCTAAATGCACTTGTACATACGATTTAAAATTTCAGTGGAATTTCATTTATAAGTTCAAATATAAAATATCTCCACTAGACCATTATTAATGGGCTTGTGGTGTGAAAAAACGAATTATAGTATTCCATGTAGTCTTTCAATTCATATGAACTCATAATAATTATAAAAGAATCAGTAAACACTGCAGGACATGTCAACTTGACATTTAGCCATTTGCTTTATAGCATGAATTACTTTTGTGATAAAACATGTTGTAAAATGACCTCTGCAGAGGCTTATTAGTATCTGATACAAAACAGAAAACAGAAAAGCAGTTTCTTTTATGAACCGATCATTTGTCTTGTTTTTGCATTTGACAGGCATTAAATACTCTGTTTATATATATATATATGCAACGTTTGAGTATGTTAATTTACAGGAAGAAAAAAAAACATGCAAAATATTTAAAACATGCAACATGCTCAAGTATATTTACTGGGAATAAAACATGCAAATTATTTATAACATGCAATTTGCTTGGGAACACGCTGATGCGCATTCATCTGAACCTACCTGTGCTGGTAAGTCAACCCTATAATTCAGATCCCCCAGCCAGAAGAGGTGTGTGAAGCGATGTGTGATGTCAAAAGGATTAACTTTCTTATCTCCCAGATTCAGGAAACGCAGAATGCTAACAAAGTTCTGGTTTCGTCTGGAAAAGGTACAGTCATAAGTTAATAATTATTTATTATCCTTGTGTATTATATGTCAATGTCTCATTTGTCGCACAAACATGTTTTTAGGTTACCTCAGCTTCTTTTCGCTTCCTGAGGTCAGGTGACTGTTGACAAATCCAAAGGAGGTTCTATTAAACATGAAAGACACCCCCACTGCTCCTTTATTCCCTATAAACACACACACACACACACACACACACAATCAGCTTTTTATGTACAAGGAAGAGCAGTACGATTCCTAATGATTTTTTAAAGGAAAAGAAACTTTAAACAAACCCAGAGCATTAGCTATGCCAGTCTTAACACTGTCACAGAAGACGTGGGAGAAGCGGTTCTCGTGTTCGGGCTTGGCTAGAACCACAATTCTTATACTCCACAGTGTCTGAGTAGCTATCTGTTAATAGCCAAACACACAGCTGTCATCATATGGCTTATATGCTAGGTCATTCAACATATTCACATAAAATACATATTCACTGCATGGCATTTTTCAACTGAGAAAAACGAATGATCTAGCATAATATGCAAACAACATACTTGTTTGAAGCTAATGTTGGTTATATCTCTGAGGGCTCCCCTAACTGTCTCTATCCAGTCCTTCTCTCCCAGCGGGTCCTCCTGGGTCCCAATCACATAGATATCATGTGGGATTTGACTGGCTGTGTCATCGTGGGTTTTTCCCTGACCCTTTGACTGGAACCAGGAAGTGATGTTCTGTGGTGGATTCGCATTTCCTAAACGGGCAATTCACTTCACTTAAATTCACAGTTCACTTCATCTCTAGTTACTGTAAACTTCATATTTTATACCATACAAATGTCAGAACTTAAAAATAAGGGGAAGAAGCATATTATACAAGGCCTACTCTTTATTAATAGTGTACTTTAAATCTTAAAAGTTTATTTTAAAAAAAAACAGTATTTGCAGATAATACACTATTTATCGAATAAAAGGCTACTTAAGTGTACTAAAGAGACTTGCATGACTGTTTTGTAACACACTTGTGTACACTTTTAATAAGTCTACTTTGTAAAAATGTCAAATTAAAAGTTGTATTTTAAAGTAAAATTTAAATAATATTAATATTTTGGTACATTTGTTTGAAGTGTTGACAACACACTTAAGCACATGTAAAGTACTTTATTATAAATTTAACTGTAGTGTGTTATTACATTTATAGTTAATATATTTTAAATGTTCTAGCTTGCAACTTGTCTTGTAAATAATATATTACATAACATAGAAATGAACACAATTAATGTGTATTTTAGTTTACCATACATGCATTTTAGGACATTCAATAGTACACTTCAACTATATTTCAAAGACAATTTAAGTTGGTCAAAATATGGGTCAAAAAAGCTTGTTGCATTTAATATAAGTTTAAACTATAATACATTTTGTTTATTTGTACATAACATGCCATTAAATGTCTAAAAACATTTAATTTATTTAGCATTTAACTAGATTCTTTTAAAGTATATATTTTTTTCATAATAAATACTCTTTTTAAAAATATGCTGAAGTGATCTTCTTTTTCACAAGGATAGGCTAGTGAGAAAAAAAAACAGCGTAACAGCACTTTTATCTTGTGGTTCAGCTCCAAAAAAAATTGTCTGAACTGAGGAGAATTCAAGAAGCTTTTTTGTACTAAATAAATTTAAAGGTAGGCTAAATGTATCTTACCCATGTTCCAGGTGCCAACAAAAATGGTGATCATATCCGGCTCAGGTTTTCCTGAGTGCTTGTTCTTCATCTGCTGAAGAAGCTGGCAGAAGCCTTCTCTTTTCAAAAATGTGTTTGGAGATACACAGTTACACACAAGGTAACATTAAAAACACACAAAATATGGAAACAATTTTGGCTCACATTGTTCATGTTGTGGCTGCCTACAAAACTTCCATCTGAAAGCTTTTCATTGCTAGTGTAACACTAGCAGTAGGATTTTTACCTTTGTGTCATCAAAGACAAATTCTTTGCGCTGAGTTTTTTCCTTCTCTGTCTCTACCACCAGTGCTAGTCTGTTGTGCATCTTCTGTGACTTCACCAGCTGCAAGACTGAAATTAAGAATTCGGCATGTTCACATTATTTATTGGTTAATAGGTGATTTCACACGTTTTGGTTACAAAGCTCTCAGGAATACTAGATTCTGATTGGTTCATCACAGATTTCGTATTATGACCAATGACCATCACTAAGCTGTATATGTGACAATTGTGCCTGTCTCTTGAAACAGTTGTTTCTCTGTGATTTCTTTTGTCTTGCATAATAAAATAAGTTAAAATAGCGCACATTATCGCAGCCCTTCAGGACGAGGACCCAGACTTCATATCGAGGTTTATTTTGCAATAAAGCCCTGCTGACTCTTCAATATTGAAACATTGTCATTAAATTCAATTATGTGTGGTTGTATTAGTGATGAAATGGTTCAGCATACTTTTATTGTGCACAAAATATTTGTCCTCAGGTCCATCTTTGGACTTCTTGAAATAAACCTTCCCACCTTCCACATCTACTTTGAGGTACATTTTGTTTGAAATACCAAGGGAGTCGCATTTGACCTGTTAGCACAGAAAAGGACAATAAAAACACATTAGCAAAATGAAGTGCAGCATTTCTGTTGTACCTAAAACAGTGTTACAAAGGTTCTCTATGATGACTGTTTGCAGAGGCAACCAACCCAAACGTCATTGCTTATCTAGCACATAGGCAAACCAGACTCTTTCTAATTTGCATGTGGTTTTGGAGAGCAAACCAGCAGCAGTGAATACGTCCATGCTTTCATTTTTATGACATCATTACGAGGAACAGGAAGGAGGTAACAGGTTATGACTCTCACTTTGAATACATAATGATCAAACAACATACCTATATATATATATATATGTATATATATATATGTATATATATATATATATATATATATATATAATATATATATATATATATATATATATATATATATATGTATATATATATATATATATATATATATATGTATATATATGTATATATATGTATATATGTATATATGTGTATACGTGTATATATGTATATATGTATATATGTATATATATATATATATATATATATATATGTATATGTATATATATGTGTATATGTATATATATGTGTATATGTATGTATATGTATGTGTATATGTATATATATGTATATATATGTGTATATGTATATATGTGTGTATATGTATATATGTATATATGTGTATATGTATATATATACACACACACACACACACACACACACACACACAGTATATATACTTGCGTTAATCTGCTAAATAATTAAATTCCTTTATATTTAATAAGTATTGTTGAATTGACTTTCTTACTTCGAATGTCACAGGAGGAATAAGTGACTTTCTGTGCCCTCCATCATATCCCACAGATTCAAACACAGCATTCTTGGTCTGTAAATAAGATGTGATGTTAGTCTATAATAAAGTTTCTAGTAGGAATATTGTCATGTTTGCTTTGATCCATAAACAAAGAACAGCGATACCTTATCTTCTACTGAATATATAAGCTTAGTCAGTTGCTCCAGTTTGAAAGCCACAGACTGATTTGCATCTCCAGAATGCTGAAAAAGAAGTAAAACCAACAGATATATTTCTAGAACTTTTGGGGAGGGATAAAATAAAATAAAATAAAATAAAATAAAATAACTTTTTTATATATTTGATTGTCTTTTCTCATTGTTTGATTTCTTTACTTGTCTGTAGGAGAAGTGTTGTTATACGTTGTTTTTGTTCTAACATCTGTAACTTAATGGTTTATTGAGCAATGTATCTCAAAATTGGATGCAATATTCAAATATTTATCAGGTACAAATAAAACTTATTTTGAAATCTAGTATTTACCTCTAAATTGAGTAAATCAGTAAAAAGTAAATTACAAAAAGTATTATTGCAAGCTATCTGACTAGCTTTTTTTCAATCAAATTAATTGTATTTTCTTACCTCCAATTAATATTATTTATATATATATATATATATATATATATATATATATATATATATATATATATATATTTCCACAGCGACTTACAGAATCTACTGTCACTTCAGGAGGGTGGACATTTGAAATCAGGAACAACAATTCCTGGTTTGATTCATTCTTACTGACCTGATTCCTTATCCTCCCAGCTCCAGGAGACAGCGGTTGATCCAAAACTTTCTGCAGTGCCTCAAGACTCGGAAGTGTGCGGGCAATTTCACTACAAAAAAAAAAAAAAGGGAAGGGTTGTCAATTAAAGTTGATTAAATACACATTGGATTTATAAGGGCATCCGGGTGTTTCAAGATATATTTCTCAGACTCTTTGTACCTGGTTAGGTTTTTGCAGATACTCTGTGTGAGCTTTTTAAAGTGGGGCAGAGTCGGGTTGCCATTCTGCACCTGCTCTGCATCCAGACACAAAGAAGAGCGGAAATACTCCTGGATGGACTTCTGATGGTCCTCTGGTAGACTGGATATCAAAAATATTAACACACCAGAACAATGCTACTCTCTACAGTGACTCTAAATTAACAGTCTAAATCAGCCAAAATCATTCAATCATAATCTATTTAACAAGAAATTGCACTGAAAAACATAAGAAATCTTATTGTACTTTGATATGTCGATTTGCTGCAAACGCTGGATGTAGGTATCTGAGATGGAGGGGCGGGCAAGCTCTGTTCCCCTATCGGTTCCTCTGGATGAGTCACTATGGCTGTCTTTACTTTCATTACTTGTGATATTCCTCGGGGGCAACTGAGGCGGCAAACTAACTGGCTCTGTGAAAATGGAGATTTGAACAAATCAACGCCTGCATTTACTGTGAAATAGTATCCAAACATACAATGGAGTCAAACAAATGATGAAGATTAATGAAAAAAAAAAGCCTTTGACTTAAAGTGTATGCAAATAACGTTGTTATGTATAGGTTTTTGAAGCTATGAACCTATGGTCAAAGCTTATTGTGATTTACTTACCTGGTTCCTCCTCCGGCTCCTCCTCTTTCTGCACAGCATACTGAAGATGTGTGATCAGACCCATGTTCTCCTTATAATACGCCTCCACCAGATCTGTCAGCACAGAGAAGAACCGAATAGGAACACCCTCTGATGCCTGCAACAAGATGAACAAGAAAGATCTGCTATTCTGAAGACTGAACAAGATATACCAAATTTATGAGCTTTTACGATATACAAACTCCTTATTTGCTTAAACATGCACAACAGCCTCAGTAATACTTCCAGTGACTCTCTTATTTGCTCTTCCTTTGTCAGAAACAAATAGCTGTACATTGCATTTCTTCATTTTGCATGGCATCTCTTACAGTTGGTGCCAAGTAGGTTTTATAAGCCACTGTTTTTAAAGGACTTTGTACTATAAGCTCTTAGTCACCTGATTTGACTTACAATACTTACTTGTAATTATGTATTGTATGCAATACATTACATAATTACAACAAATACCAAAAAAAACCCAATGATCTAATGATTGGTATTTGATGTACAAAATTCAGCACATATAGGTGCATCTAAAACAAAGTTTTTTTTTTTTTTTTTTTTTTTACTTATTTCGAAAAGTGAAACTTTCATATATTCTAGATTCATTACAAGTAAACATTTCACCATTTTTTTTTTTTAATTTCAAGCAGCTTGGAATCTCTGCCTCTCCAGTCTTCCTCCAGACCTTGATTTCCAAATGAAATGGAAAATTTACTTTTATCTAAAAAGAGGACTTTGGAGCACTAAGCAACAGTCCAGTTCTTTTTCTCCTTAGCCCAGGTAGATGCTTCTGACGTTTGTGTTTCTGTTTCAGAAGTGGCTTGGTAGCCCTTTTCCTGAAGATGTCTAAGCATGGTGACTCTTGATGCACTGATTCCAGCTTCAGTCCTCTCCTTGTGAAGGTCTCCCAAGTGTTTGAATCGACTTTGCTTGACAGTATTCTTAAGCTTGCGGTCATCCCTGTTGCTTGTGCACCCTTTCCTACCTAACTTCTTCCTTCCAGTCAACTTTGCATTTAATATGCTTTGATACAGCACTCTGTGAACAGCCACCCCTTTCAGTAATGACCTTCTGTGACTTACCCTCTTTGTGGAGGCTGTCAATGATTGTCTTGTGGACCATTGCCAAGCCAAGTCAGTCTTCCCCATTATTGTGGTTTCAAAGAACAAGATACCCAAAATTTATACTGTGGGGATGATAACTTAATGAAACTCAAATGTAAATATTTTAATATTTTGAGATACTGGATTTCTGACTTTCATGAGCAATAAGCACTAATCATCAAAATTAAAACAAAAAACTTTTGAAGTGTTTTACTTTACATGTAAAGAATCTAGAATATATGAAAGCTTCACTTTTTGAAATAAGTTACTTTTTCACGATAACCTTTTTTTTAGATGCACCTGTATATAGTACAGTACACACTTTGTCTTCCGTAAACCAATCAAAATGTATCTGATATTAAATCCAAACTTATAGTCCCTAATTGTATTATGAAAGCCTCTTCATAGTCATATATTTGGTTAGGAAGAAACGTTAGGGAAAATAGCAGCGTTTTTTTAGCACCGCGCACAAAATAATTGAAACGTTAAAGATGTAAAGATGTCCGACTGACAACAAGCGACAAGTGTAATCTTAGTATGAAAACATCCCACGTTCTCATACTACAGTTTAAAGGTCAGCACAAATGGTGTATTTAATTTGAATTGATCAAATCAAATTCAATAATGACACTTTTTTAAAACTTTCCATTCAAGGCAGGGTGCAAGAGGAACCCTGTGGCTTGCTTAACACCCACGCTAATGGATAATTTAAAACTGAGCCTGTGCCGCAATGCAGGCTTGAAAGAGGAAGAACTGTGGTAGAAAGACACTGAAGGGCATTGTACAACTCTACAGTTTTCAGTTTAGTCCCATCCCTTGAGTGCAGGTTACTTCGAAATGTAACGCTGAGAGAGAACAATGCAAATTATAGTCAAAGGTCACCCATTTTGCTTTCATTATTTTGTATGTCACGAGTATAACAGCTCGAATAAAACCACCAATTGGTTTTGCAGCTGCACAGTCACTAATGCTTGCTTTAATGCAGTGGACATAATAGATACTAGCTTGACAGACAAGACGCCTACACAACGGTCTCAGGGAGTCTTAGGCAGCTGAAGAGCCAACTGTCACAAGGTCATGCATTCAATACCAAGCACAAGATAGTAAATGGCTTGTAGGATGCCAGATGTTCTATGCAACTAGTCATAATGATGCACAGTGTTTTGTCAAGTGACCAGCAGTATACTTTTTGCTCTTTGTGGTTTTATTGTATTATTTTTTATACATAACCACCATTTTAGTGCAACCAGGAAATGAATGGTGTTGCAGACAGTTTAAAATAATTAAAATAAATTACTAATAAATTAAAAAAAAAAAAGGAACATTTAAGTCGAATAAAAAATGTGTAAATTTCATTGGAATACAACCTAGGCATTTATTTTAATGAAACACAATTTTCTTGAGCAAAAAAAAAAAAAAAAAAGAATAAAAAAATTACTAACCAATATATTTAATAATTAAATAAATAACATATTTTTCAAATTGGAGACAAAATGTGAACATTTTCCACTTGTCAGAACATACAGGTGTAAAACTGAGCAGAACGATGGGTTAAACGTGAAGTTAGATTTGAGAAAATCTCTAGATATTTGCAGATGCCACTTGGCTTGATATTTTGTACCCAATGAATAAAAATGGCATCATTTTAATTGTGATTTATGCTTCCAAAGGTCTCAAAATACTTTTCAGAGGCACCATAAAAGCTTTATATATTCACTAAAACAACTAAGCACATAATTCTGGCAACTTTCGAACACTTGACGTCACAAGCAGAAGTTCCTCAGTGCTCAGAATAGTCTTCCAGCGCACGCAACACCTGTCTGCACGAGTATGAAAGCAGAGCAATTCACTTCAAGCCAATGAAACACAAGATGTCAGCAACTTCTACCAGGTACAAAATGGAGAATTTCTTACCTGGACTGATAGTTTTTTATCCTCGTTTGGTAATATTCTGTAGGTATACACACAGTTTTGGTAGCTGCAAAGGAATGAGAAGGTCAAAACATTAATTTGCATAACTGCAACATAAATTACACAAGAATAACATATCATATATATATCGCAAAGTGAATATAAACAGTGAAACAGGCCATTTTGCAGAAAGCAGCAATTATGGGAAACCCCTTACCAACTTCCTTCAGTCTCAGTCAACACTGTTTGTTAATATTTCACTGTACAAGGAATCACATTGGACATAAATGCAATGTTATATATATATATATATATATATATATATATATATATATATATATTATATATATATATATATATATATATATATATATAATTTTTTGCATAATTTAAAGAAACATTTGCAAACACTTCACCTGAACTCACGTACAAGGAAACTGAGGTCAGTTTGCAAACAAATAGGCCTCTGTTTTGTTTATTCATACCAACAACAATAATAGAGTTTTTGAAAAGAGTTTATGTAGTGACATTTTACCTGGTAATTCATTTGACAACATGCACCCAAAGTAGGAAGAAGGAAGCCATTTCTAAAATACGTGATTTCAAAAACCATCATGTTTATATATATTTGATCAAAATAAGATTATATAGCCAACGCTACAAAACCAAGCATGTTTTATATGATGCATTTATGACTGACTCAATGCAAATCATCCAACACACTGCAAATTTAAACTGCATACCTACTCGAACACACTTAAAGATCAAAAAATCTTGTCTTTAATATTAGTGCCAGCATATATGCCCCTTCACCTGAGATGAACAGCAGCAATACTCACAGAACACAGAGGGCATAAGCCCCCTGTATGGATTCGCTGCCCCTCAGGAGGAAGCTCCCATCCTTGCCTGCTTTGGAGAGGAGGTCCTCTGCTGTAGACCGAGTGATATTGCCATGGTACCATGGCTGTTGAGAAAACATCCTTTCCAAAGACTTTTCCCTTCCTCAGTCTGAAGACACCCAGGTTATTTTGTCCCCGGCAAGTTTTCAAGAGCAGATCAACATGAAGCCACCTTCAGAGTCTCACGGTTTGTTTCATGGCGCTGTTAGAACTGATAGCCGCTCCTGTTCTGTCTGGCTCTAGGCTTGCTGTTTCTCTCTCTCTTCCTGTTAGAGGGGCGAAAGCTGCAAAAAGGAAGCTGCCACAAACACAAGGGTGAACTTCCTCATTCTGTGCACACAGAGTTTAAAAACTCACAGAGAGTGAGCAAGAGAGGAGGCCGAACAGCAGGCTTGTTCACACAGCCCCAACACCTTTTTTCACCACAAAAGAGATGAAAAAGGTGTATGTGGTATTGTAGGAGTTTTCAGTACATTCTTTCATACAACGTCAATGATTAACTCTGCTAACCAAAACTATGAAGAGGACAACCAATGCAAGTGTCTACTTACTGGCCATTATGCAAAGTAGAGAAATGTAGATAAACATTTACAGTGTGAAAGTCTCTGTTGAGAGATTATAAATTTATCTTTTTGACAAAACCACTGGTCCTGAAAGGGAAGTGACTTTTGGAGCACACTTGTAACATCTTCAGTTAATACACTCTCTGGGAAAAAATATAGGAAAAAAAAGAAATAAAAAAATGTACCTTTAGAGGTAAAACAGCTAGTCACAGGCAGTACCCTAAAATGTAAATAGTAGTCGCTTAAGGATACATATTACTACCCCAAGGTACTAATTTGCACATTTTAGGGGTAGATAAGGTACAAAGCTGCTTTTTTAAGGGTACTTCCCCATTTTTTCCAACCTTGTACAGTAACTCTAGATATATTCAAAATTACAATTCTATCATAATTTAGTCATCAAAACCAAAAGGAGATGTTAATTAAGATGTTCACACTGCTCTTTTTCATGCAAACGTGAGACACATGAAAAAAAAAAAAAAAAAAAAATCATAGACTTAAAACTGGGTTTGATGTGCCGTGTTTGAATATACATAAACATGAATGAGGTTTGAGAACTGCATGGGGGAACGATTATCAGTGGATAGCATCTTAAATTTTGGCTTTTTGCTCTTGCAATGCTATTGCATACTTTAGCCTCAGAAGACCCACTTTCATATGGCCCACTTTTCTGGTGCATTTTGACATTTTTGGAGTTTGACAACCCCTGGCCACCTTCTAATTTCACACTGAATGGAAAAGAGCAGTGTAAACTTACTGCTAAACTTATTTTGACTTATTTTACTGCTAAACTTATTTTTTCTGCTACACTTTTGAGAGAAAAAAAAATGTTCAAATAAAATGTTTCATGTATAATTTGTGTTTTGCTATCATACAAAACTATCTGCTAAACCTCTTTTGAAAAAAAAAAATAATTCAAATCAGATATTTCATTTTGTAAATGTTTTGTTTTCTTTTCTGATTGTAATGATAAGTACTCTAGAGTAATCCTGAGTTATATACACTACTCTACACAACCCCCCCTCACTCTCTGTGAAGATGCCGTGTTACGTTCATGGACAGGAAGCCTTGCACAAATATGAGGAAAGAGAAGCAAAGACAGAGAGAGTCAGACAGAGAGAGAGAAAATAATCTGCTGACAGCTCACAGTTTGAGTCACATGATGTGAAAGAAAACCTGAATAGTGCCACAGTCACTTTAGCCTGGTGGTTTCCATCTTGTGTCTTTCTCGCATGCACACAGCTGTAAAGAAAGCGGTTGTGCTCTGCTCTGCTATGCTCTGCTGAATAAGAGCTCAGCAGTGACGGCCACAGTGTGGTGGGACAGAGCGTGTGCGATGCATTCTGTAGATAACGTACGTTTTCACAAGATTCTGCCAATTGTCATTAGCAGATGTCACATGAGATGATACTCAAAAAAGTCAAGTGTTATGAAGATTAATGGAAGCTGTATGTGATGTGACAATGTTCTCTTTCACTTTAGTGGTAATGAGAATAGGGGGTACATTATAATTGCAATCACCAGAATGCATCTGATGCCTAAGGGGGGGAAAAAACAAACACAAATAACCATTTGAGGTTACATTTATTTACATTTATTCAGCTGATTTAAATGCATTAACAAATTGACTCATCAATGGATTTTATTAGAGAAATACAGAAGAAAAAAATAATAATAATAATAATAATGAAATATGACGACACCAAAAATAAAACATATTTATACCAGCTGGTTACAATAATTAAAATAATATAAATAATAATACATATCAATTTCATTTGAACATGTGAAAACAAAACTAGTATTTTATACCAACAAAAAATGTACTTATACCTTAAACTATATAAGGTAGGCTACATTAAAAATATTAATTGACTAGCATATAGTGTGAAGTGCACATGAATCTAAATAGTCTTAATAACAAATAGCTGTCAGGGAATGTAAAAAAAAGTAGTATTCATTTCAATTCCACACTGGTTTGTTAAACTTCACACATTCTTACCACAGCTTGAGAGTGCTATAAACAGAAAATCCCCCGGGGACCATTAAAAATGATTTTATGTGTAGTTTTTAAGTATGAAATGCATTAGTTTCACACTTATTTCATTAAGAATGTGTACTAGTGCTCACAAAGTTTACAAAGTCAGAGCATGTCATTAGCAAACAGCTAATTTGATAATAAAAAACACAACATTCATTTTTAAAAGGCTGCACACAGTTTTATTCACAATTTATGCCTTCCTGATACTTGATGGGGTCTTTAGTCCCTGACCACTGTGTTCTGGCAACTGACTGATATATGCAACAGCCATTTGAAGCCTACCTTTCCGAATAACTTTCACTTTAAAGCAACTGTATGTAGTGTTGTGTATTTTTGCAACTTTGGTGCCCCCTACAGTTAAAGAGGCTGTATGTACAATTCGTAAACCTTCTCTAGTTAAAGGGTTAGTTCACCCAAATATTAAAATTATGTCATTAATGACTCACCCTCATGTCGTTCCAAACCCGTAAGACCTCCGTTCATCTTCGGAACATAGTTTAAGATATTTTAGATTTAGTCGGAGAGCTTTCTGTCCCTGAAATATGCGCACTGAGTGGCGTCTGTACTTCCCGGTCAGAGAGCACCTGTCCATCAAAAGCTCACTATCCAATCAGAGTAGATCACTGTTAAGCCCGCCTCCACGAGAGGTTTGTGTAAAAACTCCAAACGAAAAACTGCGAAGCGTAAGCGAAATCTGTGGCAATGCATTCAGAATCCACGATTAGAGAAAACGAATCTTTGAAAAACATTAACAAAGAATGAAGCATATTTGAAGAGCCTGTTAAATTTGTGCGAATGAGTTAATTTTTTTTTTCATTTTCATTGTATTTTCTTCTTTTGTAATGGCATATTTTTGATAGTTTCTGAAAAAGTTACGTTCAGTTTTATAAAGTTACGTTCATTTTTATTGAACCAAATGTAATTCCATAATTTTCAGCACTACCTGAACATAAGTCTTTATTTAATGTGTCATAGAACGAAAACAAAAAGATTTAGGGAGCGCGCGTAAATGTCACGTGCTTTTAATTTCCGGTAAAAAAAAAAAACGTCCTGCATAAAAACTTATTAATTGTTATATTGCAATCCTGTCTATCAATTTCAACTAAAAAATTACAGTCAACAACAGACGTTGTTTCCATCGATCCACTGATTCTGTCATGTTTCTCATTGACACGCCCCCAACTCAGAAACTCTGAGCTTAATTGGAATTCAGAGTTTTTCAGTGGTTTTTATGATTTTGTGGTGGAGTTCATGTGTGTTTAACTCGTAAATACGATGTATCCGACATGAATTGAATGCACCATTCAACTTAAAAATCAGTCCACAGGCTTTTATAGACAACCTAGGAAGTCATGGAACGTCTCATTTTTTAAGTGTCGTTACAAGCCGTTTACACATTGGCAAAAAAAGTGATTATTACCTGAAAATTCTAACTTGTATGAATCCACTTTAAGTGAGAGAAGTTCATTAATATATCACTGTGGTAATTACAGTAGATAGCTGTGCACATGCATTTTTAAAGCAATCCAGCCTTCGTACCCACTCACAACTTTATATACCCCTAGAACAGAAGTTAGGGGAAAAAACAGAAGCTACCCAGCTAACAACATTATGTAACTGTTACGTCGTATGTTAACAGGGTAATCACCTTATTAGAAATCAGTGTACCATCAAAGTGATTTTGAAACTGATCTTTAAACTTACATACAGTTGCTTTAATAAGTCCAAATCACATGTTTCTTTATTCAAAAGGCTTTCTGATCTTTACCTGTCCCTACACTATCAGAAAGTGTAGGCCGAATCACTAAAACCAATGAAAAATATTCATACCATCTGTACGATTTTAAGCGCTTTCTCAGAACTCAGTCTTTGCACTCAGAGAGCTCTCATGTGTGCCTTTCAGTTCCCCGCTTGTAGCGCCGGACCCACCCAACTTGTCTCTGCAGAAAATTCTGCGAACGCTTCCCCTGAACTTCTCAGCTGCAAACAAGTAGACCAGGGGATCCAAAGCCCCATTCAGGCAGGTTAGAGAGGAAGTAAGCCGGTTAGCCAGGGCTAGTCCTCTTTTGATTTGGCAGGATAGGTCTGGGTGTGCGTAACCCAGGATGAAGGTTGCACGGCTTAAATGATAGGGCAAAAAACACACTATGTAGATGAGCATGACCAGACCAATGGTGCGGAGAGCTCTGAGTTTCAGTGCCGGCTCCAGCCTTGAACCTTTCCGCAGACTGTTCACTATCAGCAGGTAGCAAGACAGTGTGGCAGTAAAAGGTGGTGTGAAGGCTACGACGAGAGAGATGAGAGCACGCCGTGAAGCTTTTTCTCTGTACAGCTGCAAGCATACAGTAGAGCCATTGATTTCTGCAGTCTGCTTGGTGACCAGTAGGGGCGCCATAGACACTATCACCAAAGCCCATAGTGCAAAACTGGCTATGTGAGCGTAACGAGGGCGCCGGATCTTGAGGGAACGTACGGCGTGTACTACAGCAAGGTATCTATCGCCTGCAACACAGGCCAGGAAGTATAAGCTGGCATACATGTTGACATAAAAGAAGAAGCCCGCGAGACGGCAGGGGATTTCACCAAATGGCCAGTGTTCCCCAGTTAAATGATAAGTGGCTCTGAGGGGTAAAACGAAGACGTAAAACAGGTCGGCCACAGCAAGATGAAGCAGGAAGACATTGGCTGGAGAAGAGTTGCCTCTCTGGCGGGCGAAGATCCACAGGGCAAGGCTATTGCCGTTCAGCGCCAGGAGGAAAACTATAATGTAGTAGAATCCAAAGATCATGTTCTCTACTGTATTGTCCACAGGTGGACAGCTCTCCATGGATTGATTGGACAGCAAGGTGGGAAGTTCTGTCAGGGGGGACTCCATTTTTGTAACTGCAAACAGAGGAAAAGAAAAACATTTTTATTAATTGTTTATATTAATTTAAATTTAACTGATGATATAAATGCTAATAGAAAATAATTCTATCCATTTTATTTTTGAATTTATGAACTTATATAAATATTCAATTAATACATGTATACCATACATACATAAACATACACACCACCATTTTTCTCAGTAAATATATTTCTAAAGGTGTTGGTAACAACCCAAGTAATCCATACATACAAAGAAAACAAAACAAAACAAATAAGTTCAGAAATTATGTTCTGTGAAACAAAGTGGAATTATCCGTAATTAGAAAGCAATCCTGCCCCAATCAGTGGAAATTAATATTAGCTGGTTCAGTCCCAACTGATGGCCTATAAAAAGGTGTCTAATTACCAACATGTCACACAAGAAACATTTCAAGATGGGTAAAAGCAAAGAGCTCTCTCAAGACCTTCGCAACCTTATTGTTGCAAAACATAGGCTACTGATGGCATTGGTTACAGAAGCATTTCTATACTTTTGAACGTTCCAGTGAGCACCGTTGGGGCCATAATCTGGTTGTGGAAAGAACATCATTTCACCATAAACCAGCCACGAATGGGTGCTCCTCGCAAAATTTCTGACAGAGGAGTGAAAAAAATTATCAAAAGTGTTGTCTAAGAGCCAAGGACAACTTGTTGTGGATAGCTTCAGAAAGACCTGGAATTAGCAGGTATAATTGTTTCAAAGAAAACAATAAGTAATGCACTCAACCACGTGGCCTGTATACATGCTCACCACGCAAGACTCTATTGCTGAAGAAAAAGCATGTTGAAGCTGATTTAAAGTTTGCTGCACAACATTTAGACAAGCCTTTGAAATACTGGGATAGTATAGTCTGGTCAGATGAGAACAAAATTAAACTCTTTGGATGCCATAATACATACCATGTTTGGAGGTCAAATGGCACTGCACAACACCCCAAAAACATCATGGTGTAGCACTGGCAAAATTCATATAATTGAAGGAAGGATGAATGGAAATTTTACAGAGATATTCTTGATAAAAATCTGCTGCCATCTACCAGGATGATGAAGATGCAATGAGGGTGGGCACTCCAGCGAGACAATGATCCCAAACACAGCCAAAGAAACTCTCAATTGGTTTCAGAGAAAGAAAGCTGCTAAAATGGCCCAGCCAATCACCTGACTTGAATCCAACAGAAAATCTATGGAAAGAACTACAGATCAGAGTTCATAGAAGAGGCCCACAGAACATTCAAGATTTGAAAATTGTGTGGAAGAATGGGCCAAAATCACACCTGAGCAATGCATGCGACTAGTTTCTCCATACAAGAGGCATCTTGAAGCTGTCATTATCAACAAAGGCTTTTTTATGAAGTATTAAATAAATTTCAGTAAGTGTGTTCAAGACTTTTTCCATGGGTCATTCCATTTTATTAGACATAACTTAATTTCTGAAATTATTTGTTTTGTTTTCTTTGCAATCTAAATCAACAAAAGAGCAATGATATGCTTTTATGCCAAAAATCATTAGGATATTAAGTAAAGATCATGTTCCATGAAGATATTTTGTAAATTTCCTACCATAAATGTATCAAAACTGTCGGCGCCAATAGCCTTGCGGTTAGTGCACCGACATATCCCGGCTCGTGGTCCTTTGCCGCTCCCGCTCCCATCTCTCTTCACCAAAAAACACTTTCCTGTCTACTCTACACTGTCCTTTCCAATAAAGGCATAAAAAGCCCATAAATTAATCTATATAAAAAAAAATGTATCAAAACTTAATTTTTGATTATAATATGCATTGCTAAGAACTTAATGTGGACAACTTTAAATTGATTTTCTTAATTATTTAGATTTTTTTGCACCCTCAGGTTCCAGATTACAAATAGTTGTATCTCAGCCAAATATTGTCCTATCCTAACAAACCATATGTTAATGGAAAGCTTACTTATTCATTTAAAAAAAAATGCCCCTTATGACTGGTTTTGTGGCCCAGGGTCCACATGACATTGAAACCCATATAACACACACACACACACACACACACACACACATTCACATGAAAACACACACACACACACACACACACACACACACACACACACACACACACATTACTATAGATAGTTTTTTAAGAAATACAATTTTAGGATGGATTAAATTGATAGGCATGACAGTAAAGACTAAATATATACACATATATGACAGGTTTCACAGAAATATTAAGCATTATTAAGCATGTATGTATGAGATGGTGCCCCTAGAAAGCTGGTCCCCTAGACAGACTGCATAATTTCTATGTAGGATTTTGAAAAAACACATAAAAAATTGATAGATCAACAAAAATGTCCATGTATGGCACACACTTCCTTTACATATCCAAACCAACCTATGCTGCATTCAAGTAAAAAAAAAAAGTGAAAGTGATATACAGCCAAGTATGGTGACCCATACTCAGAATTCGTGCTCTGCATTTAACCCATCCAAAGTGCACACACACAGCAGTGAACACACACCCAAAGCAGTGGGCAGCCATTTATGCTGCGGCGCCCGGGGAGCAGTTGGGGGTTCGGTGCCATGCTCAAGGGCACCTCAGTCATGGTATTGCTGGCCCGAGACTTGAACCCACAACCTTAGGGTTAAGAGTCAAACTCTCTAACCACTAGGCCACGACTTCCCCCTTTAACTTCATAGAACCCAAAAAGATGTCATAAGAAATCAACAGAAAAATTGCACTTGCTTTTGGAAATATGTTTCCAAAGTTGACCGTTGTCAAAACAAGTTTACAAAAAAGGAGCAAAGGATGCAGCAGTGATACATCAAGTAACACTTTTTAATTCAGCAGCAGAAAATATTTTCTGCGCACTTTCAGTAGTGAGGGAGGGAGCATTACAGCTGTCTCTGTGTATGGCAGCAATTCAGATGCCTAGATATTTGAGTGTCTCAGGAGTCTGAGCAGATGTCCCTGTGGAGCAGTTGACTACACACTCGTCGCACCTCCAACACACGCTACGCTGCATGAAGGAGCTGGTGCATCCGGTGGCCACACCAGAGCCACTCCTGGCTATCTGCTTACAGTCTGAGCCAGCTGTCCTCGTGGCATTCTGCTTTGTCAAATTACTGGCGTGTGCACAGGGCAGCCTGCCTCAGATTCAGTGAGCAAACTCTGTTTGGAAGAGGCATTCATTCTAGCCCGCCATCCAATAACAGTTGCTCTATTAATAATCAGGCCGAATGAAGCATCTGCAGGGATAAGCTGAAGACCTTTTTAAGAATGGTTCAAAGCATGGGAGAAGTTCACCTGTTACTACTAGAGCTGCAGCTGACAGAATGGATTTTTTTTTTCTTTGTGATATTTTTAAAATAACATTATGAATATGGTATAATAGAAGGTTGCCATTTCAATACATTTTTAAATAATTTCAATGACATGATAAATAATTTAAATTAATTGGGGGACATAAAATGTATAACTATGAATAATATATGAATATATGAAATATTTTGCCATAATCTTTAAAAAACATTTTAAAAAAACGATTAATACTTCAACAAAACTGTTTCACTACTTAATATGAAAAAACACCTGTCTGCCAAATAATATTCATGTGGTGCAACTAACATGCAAAAATAAGCATAAACATGAAAAAGAAAAAAAGAGAGAACCCAAGGGCTGTTTCATAAAACATGTTTACCAACAAATCCAGGCTTATTTCAGTTGGTCTGCCTTATTTTTAACCAAATTAACTGACAATACATCAGACTAACTGAAATAAACTTGTTTTATGAAACAGGCCCCATGTGTTCCAGTGTTATGTGGTGCAACTCCCACAAAACATAATGATATTTATAAATTAATAAATCATACATTTGTAAATAAATAAATACTGAAGAATACATTTAGATGAAAAAAAAAAAATCACATGTATTCAAGGAATAAGTGTTGAATATGACTTCCTTATTTGTCAGATAGTCCAAATGCACCCTTTGGAATACTTCTCTGAAAGATATAAAAAAAAAAAAAAGGAAAGGAAAGGAAAAAAAGATTTTTTTCCATTTGTATTAAGCGCTAAGAGTCTTTCTTCATGCTTAAAATATGCTACCAAAACATTTCTCAATATCCTCTCACTGGAGTTGGAATAATAAGGAGACTCTTTATCAATATTTTCAGAACACTATCGACAAACACAAAGTGGGTGTGTACAAGGGAGTGTCAAGGTCCTGCCATATGAGGGGGAGGACAATCTTCAAGTCCCAGAACAAGCCAAACCCTTCAGTAATTTAAACAGATAAAAGCGGAGAACTACAAATCAAAAAGCTCTCCTGAACTGTGCTTAGAGACAATAAGTAGCAATTGAGAAAGATGTTAACAGATGTTAATAAAATGTTCTGGTGGTTCTCTCGTGTGTGGTATGAAACTATACCGTGTGGTCCAGGAAAAACACATTTACTCTGACAATATATGAGAATTTCAAATGAAAAACTATAATCCAGCAGCACCAGTCCAAGTGTCCCGTGGTCGACTTGGAAAACACGCTCCAAACCCGAAAGTCTTGAAGAACGAGGCTTCTCCACAGGCTGGCATCAATACAAAATCACTTTTGTGTTAAAGAAATAAATGGGGGTCAAGCTTGGGTTGCAATGTGACACTAATGCTTCTATACCACATCACACAAAAGAAGCAGAAGTAATCATAGGCGTGAGGCACATTAGCCAGAGCTGAACTGCAGCTCAGCAATAACCTACATGCTGCCAGAACTTAAAACAGAGCCATAGGAAACCCTTTTCTCGCTCTCTCTCTTTTTTTTTTTTTTTACATTTATACACAAATACATAAAATATGACCACAAGAGAACCACCACCGAGCAAAATTTACATTTATAATTTTTTTTTATATCTGTTACCCTATATATATATATATATATGCAATAAAACGTATATTAAATTAAAATGACATGCACATAAACTAGGAAAACACAATATGATCATTAAAAATTAAATGTTTTGTTACATAGTTGCTTTACGTTTTGCAGAAAAGCCTAGAAAAGTACATATAAATAGTTTAAATGGCTTCACTGAATAAAAACAGAATAGAAAAAAAGTGCATGAAAATGGTTTGAATGTCATGCATGTAAACTTGCCATTCTAATGTTTCCATACAAATATAATTAATTAAAAATGCAAACAAGTTTCAATTGAGCCAGACAGCAGACACTAAGAGAAATTAAATGAAGTCAGTGAGAGACTCACCAGAGTGTTGATCCCTCAACAGCCCGTGCAGTAGTGAAGGAGATGAGTTCTGCTGCCTGTGCTTTCTTACAGCTGCCTGAAAGTGGCAGTGGAGTTTAATGGAGTCAAGAGACTGCTCTCTCAGGCTGAGCTGTGTTTGAGATAAAATACTGTGGCTCTTATTGTGTTGCCAACAAATTTGATCACAAAAATGCAGTTCTCGATGGGAAGGCTCTTATGTGACCCTTGACCTCAGCCTTTCTTTGCAATGCTATTTTCTTCTGAGGGCCACTTGTGCACTCCACAATAACCCAAGTCAGAAGAAGCAGCACATTTGGACAGGGGGGAAATAATGGCATGCCTTGCTCGCAATTAGGAGCCGGTGGGGGTAGCAACGGGGACTAGCGTGCCTTGAGGTTACAACCCCCCTGCCACTCCGTTTTACAATTCAGTAATTTAAACAGATAAAAGTGGAGAACTACAAAACAAAAAGCTCTCCTGAACTGTGCTTAGAGACAAAAAGTAGCGATTGAGAAAGATGTAAACAGATGTTAATAAACGGTTCTGGTGGTTCTCTGGTGTGTGGTATGAAACTACACCGTGTGGTCCAGGAAAAACACATTTACGCTGACAATATATGAGAATTTCAAATGAAAAATTAAAATCCAAACCCCCCTGCCACTCTGACCCCCCCCCCCCCCCCCTTCAACCATATCAATAAACAGAAGATGAACTGAGCATTTAATGGGGCAGTTTATGAATAAATACTAGAGATTATCCATTGTAGACTGTGGAAAGCCAGACAGACGAGGCCCCTTGGAACTCAGAGAATGAGTGAGAAGAAATTTGAGTTGAAATCTCAAGGGGGAGTAGGACAGAGAATAACAGACAGGGGTCCTTGTTTCTTGGGACCCTGCTGTGGACTGTTGGGGCATCATACATTGGAGCAGCAAAGGGCAAATATTAGGGCACGTGAACCTCAGACAGATGTGGAGCCCCAAGCGAACAGCAAGAGCTATAATCTGTCTTTCATTCTGGAAGATCACAGCTGTGTAGGACATACATCATCTCTTCTTCTTCTGTCTGGGCCCGTCTTCAATGATATGCTAATATAGTGCACTTTACTGAATGAGCCCACTATCTAGTTGAATCTATTTTACCAGAATAGGCTGAATAATACAGTGCCAAGTCTTAATTGGGATGTCTCCAAGCTTCATTATATGCTGCCCCTCAAGACTTTGTTGCCCTAGGGGCAAAGCACAGTGTAACATGAATGTTAACCAGATAAAAACTCTGAATCTCTGAATCTTCTGTCAGATTCAAGAGCTAAAACAGTTTGCTTTTAAACAGGACAAAACGACATAAGCATATGGCTTATGGAATTCCATTTTTGAAAACACGCAGAAAACATTGAGCTCTATGGTAAATAATCACAATGTACAATGCTGCGAGTTACACCTCATAGTCATTTATTTGACAATTTCACTCAAATGCACCAATAATATCATCCACTGACTGTAATGATTCATTTATATCATTAAATATTAGTCAACCAGTAATCTGACTGAAATTACAGTCTTCACATTCTGGCAACATATTGAGGAAAAACAGCTTTCAAACAGTTGGCATCACACATTTTGCAGTATATATAGCATATCACACTGAACAATAAATCCACACCATCATTTAGTTGGATAAATTCATGTTATTTTTAACATTTCTCATTGGATGTGGTTTTATATGTGTATGTGTCTTTAAAAGAAAGGCACAGTAAAGTCATTGCTGGTCGTTTTTTTTTAGTCAAAGTGTTGATTCCGTCTTTGTCCTCTCTTCTCATTAAGATGCATGTTGACGTAGGAAGTCAGCAGGTCATCAATTTTATAACCCTTATGAACACAGGATAAAATTATATTATTTTAAGATCATATATATATATATATATATATATATATATATATATATATATATATATATATATATATATATATATATATATATACACACACACACACACATATATTATATATATATATATATATATATATATATATATATATATATATATATATATATATATATATTATATATATATATATATATATATATATATATATATATATATATATATATATATATATATATATATATATATATATATCATTATATAAGAATTAACACAAACAAAGCACTGGTACTGGTAGAGCAGAACAGAAACAATCTTGAAGTATCATGTGACACTGAAGACTAGAAAAAGCCCCATCTGTGTCACTTACCAGGGAAGTTTCACACAGGATCTTGTTCCCTCTGACAAGGTTTCCTACAGTCATGTGGAAGTATGTGCTTCCACTGCACCAGTTTGCAATTTTGTTATATGGATGCACTGCCAGAATGTCTTCAAACAGTGTAACAGAGTTACGATCCATTACATGATTCATATTTTACATTTATTTTACATTCAAGCTCACAGGAACATTCATCTGAGAGGTGTTATACAAATGTTGCATACACATGATAAGCAGTAATGATATATCAATTGATGATACCTTTGTTTTGGGGTGAATGACAGTGACGCCCTGTTTGCTAATGGCAATCCTCACAATGTCAGGGAAATTGGGCTCTGATGTTTGCTGTAACATCAAAAATCATTTTATAAACTGTTTTTTTTTTTTTTAAAGTAATATTAGCAAAGATATTTTTGTGCTGCAGACTCGAATTGCTTACTTTCACGTCAAAAAATGCACAGCCAAATGTGGGCCATTTGTAGACAATCTTCAAAAAGCCAATCATTGCCTGTTCCACAGTCGTGCCAGTTTGCTTGTTGTACTCAGCAAAAATGTGCTGTTGAAAAATGGTTATAAATAAGAAACACTTCAGAAGCATAATATTACTTGCACATTAACAATGCACAGAATGCAGTGTACTGGAACTGACCTTTTTCCATTCATCAGCAGACATGGCTTTAAGCTGGTCATTAGGCACCAGGTCTTTCAGCATCCTAGGAATCATGGGAAACTGAGTTTTATCATTGTCCACTTTCACCCTGAAGAGTAGAGCGCCTAGCATCACCATTTCTTCTTTGGTACAACGATGATAACCTCTCAAGTACTTGGGCAACTCCTAGATAGTGTGAGAAATATGGAAAAATGCTTTCAGGGAAGCTATATAAAATTTTTCCAAAATTTTTAAAGAACATAGCACAGATTGCCAGTACCTGTGGATAATGGAAGATGAGATCCGCCTCCACATCTCTACCAGGGATAATGTTGAACCATAGTTTTCTCATAAAGAAAACCGTGTAGGATACATTCACTGGACCACCTGCTATTTAAAACAGTATAAGCAACAGCATTTGTTTTGAATTTGACTTAACTATGTAAAAATGGTGACTTACTCAAACTTACTTTTACACGACAAAAATTTACTAAAAGCTACAGACAACAATGTTGTCAAAACAATCCCAGTTCACATGGAGCAACGCAAATGTTTACAAATGCTGTACTATGCATGCCAGGACAGTAGTCGGCGATGTAATTTAGTAAAGAAACAACAAAAGCCTGCGCACAATACATATAGACTTAACATGTCACCATTTTTACAAATTCACAATTTTTTTTTTTAAGTTTACACAGAGACAATAACAGAATAATTTACAAAATCTTGCATTTTGAACCCCCAAAACACCACTGTTGTGTACATGAACAGCAAAAATGCATTAAGTTTTTAGATGAAAATGGTGACATGTAAACAACTAGCGCACGCAATTAATTGCGATCATCATACGCATTTAGTCAGTAAAGCCGGTTCTGTGATTAGCAGTAAATCTCCATCACCTGCTTTCAGGTGGAGCAGCATTTACTACACAGAGCCATAGTTCTCTGACAAGCTATGCAAAATCGCGTTCATAATCGCAGACGATATAATTGTAGGATAACGAAATTGACGAAATCGTTCTCGATTATGATAGCTGTTTGCGTATCTTCTCAGTGAACTCTGTGCTCCATCTAAGAGCACGTGAAAGTACCGCATTTAATAACAAGTTTTAACTCCAAATTCACTTCATAATGTCAGTCGAGTGTTTAAAATAAATCCTTCTGTGAGATGATGTGGTTTCTTAAACAGAATAATTAAGTCACACAATATTTCATTGTATTCTAAGCAGTGATAAAGGCTATGTCGATTAGCATTTCAATATTGATATACTTTATTATGATGAAAATTATAATAAGAACTCAGATAAACCGTATATTGCTGTAGTCGTGTGTTTATTAGTCACGTTGAATCAATGAAAGAAGTTAAATCTTCTGTTAATTCAGCTGCAGCGATAGGCATTTCCTGGATTTCTTCTTCGGGGCATATTTGGATTTTCAGCGTGAGAGCGCCCTCTGACCTTTGGATGGAGATTTATTGCTGATCACAGAACCGTGATTTATTGTCTTTGCGATTTAATTTTGATTAATTGTGCAGCCCTATTTGCGATTTATTTTTGATTGATTTTGAGGTTATATTTAAGTTATTTTGTTGTTTATTTTTTAGCGTGATTTGATTTGTTTTGTATATTTGACCAGTCAGTAATCTGTCTCAGGCTGTCAAAGAAGTAGTCAGTTTCATTCAGACTCAGAACCTGACAGAAAGAAAATGCTAGATTAATATACAGACAAAGGTTATGTAAAACTGAACACGAAAAATGAAAGGACATGAGCTGTAACCACTGTAGACATTGAGGAGGCAATTTCTCTCCCAATAATCAGCCTAAGATATAACAATATATGATTTTTAAAAGGTCAGTTCTTAAACTATTGGTTTAAGATCCTGAAAGTCTGTTTACAGCCATGGCTGATAAATATAAACCACGGTAACCCAGATACAAACCTTATCAGGAGTTTTCACAAAGAGGCTGAAACCTTCAGCTGAGGACAACATGACTTTATTAGCAATGGTCCGGACCAGGTCTTTTATCTTGGTGTTGGATCCCACCTCAAAATTCTGTCCAGAAGGGTGAGAAAAAAATAAATTCAGGGACACTAGGTTCATATTCCATGAATAAAATGCATAAGTTGCATTGGCAACAAATTGACTGTAGATTTCATGTTTATTCAACTGTTATTATTTTCACCATTTTGAACATCATAAAAAGTTATTGAGGTGCAAACTACTACAATAGGGCTCCAAAAAACAAAAAACAAAAAAATGATGCTGCACTAGTGCCTGACTGGGGAGCAGAACATTTTTTTTTTGATCCATGTAGTACGTGCTGCATTACCTCTTGAGTGTCATTGGGGAATTGAATTTTGTGGAAGATCTGGGTGCTGTTCTGCTGAATTGCATCAACCTCTACCTGGTGAGGTGGAAGCTTTCTGGGCTCCATTCTAGCACAAAAACAATGACAAATGCCATCTTACACAAAGTAAACATACAATCACACCAAATCAACAATGCAGTTCTCATCATCTGTGACCCAGCTTATGGACTCATTTCAACTATAGTGCTACAGTAGTGTTTCCCAAATGTGGAAGTCATTGAACAGTTGCAGTAGCAGATGAAGCCACTGTAAATTCTGTACTATCCTGTCACTCAGTGCTGGCACTTTCCTAGCATTTGCACCAGTCTGGTCCAGTCCAAATTTTAAAAGACTGAATTACTAGTACCTAGAAACAATCTTTATTGATTCAATTATATTAAATATCAAAGCATCTGTGTTAAGTGGCTATCATATGCAAAGTTGTTTTAGAACATCTAAATAAGCCAAGCTTGTTCTAAGATCTTAAACTGTTATCGTCTGCTAATAGGGTGTTTATGTAGTCATGCTTTACAGCAGGGGTCGGCAACCTTTTTGGCATGACGTGCCATTTTTAATTTTTCTGGTTTACCACTGTGCCAACACAGTTAGACTGTTAGACCGTAGAGGCTTTGATCTGAAGCGCCTAGTATGTGCAGCGGTCAAGCGCGCATCCGTAGACTACCGTAAGTTAATTCTCACACTTTAATAGTATTTATAGACCCAAAAAGGCTGTGTGACTATGAGAAGTTATCACCTCAAAATGTATGTCAGTATGCAGTTTTCCCTATTGCTTGCGTGCCAGCTATTATCCCTCAGTGTGCCACTGTTGGCACGCTGATTTACAGTATTTACAGTGCCGACCCTTGATTTACAGTATATCAGTCCAGTAATATAAACCACATGCTGTTTGAGATGAGCTCCAATAGGTTATGGCTCTCAGGTAAGCCAGCCAAAGTTCAAAGAGTAAAAAACAACACAGGCTTTATTCTCATAAGCTTTTATACAGTGACTTAGCTTTTAGTGATTCTATAACTGAACTCACATGATATTAAAGCTTAGGAATGTATGATCAATTCATAAAGTCTGCTCATTCATAGCACTTCTTGTTGTTGTTATACCCATAAAGCAATGTGATTTCATTTGTAATGATAAACGTAAGGGTTGAAATAAAATAAGCTTAAACATATGTTGTGAAATATTGGACATACCTCCGAGCCCCTTGCAGTCTCTGGAGGCAGTCTGTGGCCAATGGCTCTCGTTTGCGTGTCTCAATGAAACGCTGAGCATGTTTCAGCAGAGAGTTACTGGGAGGGAAGAGACCACAGCACAGCCACAGCAGCTGCCAGCCCTGCTCCACACTATACCTAATTGAGCAAGAACATTTATACATGTTTACTTATTATAATTACGTAAGTGTTATTTATTATAAACTAATGTCATTATAAACATAGCATCTGAAATGGCATATATACCTTAAACAACATGTTTCACAGAGTATCTAATGTCTAAAAGTGAATCAATGAATCAGTTCAATGAACCGTCTGCTTGTTGACTCTGCTGCGCAGCAGACAGAGGAATCGCTGAATTGAATTAATTATTTGCCTTATTAAATCTGTGTAGTCTCTAAGTTTTATATGGTTTTATGTTTTCTAACACAAAAGTTTACAATGTTTTTTTTTTCTGAAATATCCATTGCTTATTTAATTTCATAATGATAAATCATATTTGCACCTGAAACTCTGTAAAGTATGACTGTTTGGTCCTGTGCTGAAAAGGACATTTAAAGACTGGATGTCTTGAAAATAACTGTATACCAGTGATCTAAAGCTTCTAGACCTATAAGCTGGTTAAATGAGAATTTTTTTTAAAAGAAAGCTTATTAAAAGAAAAAGAACACTGATGGATAGAGAGGTTAAAGGTTGCATAGTTCCCCCTCACTGTTATTAAGGGCAAGCTGACTTTAGTGCAACTACAACATATTACAAAATAAAAGTTTTTGTTTACATAAAATATGTGTGTATGGTGTATATTTATTATGAATATATAAATACAAACATGCATGTATATATTTAAGAAAAATATGTTATATTTATATATTAAATATATTTATATATATATGATATAAATTATATGAATATAAATATATAAACAATTATTTTCAAAATATATGCTATATGTGTGTGTATTTATATATACATATATATGCACACACATTATGTAAACAAAAACTTTTATTTTGGATACGATTAATTGTTACAGTTAATCATTTGACAGCACTAGATATTACTCTTATTTATTGCTTGCATGTGCATTAACATTCAAAAGTCTGGGGTCAGATTTTCTTTTTTTAATAATTAATACTTCTATTCCACAAAAATGCATTAAATTAATCAAAAGTGACATTAAAGAATGTATAATGTTAATAAAATATGAATAAAATATATCTTAAATAGTATATATTCCTATTCCTATTCATCGAAGAATCCTGAAAATTGCATCAGTCTATTATAAAAAAATGTTTTTTGAAAACCAAATCAGCATTTTATAATGATTCTGAAGAATCATGTGACACTGAAGACTGGAGTAACATTAATATTTTTTTTTTCCAACTGGATTTCTGTTAAATAAATGCAGCCTTGGTGAGCATAAGAGACTTCTTTCAAAAACATGAAATATTTTACAGACCCCAAATGTTTGTGGTAGTGTACAGGCATTCAATAGGCAATGCAGTACTGACTTTGAGCATGTAATGCTCTTTACCGGTTGTTATTGCTGGTCATTTGTTTCATGATCTGACAGTAGATCTCATCTCTGAGCTCCTCGTTTTGTGTAGGTGGGCCAAAGATCTGGTCTGTGAGTTCCAGGGGGCTCTGGACCTGTCTAGTGGGATAGTCACCCATGTACTTCAGAATAGGTGCACACCATTTCGTCAAGGAATCAGCACTTTCCTGGGTCGTATCCTACCTGGATAACCAGGTTAGCTGGTAAGTTTTACTTATGGATCAGTGCTTATGTAACCCAACATCAAACATTTAGATATGAATTAGGTAAATAAAAGGGCTCAACTGCTACTGTGGCAATAAGCAATGTTCAAAGACATGAGTGCAATAAATGATAAAGGCTTAAATATGTATGGCAAAGGATATCAGTGAAGGCATTGCAGGCTAGTGGGCCTAAATCTGGATTGCCCACCAGTCTCTTCAGCAGGGGCTGTCTGATGGGTTCTCTGGAGTTGGCCCACAGCCTCTCAGGTGCTGCATTCTTAGAGATCACCTGTCTGTTCACATCTTTGATAGGCTGCCTGTGACAATGACAAAAACAACGGGTCATTCATGTTTGCTTCTAAAATGCTTAAAGGGGTCATCGGATGCGACATGTACTTTTACAAGTTGTTTGAACTGAAATGTGTGTTGGCAGTGTGTATACACAACCACCCTATAATGATAAAAATCCACCCAGTGTTTTATTTTTATTTTTATTTTATCTATCTACCTTTTACCCTTTCTCAAATCGAGCCAATCTCAGATGCCTGTCTGTGTGACATCACAATCTACCTAAATGTGTCTATGTTCACGCGAATCATTCGTGATCCAGCTTCAAACAGAAGTGAGTATAAAGTTTTTTTTAATTAATCTTTGCAAATCATTTTTTAATAATTTGGTTATTGTTTTTTTTAATTTTATATTTGAAGTTAACATTTCCTAATAGTGTGGTTTGGGATGGAGGGGTGGGTTTTTCATAGCTCATTAACATTTAAAGGAAAATGCTACAAAACGGCTTGCTCTGAAAAGAGCTGTTTTTGACAGGGTAAAAAGGGTGTTGTTTTACACTACCATTGAGAAATTAACCAAACTATGTTACAGACTTTTCATTAAGACCCTAAAGAATGATATCAACTTGTGGAAAATGGGCATCCGATGACCCCTTTAAGAACTGAGTATGTTTTAAATAAGAGCAATAATAATGTGGTCAAACAGTTGCTGCAAGTACCTGAAATATTCAACAGAGAAATCTTTTAGCGTTGAAGGAGCCACTCTTTCAGTGATGGTTCCTTTTACAGTGTTGTCTATGATGGTCTTTCTTTGATCTGGGGACAAGCTGATCAGGCTCTAAAAAAACAGAGCAAAAAGTCCGAATCCATTAAATCTGAATGCAGATCTAAAGAACTTAGAACTCCATAGAAAAGCAAAAAAAAAAAAAAAAAAAAACATATTCAAGTTCTCACCAGGACTTCATTTGTTGGCTTCGTAAGAGTTGGAAGAATCAAGACAGCTTCTGCAGGGACTGCGCCAATTTCTCCTGTCCGCTCATTCTTACCCTTCAACCAGCCGCGGGCAACAGAAAACTCATCATCCTTAATGAGGGAGATGAGCTCTGCCTTCTTGAAGCTGAGAAATGTTTTATCATCTTGAAAAACATCCAAACCATTTTTCATTAGACAAAAACAAATCAAATCATAGACTATGAACAATCAAATTAAAAATGTATACAGAATATTACCTTGTCTGTTAATCTCCTGTAGGGTCACGGCATATTGTGAACGTTGTATCAGGCCTGCCAGGAACATGGCTACCAGATCTGAGATGTCAGTGGCCGCGATTGCATTTAGTGTGAAGTCTCCTTTCAGAGTCAGCAAACAAACACATTTCCTTTCTCTGGAGGAGACAATGCAGGGAGAATATAGGGAATTTACATATTTTTGGGAAGTTATCACTTATATTTATTTAATTCAAAAATATCATATTTTAACCATGTGAATGTCAAGACAACATACAAGGCTGACAAACATTAACTGGTGTCCAACTCACCTGATAGCGTTGACCCCGGTGAGCTCTGGGTAAGACAGCACAAGGAGATTCTTTTCTCGTTCATCTAGGAATGTTATTCCCATTGAATTAATGGCAAAGATGAACTTGCTCTTTGGTAGAGGAGGACCTGAATATTGAAATGACAAATTGAATCTTGTTTATCACATTTTAAAACGTTTTTGCTCATATTCTTCTGCATTAGTTGTGGAAATGATGTTATTTGCAATGTACATTACTATTCGGAAAATTTGGAGTTTTCTTTTTCTCATCAAGTCTGCATTTGATATTTGATTTGACAGTAACATTGTGAAATACTATTACAATTTAAAGGGTTAGTTCACCCAAAAATGAAAATACTGTCATTAATTACTCACCCTCATGTCGTTCCAAACCTGTAAGACCTTTGTTCATCTTCGGAACACAAATTAAAATATTTTTGATGAAATCCCAGAGCTTTCTGATGCTGCATAGACTGCAACATAACTACCACGTTCAAGGCCCAGATAGGTAGTAAGGACATCGTTAAAATAGTCTATGTGACATCAGTGGTTCAACCGTAATTTTCTGAAGCTACAAGAATACTTTTCGTGTATATGAATGGTCTTACGGGTTTGGAATGAGTAATTAATGACAGAATTTTCATTTTTGGGTGAACTATCCCTTTAAAATAACTTTTATATTTTGATTTATTATAAAATGTAATTTATTCCTGTGATGGCAAAGCTGCTTTTCAGCAGCCATTATTCCAGTCTTCAGTGTCACATGATACTTCAGAAAGCATTCTAATATGAAACATTTTGTATTATTTAAAATGCTGAAAACAAATATGCTGCTTTGTGGAAACCATTTTTTCAGGATTCTTTGATGAATAGAAAGATCAAATACACATTTATTTAGAGATCTTTTATAAAAACATTTTGTAAAATTATAATTGTCTCGTCTGTCATTTTTTATAGTTAAAAGTATTTAATGTACTTATTTCTTTCAAAAATCTTACTGACCCCAAATTTTGAACAGTAGTATAATACTCATCTTAGCATGTAGTACATACCAGATAACTTGGCAACTTCAAAAAATTTGGAGAAGAACATTGACCACTTTTGACGAGCATAGTCAACCACCTCTGCTTTGACTTTATCAGACTTGGTCCGAGTGTTTATTAATGGGCCCTAAAAAAAAGAGACCAATGCTTGTAAAATGCTTTGGCTTTCAAACAGGTGGAAAGCTTTATTACTGTATGTTTATTTTAACATAAGCAATAATAGAAACATCTGTACCTGAGCATGTGCTGTGTTGACCATCTGGGTCCACTTTTCTTCTGACTTGGCCTCCAGAAGTTTGGAGTTAATGCACTCCTTAACTACAGTCCTAATATTCTCCATACTCATGTCTGATCCAAACTGCACATAGAAGTGCTTTGCTGCAAGCGCAACAGTGTCTTCCTCCTGATACAAACACAAAGGTGAAATGCCATAGAATGAATGACATGATGTGGTCCCCTACTGTGGGATAAGATCATATGTTCTGCAAAAAATTACTCAATTTATCTCAATAACCCCTTTTAATGGACTCTTTCACCCACTGGATAAAATAATAATGGCTGACTATTAATAAAACAATTCTACAATGGCACTGGTAACAGGAAACTATTAAATTGGCTTGATGCTGAATTCACACTGCTAGAAAGTCCATGATGACTGCCGTTTTAATCAGCACAACATGAAATTCACTGAATGCATGAAGTACAAAAAAATAAATTAAAGGCATAGTCTACCCAAAATGAAAAATCTGTCAACATTTACTATCCCTCAAGTCATCCCAAACCCGTATGACTTACTTTCTTCTGTGGAACACAAAAGAAGGTATTTTGAAGAATGTTGGTAACCAAACAGTTCCGGGTGCTATTGACTTCCATAGTATTTTTCTCGAGTCAATAAATCTATTGAAGTCAATGGGACCTGAAAACGTTTGGTTGACATTCTTCAAAATAACTTCTTTTGTGTTCCACAGAAGACAAAGTCAAACAAGTTTGAATGACAATAAGGTGAGAAAATTATGACAGAAGTTTCACTTTTGGGTCAACTGATACTAAAAATGGTCTCAAGCACACCTTCTCACACTGGTATTCTCCAGATTTCAGGCCTCTGATGACCTGTCTGTAGATAATGTCTGTGCTGACGTTATCCTGGCTGCAGTCATGCCAAGGTGTGAAGATCTCTTTCCGGAAGAAGAGACGCCAAGGGGCATGTTGCTCCTGCCCACCCTTCCTTTTCACTTCCTGCTCACACTGAGAGATGGCATCCATCACATGCTCACTGCCACTACCTAGGGACCACACCTAAAAGAGGGAGCACAATACCATGTCTTAAATTCTAATAATACAGAAAATCTGACTCAAACTCTTAATTCCAGTGTGAAGGCTTCATACCTTGTCATATAAAGCTATGTAAAGTGAGAAGCCAAATGTGTCCTGAAGCTTGACTTTCTGTGAGAGCGTTTGGCAGACCTCTTTAGATGTGGAGGCAGAGTCTACAGGCAAACTGATAGTCCTGCCATCCATCATAGTTACTGAGATGCCAATGGGTCTCTTGGACTTGGTGGCCTGTGATGAAACAGTGAGGGCATGAATTATAGCTTCAAATCTATGGTAGATGTTTGTTACTGGACCATAGGAGAATTAAGACCTAAGGGGTTTCACACATACAGCAATTTACAGCAATAATGCAACAGAAGTCATTACTTTCAATGAGCTGCCCATCATTATGGCAATATTCAGAAGTGTTTCATTTTATTTACATGAGCAGTAGCATTGATCCATCTCCTGAAAGCATTATTTACAAATCCTTTCCCTTTCATTTTAAACAGGAAGAAAACTGATTCCTTGTCCAAATCGACATCTTCATTTTTTAGCAGCAACGATTTTGAAAAGCTATGGCAAGTTGTTCAGTCCAAAAACATTGTATTTATGAATGGGGCGTGAATGGCTTTACCTGGAGCTCCAGCCAGCTTGGAGGCTCTGCACGCACTCCATTGGCAACAGTGCGCCTCAGTCGGTCGGCGCAGTAAGGCGCGTATCCCACAGGACCAAAACGAAGAAAACTTTGCAGGTACTGTGAGGAGATGAGACGACACATTCAGTACTACACAACGTGGAGACAAGTTCAAATGTATTACCCCTTAAAGAAAAAGTTAAATCATGCATCAAAGAGTTTAATAAGGAAGATGGTCCTTTATTCACCTTGATGAAGCGCTCGGTAGGAGGAAAAATGCCCAAACAGATGCACAGGAGGATCCAGCCACGGAAGAAGCTACCACGGTTTGAGTTCTCTTGGAGCTGCTTACAGATCTGGCAGTAGATTTCATCCCTAACAATGAAAGACATTAAAGACTTAGAAGCAGAAACATCTGACCACTAAGAAATAGATGACTTGTGGTTTTAAATAATTAACAACCTGAGGTCACGTTTGACAATGGCATATCCAACAATGATATGCAACTTTTCAAGAGATGTCATTGGCCGGTCCAGGGTGAGTCTGTCTGTGTTCATTTCATCTTCTTCACTAATAGTTTGCACAGTGGGTTGTTTGGAAACTTCAGTCCCATCTTCTGCCTTTACATAAAGAGTTAATGGGATTATAAAGATTATAAATCATTAACCTATTTGTTGCATTTAAGATATTATTGTAATAATCAGAGATGCAAACTCATCATGGGTGAAAAAAAGTGACAAAGACCCCCCAAAAAAAATCCTTTTTTTTAAGTACTGTAGTAGTATAGCAAGTACAATTAAATAATAATGCAGTAAATATTTTGAAGTATTTTTAGATTTGAGATTTTTTAAACATTGCCTTTAGAAAGACACATCAAAAAGAGTGTTTTAACTGTAAATGCTGCTAAATATATTCAGGCTTGTTGCTCTTGTAGTTTTGTTACTCTGAATTTACTCTGTATCACTTAATGCACAGGTCTATTTCTGGCATCAGTTTGTCAGGTATATCGCTCCGCCCAGGGCATGTGATTAGCTACAATACTCAACGCTGCAAAAACATGTAAATAAACTTGTGGTTTTGTAATTCGAAATCAGAGCGTGCATGCAAAAACACACAGGAGCGTTTAAAAGTGGTTGACTACAAGTGGGTACAAATATGAATTGGTACTAATGGTACTTAGTTTTTTTTTACAAAATATATATATTACTTTCCTATCTACTCGTTAAATTCATCAAAATGAACAGATAATGAGTGTCACATCATTGACCTATTGGCATCATTTATGTCTCACCTCTTCTGCTATAACAGATGGTTTTCTACTGGTTCCTCTGTTGGATTGAGTCCCCTCAGGAGCTGTGGAGCTCCTTTTGTTTCGGGACATTATATCAGTAAAAGTTGAAGTCTTCCTGTTTTTTGGACCCTGCTCTGGTATGGCAGATAGTTTGCGGCTTGGAACACCATCATCTTGGACAGATTTTTTGTTCCGGGCCAGTATGTCTGTAAAAGTTGAAGATTTTCTGTTGCGGGAAGCGTCTTCTGGAACTGTACTGAGTTTCCTGTTTGGAGGGTTTCTTGTATTTTTCATTCTCTGAAATAATGAGACATCAACACTTTCAGAAAAGGCTGCATTTTTTTTCTGAGTTGCTAAAAGACCTGTATTGCTGGTCTTAGCTGGTCTCCCAACATGTCCAAGCTGGTTTTTAGCTGGCCGGCCAGCTAGTCTGACCCGCTGTTATTTTTTTTTTTTCCAGCTGTAAAATATGTAATAAAAATGAGCTTCCTCACCTGGTCCAGGCCCACCATATGGCTGAGGCGTCTATCCTGTCTGGAGGCCACATCCTTCTGGAGAGAGCCTTCTGCAAAGGCTGGTCCACTTCTGGAGACCCCCTGAGCCTTTGGTTCAGGAAGATCACCCATAAATCTCAAGATCATCCACCAAACGGTTAGTGAAGCCTGTGGAGAAGAAGAGAAGAGTGTAGTAAGCACATATTGTTAATGTGGCACATCAGAAGAACATCCTAAATCAACCAAAAGCTGGTCAAAGTCAAAGGTGGCTTTACCAGGACATCATTCTCATCCTCATGGTAGAGCAGAGGCTGACGTAATCTCTGGCGAATGTGTGTGGGTGTGGCAGCACCCTGGAAGTACATGGAAGCAAACTTGGAGAACGAGTACTCATCCAAATCATCAAAGTCTTCCTCAGGAATCTCCATCCCTGGCGCATCATCCAGATCCACCTCTTCAAGCACCACTCGCTTTCCCTCAATGTCCTAAAAACACAATGTTTATGGTTTTAATGTTATTGTTATCCAAATGTTAACATTATGCTTTTTTGAGAAGTTTGATCTCTGACCTCAAAGCCCACAGGTGCCTGGCCCTCCTGTCCGCCAACCATGCTAGGCAAGAAGCCAAAGATATCATCCACCATTTCCTGGTCTGTAGAGGATTCCATCTGTTCAGCCGCCTCTCTTTCTTTTTTCTGCCGCAGAATTTCATCAAGCCTCCTTTGCCTCTCTAGAGCAGCAAGTTCTTCTGCTCTGCGTTCCTGAAGTGAGAGGAAAGCCTGCAAACAACAGAGACAGCAACAGATGAAGATGACACGTAACCTGAGATATTTAGCAAACTGTCATCAGAAAATTTCCTACATCTCTCTTCATCTTCTTGACAGCTTTTCTGGCTAGAGTTCCTCTGGTGTAAGCCTGCAGGAGTACCACTGCCGCTCTCTTTCGTTTCCACTCCTTCCTCATCAGGTAGCCACGAGTCTGAGCCTGAAGCAGAATAGTTGCTTGTCGCTTCTGTTTATAATGCCTGGTCAACTGACGAGAGCGTACTTGAGCCTGCAGACGGGCAAAACCCAACTGGACCTGCAGAAAGGGAAGTGACACTCTACATATAGGTACAAGCAATGACTATCAACATTTAGAAACTGTCAGTCTGCAGTTAAGAGGACAACGTACCACTCTGTAAAGTTTTCTGACTTTGTGTCCTCGCCAGGTTTTCTGTATGGTCACAGCTGCTCTTCTCTTTCTCAGGAACACTTTCCTGTAAGAAAACAAAATGGCAAATGATAAACCAATGAGTGACAATTTTCTCTACAAACGTAGGAGATTATCCTCAGTCTTTTACCTGTGTTTAAATCCTCTCAGGACTTTCTGAATAAGAAGTGCCTTCTCATTGAGAGACCTGTCTCGTGCCAGTTCCAAAACAGTATCATGGAAATCCTGATGCAAAAAAAGAATCACATTAGAATGGATCTACTTTAAAAATTCTGTAATGGTACGTGTAAAATTCACCTCAGTACCTTCAGAAACACTTTAGTCTTGCCGATCTTCCACTCCTCTTCAGTCAGAACGTTCTCACAGATGCTTTCACAGCATTTCTTGGCACTCTCCTTTAATTTTACAGTAAATATTAAATTAATGGGTGCAATAATGCAAAAAAAAGTACTTCTTTATGCAGCTAATTAGCATTTTTTACTCATTTTCCATCTAAAGAAAACATTTAAACAAGATCAATTTACTTGAGAAGCATATTTAGGCTTAATTTAGAAGAACATATATTTAATATTCTTTAACACAAATGCATTTTTTCTTATGGCAAAATACATTGGCACACTTATAAAAGTGCTCTACTAGATTTTAGCTATTTTGCTAACTTCCTCTACACTTAGCTACTGAATTGGCTCACCCACATCCACAAAACTCTGAAAAAAAAAAAAAAAAAAAAATTTGTCAGCAAATGCCAACAAGACAGAAAGGAAACTGAAAATCAAGACAGAAATACTCTTAGGTACCACATAAAATAATCTTTATACCAAAATGTGAGAGAACAGAAATGAGCCGTGAACTGAAGTGGTTTTTTTAAGCCAACAAGAGGGTGCTCTTTGCCTCTCTGCTCTTTATATGCTGGTGTTTGCTGATATAGTGTTGGCTGACGTGTCTTTTTGGAGGGTTGAGGATGGGGTTTTGGTGGTTATTGATGTGGCTGTTCTAATTCAGACTAACTTTGTCAAACACAAGCAAAACGGCTAAAATCACTTACAGAACCTTCAAAACCTGTTCCAATGTATGTTACAGAAACCACTGCAACACTAAATTCATGTCAAACAACACAGAATCATCTCTCACAGTTTTTGGGTCACAAACACTGGACTTGAGCAGCACACGGTAACGCTCTAGAAACTCTTCAAATGTGTGACGGATGGGATAACCAGCTTTCCTAATGCGGATAGTCTCCATCATTCCAGAGTAACGAAGTTGACGGATACACAGTTCCCTGTCAAAGAGCTGAAACAAAGATGGAAAAGTGGGTCACTGAGTGAAAAGTGAGTCAATGGATGAAGAAAATGATCTGAGCTTACCATAGGCTTCTTGAAGTCATTGGGTTTAATACAGCGAATAAAGAAAGGCTGGCAAGTAGTTAGAGTCTTCATTAAAGAGTCCAGAGACTGGCGAAACTGCCCACATAATGTAGGCACACGTTTCTTTGAGTCTGTTGTTTGCTGAAGGAATAGCAAATCAAAGGTAAAGCAAATTAAAATCCTTTATCAGGTTGAATAGGCAAAAGAGTGGATTTTTTTTTGTATTATTGACCTGAATGCCAGTGTCCAACACATGTTTGTACACTATTTGCCTTTAGCTGGTGTTAACATACCCGGAGAGAGTTTTTTGGGGTGACGATAGTGTGGTTGGAACTAGTTTTGGCCTCTGTGGTGCTGAGCTCATTGTGAAATATCTGCTTTAGTAGCTTATTGGATGATGTGTGTATCAGCTGGATGACATCATTACTCAGGGTATCTCTGTTCTTCTCAAGGAAACCTATATGCACAGTAAATTTCATAAAACATTTTAGATATTTTTAAAGCCAAAAAACTAATGTGAAAGTACATTGTGAGGAACTTTGATAGCCTGTATTACCTTTGCAGTCGTAGTAGACAACTCCAGCAAAATGCCGGATTCCAAACTGTGTGTCGTGATTGTTTTTGGGGGGCATGTAGATGTCACCCTTCCCATGAACCTGATTCATTTTGTTAAGCATTGTAGCATCTGTGCCCTGGAGAAAATTACAATTGTTCATAACTGTGTATACATATTTATAGAGTGTAATTAAAGATATGCCGTTTTGAGATATCAGCAGTCACACATTGACTTATGCATTATCAAAGAAAGCCTATATTGTAAATAAAAGCAAATATATTTTAGAACCTTAGGAAAGAGACTCTCTTCATCAATAAGAGCGAGAACGTTGAGAGGCTTTACGGCCAGAACATCAAGCGTACGCTGGTTGTCGTTAAATTCAATGTTGTTCCAGACGATGTCTTCACGCGCGTATTCCTGTTGTTCAAGCTTGAAGACATGTTTCACAAAGAACTGCTGAAGCTGCTCATTGGCAAAGTTGATGCAGAGCTGTTCAAAGCTGCAGGAATCACAGAAAAGATTAAGATAGTTCACCTCCAAATAACAATTCTATGATCATTTACTCACCCTCATGTAGTTCCAAACCCTCTGAATTTTTGAAGAATATCCTTGTTGCCATTTCCATTTAATAAAAGTGAATATAAAACATTATGAAAGTGGTGTCATTTGCTACATAAATTTATATTTTTTTCGTGCCTGTCTCTTTAAATGCAAATGAGCTGCTGATCCCCGCCCCCTTTTCCTGAATAGAGCCAAGTCATTACAACTCGGACCTGCTAAAAACATCTGTTTTGGTTCTGATTATCATGTTTATCACGCTGAAATCATGCGTTTTAAACCATATTAGTTTAAACTTCTGATACAGGGTTTTCTGAGTGCACACATCTGAAGCACACATACAGAAAGCGGCTGTCACAGTATGTGAGTGCTAAACTAAGTTCTCATTCACACACAAGTTTAGTTAAAAACACTGTCAGCTATGTCTGTGAAGGTTTTAGATCTGTGTGGCAGCAGCAATATACAGTAAATAAATCAATAAATCCACTGCTCTGTTGTCTCCTCTGAGGCTAGGACTCTAAATAGTGTTCTGTTCTCATCTGTGTGTGTTTTGCTCAAACTTTTACCATGGCATTAGATCTGGTACACAGTTGTCGCTTGTGAAATCAAACGATGGCACCGTAGGTGGAAACTTACAGATTTAGGGGCGGCAATATTATAATGAGATCCCTTTGCCACGTCACCAAGGGAGCAAAATCAGACACACTTTTTTTCTCAGACGCTTGCATAAAAAGGCTTACTGGCTGGACTTTTCAACCTCTGCATATGGCAACAGAAGACTGTAAACCTCTTTTTTGATACATTTATGATCTGTTTTTGTTTTTTGAGCTTAACAGCCCCAGTCTTCCATTCATTTTCATTAAAAGGAAAAGAGCAGGTTAGATGGTCTTCAAAAATCCATGTTTTGTGTTCCACAGAAGTTTTGTAATGACATGAAAGATCACATGCATATATGACAAACCTGTTGTTGTTGAAGTTTTCGAAGCCAAAAATGTCCAACAAACCAATCGAAAGTCGGATGTGTTTGGGGTCATCAGGAGGAGGTTTGTAAATGGCACTGTTGATTTTCTCCACAATCCACACAAACAGCCTTCCATAGATGGCCTGCACACAGAGAGATGAGAACTCTATAGCTACTGGAGTATATTAGATTTGAAATTAAACTGTAATTGAAACTGCATTCGGTTGCACAACCTTTACAAAGGCATTTCTGCCATCCACTGCTTGTGCTGAGGTCAGAGGTTTAGACACACTCTCCCTGTTGGTCATCAAAGAGCGTTGTGTCAAGCTTACATCCAGGGCATTTGGGACAACCTGCAAAAAGAAAAATCAGATCTATGGGCTTGAATGTGCTGCTCGCAGACAAAATTGGTTTCTAAAATATATATAATTTTAATTACCTCTAATAACTGTGCAGCTATTTTGAAATGTGTAGAAGAGAGAACATCACAGCTCTCAAGGTTGTTCATAATGGTTTCTAATATTGAAAATGGAAATAAAGCTCAAATAAGCATTCCCTCTGAAAAACAGAAAGTTTTGCTGTAGTTTATGTCTCTTTATTACTACTCACCTTCAAAGTCTACATTCCCCAGGTGTAGGATTGCAGCAAGAAGCTTGTTAATTTCCCACGTGTCATTCTCTGTGAATGTCAGGATCTTCATTGCTGAACGGAAGCTGGCATACTCTTTTATGTCGTCCCGTCCTTCACATGTAGTGCACTGACCCTATAAGCCAACATAATCATGTTTAATGTAACGATGCTTAGAAGGATAGTTCACCCAAAAATGAAAAAGAAAATGTTTTATTTATTCATCATTTCATTCCCCACCAGAGGAACACAAAAGTACTTTGAGGGTCCAAACCACACTGATTTTCATTTACAACAGCACTGAAGCATATATCTTCTTTTGTGTTGCACAAGTGTCACTTTATCCTACCTGTTCTTTTTCACTCCAAAATGACTTTATTGTAACAAATATAAAATACACATAGAAAGTGGGAGAGTGGAGTCTATGATGATCAGTACCATGGTGAGATAGTTGTATTCTGCAGCATGTCCCAAAGACAGGATCTTCTTTTGGTCAGGAGGCATTCCCATGAGCATGCAGTAAAAGATGTGGTAGTTTCTCTCTTGTGGGGCCTGTGCCAAAAATATGCTATTTTTTTATTTGGCAAATAAGCAGTTCTACATTTATTTTGCTGTATCTTTACCTGATAGATTTCACATCATACAGTCTAATTATAATCTCATATGAGGATGGTTTACCTGTCGACAAACACGTGATTTCTCGAGTAGGTACTGTTCGAAGCGGGCCCCCTCGATTGCTCCATTTTTATTGAAGTGGATGTCAATATATTTTCCAAAGCGACTGGAGTTGTCATTGCGGATGGTCTTTGCATTACCAAAAGCTACAAAATAAGACTTGATGTAAATAGTGAATTGCTTATCTGAGGAATTACAAAGTTGAGTGATGCAGGAGCATCCTATATATTTCTATATAAACATCCATACCTTCTAAGATAGGGTTGGCTTCTAGAATCTGCTGCTCAATCCAGGAGCGCTGCCCACTCACTGCCGCAAGAAACTGCAGCATGAGTTTGGTACTCTCTGTTTTTCCTGCTCCGGACTCCCCACTGACAAACACAACACATACAGACACTCTCAGAACACATCAAACAGATAACGCTAACAGAATGTATGACAGATGTTGGAGTTTCCAACATACAGGTCCAGTTTGTTCTGGGTGTTTGTACAGCTGCCTATAATGCATAAAACCTGCAGTTTACAGTACAATACTGCTATGAACTTAAACAGTTCACTCTACAATGAATATTCTGTTAGTTTCAAACCCTTCAATAGGTACACTTTTTACGAATATTCAGGCCACTTTTTCAATATAATGAAATTGAGGACCGGAGCATTCAAAAATGCAACAAAAAGCAAAATAAGTATCATAAAAAGTGGTTGAAATGTAAAGAAAAAAAAATTAGGTGGTTATTCACTGATAATGTTTGCATCTACAGATGCTTTTAAATGGGCTACAAAAGGGTTTAGTACACAAGTCATACAGACCATTTCATAGTACTTTTTATCATCTGTGATACTTTATACAGAATATCCTTTATTAGATGAACAACATTTTACTGAATGTTGTGAAGTAAACCATTAACATAAATAACATTAATGACATGGTGAATCATCAGATCTTCCTGTCCACCCTCTCATCATTAGGCATTACAGGGATTCCACTTCGCTGGTTTGAATCCTATCTCATTGGTAGGTCTTTCAGGGTGGCCTGGGGTGGGGAGGTATCCAAAGCACATCAATTGGTCACTGGGGTTCATCAGGGATCAGTTCTTGGACCCCTCCTCTTCTCCATACACACTACATCACTGGGATCCATCTTACAGGCACATGGTTTCTCCTACCATTGTTATGCTGATGAGACACAGCTCTATCTCTCATTTCAACTATTTGATCCAACGGTAGCTGCCTGGCGGACATCTCAGCATGGATGAAAGAACATCACCTACAGCTCAACCTGGCAAAGACTGAGCTTCTTGTCTTCCCGGGCCACTCCAAATCTACAGCATGACTTCACTGTCCAGTTAGGTTCATCAGCAATTACCCCATCACGTTCGGTCAGATATATTGGTGTAATTTTTGATGACCAGCTGACTTTCAAAGACCACATTACAAAAACTGCTAGATCTTGCAGGTTTGCATTGCACAATATCAGAAAGATCAGGCTCTTTCTAACGGAGCATGCTGCACAACTTCTTGTCCAGGCCCTTGTCATGTCTAGGCTGGACTACTGCAATGCTCTTCTGGCTAGACTTCCATCATGCACAGTCAAACCTTTACAAATGATTCAGAATGCAGCGGCATGACTGGTTTTTAACAAGCCCAAAAGAGCCCACTTTACACCTCTCTTTATCTCCCTGCCGGTTATGACTCGCATCAAGTTCAAGACACTGATGTTTGCATATAGAACAGCCTCATGCTCAGCACATGCCTACTTCCACTCACTACTACGAATCTACATCCCCTCCAGAAGTCTGAGATCCACTAATGAGCGACGCCTTGTGGTACCATCACAAAGAGGCACAACTCACTTTCCAGAACATTTCATTCACTGTTCCTGGCTGGTAAAATTATCTTCCAACCCCTATCCGGGTTGCTGATTCCCTGACATTTTTTCAAGCGACAGAAAAAATTGAAAATAAAAATAAAGAAAGTCAGATGGGTTTGAGTAAATTGTGTCAGATTTTTGAACAAAACCAAAAAGTTTTCAGACTACAAAATGTCAGTTTCAGCCAAGTATGAAGGACTGAAGGAGCCTAAAAATGGTTGATCAACATTTTAAGGTGTGAATTAAACCATTAACAAAAATATATTGTTAAATTAAGACAAGGATAAAAAAAGTTAAATGGGTTTGCAATGCCATTACCATTTTTCTTCATAACCAAAAGTTTAAATCTCAGAAAATCCTAACCTAACCCCAACTACAAAATGTTGGTTTCTCCCAAGTATGAATGACTGAAAGACCTAATGATGCAGCACTGGTCTTTGCGGTTCCGTCGCATGTTGAAGAAACAGCTGTCTGCGATGGCAAAGACATGCGGGGGGAGATCACCCAACCGCCGGTCTGTGTACAGCTCCACCTGCTCTGGAGTGTAGATTGGCAGCAGCTGGTAAGGGTTCACTGCCACCAGAATCGACCCTGTGTATGTCTGTCAAAACAAACAAACCAAAAAGTTGTTTCAAGGTCTTTTAAAAAGATTATAGAAAGTCCATGTGATGAAAATCTATTAAGCTTTTGCAGTTGGAAGAATAATAAATTTATAATGAGATCTACAGTATGTAATTGCTCAGTGCATGAACTGTCCTTTAATATAGCTGGACTTCAGGGCGGAATGTTGGATTTACTGTATAATGGGTATGTCAATGTTGTATAACAATATAATCTGCTCATCAAACTTGGAACTGGCTGTTTCTATAGAAACAATCTTGTTATTAAAACAGGAAGAGCAAAGAACTGTTGGTGAATTAAGTGGACAATTTAATCACTATTTTGGTCATTTTAGGTTCACAGATCTTGAAAACTAATATTTTGAATAATATATTTAAATGTATACATGATTAATCTAATGTGGCGGTTAAGAACTCACATAGATTGCTCCTTCTTTGAAGCGCACTAGAAGGTTCCGTAACAGTCCAGCCTCATTTAGGTCACCCAGCCTTATCATATCATCCACACCGTTCACTGAGGTGGGATGCATGGACTTCAGGGAGTTGTCCTTTTTAATCTTGTGCTCCTGGAAATCATGCCATAGAAGACATCAGCTACACTTCTACAGTCAAAAGCAGCAGTTAACTAAGACTGCTTGCATTTATATTACCTTTCCCTCATCGTCGATGAGCTGAAGTTGCCCAGTGTCTGAAAGTCTGACTTCAGCTCCGATTTGGACCCCATCACTGCAGTTCACCCACACATAGTCTCCCTAAAGTGGTTTATCGATATTTTAAATTAAACCATTAACATTAATAACTGTGTATGTTAAATGAATACAAAGGAACTGATTATAGTATACTTTACCTTAAAACTTCTTTAAGACAAAATGTTCATACTATGCTGACTTTCTGAACATGGACCGTGTTAATACCACATTATCCTAACTTGGAATACCATGTACCATGGTATGATTACAGTAATTATGCTGTACCATTTTATTTATACATGCATCAAGGTATTGGTACCATCAGCATCGTGTGTACCTGTACTTCAATATTTGTTCAACCCCAAACTAAAGGACAAATCATGATTAGATAATTCTATGGCATTATAGTCCATATAGTCCAGGTTTACACATTAAATACAAATAAATCACATCTAATAATCTCTAATCTTGTTTGTTGAACTCTAGGTCCTAAATTACAGGCCTAGAAATTGCATGTGTGTTTACTGAATACAATTTTGATTATTCATTTGTATTCATGTTATATTAACTATCATTTAATATAAAATTAACCTAGAATAAAAAGTATCATGGTAACGCCACAGTAATTTCCGTATCCAGATACTTTAAATAATTTACCTTCCTTAACACCACCATGACTGAGTCCTTTTGTCCCCCAGCCTAAATAATAGAACAAAGGATACATGTTAGAAACAAATATCGGCAAGAAAAATTCATTAGTGGAGATTATGAACAAAGGCAAAATGGCGTCTAACATACACACGTACACGTTACAATACAATAGTTTCAGCTATTTATGTAGAACAAAATAACAAAACCAAACCACTGAAACCATAAGAAATCCAATGTGAGCTACCTTCACTGGTGGATATTTGATGAAGTCTCCTGATCTATGAGTATTTTTTTGTCGCTCTTCTTTGAAGCCAGAACAGATCCCCACAGTGTGAGTGTTCAGTCAGAAGAAATGACCTCAGGTGCCTGCTCTGGAACAACAGGTGTTTATGATACTTTGACTTTGCACCCTGACTAACACATCCATATTGATAATGAAAAAGGAAGGTCTGTATTTGTAATTCAGATTATTTTATTATGGTATGGTTTAAATAAAGAAACACCAGAGGATACTAAGAAAATATAGTGTCAAGATAAAATGACTTTTACAGTAAACGCTAGTATAATTGCATCAGAAATGCAGCGTGGACCCACATAGACACACTAGTGATGTAAATATCAATCTACAGAACAAAATGAAGACAGATGAAGAAATAAATACAATATTACTAATCTGAACATTTTCTGTTTTACATAATGCTTTTTTCTTTTTAACAGTAAAGTGCAGAACCTTTGGACCCGTGTGACAACATACGGAGGGCTGAGCTCTGATCATAAGAGGGCAATCAAGCTGTAAATAGCATAGTATCTTAGTTACCCAGGGTGGAGCCATTCTGGAAAGTCATGTTTCCATCAGGCAATACTAAACTTCATTGCAAGAACTCTTAGGGATTCGAGTTTATGTGGTGTGGTGTTTTCAGGTCACAGGCAGTTTATAAAACTGGTTCTTTTAACAGAGTCAACAGAATTAACCATGTACAGCATAAAGAATAAACAGAATAAACCTTATAGAGATTTAAAAAAAAATAAAAAATAAGTATCCTTATCAGCTGAAATCATATTTGACCTTAACCTACAGAAAGAAATAGGGTGAGATAATTGGTGATTGTGAGATTGGACTCTCACAATCAACGCAGGAAGGCTTACTGTAATTTTTTTTTTTTTCACACCATGAAGGTCATTGATTTGTTACACATTGTAGGAAATACTAATAACTAAATTCAAATAATACTAAGCTATTTTAAGCTAGTTTGAAACATCAAATCTGTCTACTAACATCCTTGATTTAGTGTAATTCATAAGGACTACCAAGTAATTTTTGAATGATGAAAATGGTAGACATTTTACTACCATCTTCACTATAATACATTTGATCAATGTGGAAAATGTTCTAACAATAATAAAAAGAGTACAAGTGAAAGAGCAGGCCAGATGTCCTGCTGCATATCTGATGTTTCATTGGTTCCGCTGAAAAAAAAAGATCCCCAACAACTTCCTGGACCTCAAATTGTACATCATGGCACTAACGACACTAACGTGATGGGTTTGATTCCCAGGAAAAGCAAGTACTAATAAAATATACTTTGAAAGCAACGCAGGTCACTTTGGATAAAAACATGTACAGCTGTGACTATATTCAAAATCTAACTTCTTAAGTTCTTTTATTTAAGTGCATTTAGTACCAAATGTACTCACTAAAGATTCTTTATAAATGTATCAAGTTTTACTGCAATAGCACATAATAGAGTACACACAGAAAAATAAAAGAATGAAAAAAAATGTACAAAACGTCCAAATTATTATTCATACCCAGAACAACATTATATCTGTAAAACAGCAAAAAAAAAAAAAAAAAAAAAAAAAAAAAGACTCGGTGAAAACCACGTCACTTCCATTAAGAACAAACTTCTTACACTGAAACATAAAACAATCCACACATTCTTATGATAAATTCACATAATTATACTGATTCTTTCAAGTACACATTTCACTGCTTTGTTCTATAATCAGTCACGTTAGAGCTTGAATGTTTACAGTGATTAAAAAAACTAGAAGGGTTAGAGTGAATCATATCTGGTTAGTACAAGACTCTTTTATTTTCACTGAGGACTTAATTTCTGGCTAATCTGAAAGTGATTAACTTTAACTTTTGTATTTAACGCACAAAAAAAATCCCCCAGTTTCACCCATGTTACAAGGCACCAAAACATGGAAAGCTAGCACACTCATGTTCACAGTGTGTACTTGGTGTGATTCAAACTAAATACAAAAGTTACATCTAGCAAACGTGACCTTTCTGATATTTAAAGTCCATTACAGAAAAAGCATTGCCTCTACAACAACAACAACAAAAAAACAGACAACAAAATGTTTCTTCTAAAATGGAATGGTTAACCAGGCTGCCTCATACCCAATGGACAGTCTGACAGTCCACAGTAAGCAGCAGATCCTGTAAAAACAGTTTGATGGTTTATGACCGTCTTTCTCTCTCTTTGAGACTGTAAAAGTAAGTAGATGATTGTGCACAGCAACCTGATAAACCATGACAGGTTCAGCTTTTGAAGAGCATTTCTGTGTTCGACTATGCTGATGGACAAAGATTAAGACCATGGAGTGGTATCTATGCCCGCTCCTTGCGCTTTAATTTGGAGCTCTTCTTGGGAGTTCCATTCTTGTTGAGCAGCTTCAGGACTCTGTCCTTATGGTCCAGTACTTTCATCATGGTGTCGCGAGCTTCAGCCACCTGATCCATCACAAGCTTGCAGCGCTGCATGTTGCCCTGGACAGAGTCAGGTCAAAAGGTCATGAATGCATTTACAATAAAGTTGTTATGGGTTTTGGGGAAGTTGTTAAATGTGTGTCAAATTTTGCATCAAATTCAGGATTGTTATTAAAGGAGAAAAAAAAAAGTGTTCCATGTGTTGCGTGTGACAATTCTTTGGTACTTTTTTTGTTTTTTATTAGGTTGGTTTTTGTTGGTAGTCTTTTTTTTTATATGAGTTGGATGTTACATTTTTCAAAGACTTTCTTTTGTGGTCTGAAGGATATAAGGTGGTTTTGTAAAGTTAGAACAAGACCAGGGTGAGTAAATGATGACTTAAAGGGGTCATATGATGTGATTTCAATTTTTCCTTTCCCTTTGGAGTGTTACAAGCTCTTGGTGCATAAAGAAGATCTGTAAAGTTGCAAAGACTAAGGTCTCAAATCCAAAGAGATACTATTTATAAAAGTTAAGAGTCAACCACGCCCTCCTAAAATGGCTCATTCTAACACACCCCCACATGTCTACATCACGATGTGGGAAGATTTGCAAAATGTTGCCCAAATGTTCACGAAAAAGACAGAAGGTGTAACTTATTCTCGCTGTTGCCGTCGACGCCATGTTGTAGATATGCTGTGTTCCATTGTGAAAGCGAAATTACTTTGTTTGGCCTTCCAAAAGAGGACACAACTAGAAATCAGTGGTTGAGTTGTATTTACAACACTGTTCCAGAACAGTTCAACCCAAATATTCAGATGTGTGCAGCACATTTTACGGAGGAAAGGGACTGTTTCCTGGGAGAGCAGCGTACAGTGCCGGTGACTGTTTCTATAAAGTGGGGCAATATCAACTTTGCAAGGACAGTCTGGCTCTTCTTACTCAAAGCCTGTAAGTACCTTTTCATATGTAAAGGATTTGCTACTGATGAATCAAACGTGAGTTTTGAGCAGTGTAGAGTAGAGCTTGTGGTTTGTCGTTTTTTTTTTTCCCTTCTTCCGATCACAAATGCAAACATGGTTTTATGTTTACGCGGCCCGATGCAACACAAACACGTAAAATGGCAGTGTAAGTCATTATAATCAGTAATTATGTCCCCACTGGATGCAACAAATGCCTCATTTATATGCGTAACATTTCCGTCACACGCTTGAGGCATTCAGCCAATCACAACGCACTGGATAGCTGGCCAATCAGTGTACACCTCGATTTTCATAACCATAAGCTTTGTAAAAATCGATGCATTTCAGAAAGGCGGGGCATAGAGAAACAATAATGTACAGTAGGCTATGTGGAAAATAATGTGTTTTTTGAACCTTAAACCACATAAACACATTGCATTACACCAAATACACAAAATAATATTCTTTTTATCAACATCATATGACCACATTTATTTTAAGTGTTGAAAATAATTCACACACACAAAAAAAATTGTTGTTTAATGTTATAAATATTTTGATATTTAAATTTAAGACCCTTATGTTTTGTTGCATTTTGTTTCCAGATTTAAAAAAAAATATGAATGCATAAGAAGTGTACATTTCAGGTGCTAAAATCACGATTTCTATTTCAAGGTGGGTTGGTATGGTGACCCAATATTGCACAACACAATGAAATTTCCACAGCACAACACATAGGACTTATTTTGTTGTGTTGTGCTAATTTCAGTATATTGTGGCTTGTTTCAGTTGTGTTGTGCTAATTTTGTTGTGTTGTGGCTAGTTTCCGTTGTGTTGTGCTAATTATGTTTCTGTTGTGTTGTGCTAATTTTGTTGTGTTGTGGCTTGTTTCCGTTGTGTTGTACTAATGTCATTGTTGTGTTGTGCCTTGTTTCCTTTGTGTTGTGCTAATTTTGTTGTGTTGTGCCTTGTTTCCTTTGTGTTGTGCTAATTTTGTTGTGTTGTGGCTTGTTTCCTTTGTGTTGTGCTAACTACGTTTTGTTGCACCTTGTTTCCATTGTGTTACAGCTTGTTTCCGATGTGTAGTGCTAATTTTGTTGTGTTGTGCTAATTTTGTGTAGTGGCGTGTTTCCGTTGTGTTGTGGCTTGTTTGTGTTGTGCTAATTTTGTTGTGTTGTGGCTTGTTTCTGCTGTTTTGTGCTAATTTCATTGTGTTGCGGCTTGTTTCCATTGTGTTGTGGAGATGTTGTTGTGTTGTGCACTGCTGGGCCACCATAGATAGGTAATGTTTAGATACTAACCTGTATGAGCTCATTGATGCGGTGCAGGTCATCGTCAGCTCCAGCTCTCTTCTTTGGGATGAGGCCTTCCTGCAGGGTGGTCAACCGGCTGTACACGTCATGCTCCAAATTAGTCTGTGATCAAACAAGAAAGGAATTCATTAAAATGGTATCTATATGCAGCATTAACTGCATCAATAACAGGCTGTTAGCATAATGTATTTTTATATATATATATTATTATATATATATTAATAATATATATATAATATAGATAGATAGATAGATAGATATAGATAGATATAGATATAGTGGTGTGAAAAAGTGTTGGCCCCCTTCCTGGTTTCTTAGTTTCTTAAGTGTTTGTCACACTTTAATGTTTCAGATCATCAACCAAATTTAAATATTAGTCAAAGATAACACAAGTAACAAACACAACATGCAGTTTTAAATTTAAGGTTTTTATTATGGGAAAACAAAATCCAAAAAACTACATGGCCCTGTTATGAAAGAAGTGTTTTTATAATGGAAATGGACCAGAGACACTAGTTAGTGTTGATGATACGGATGTGGAAGATGATCAAATGGAATTAGGAAAGACAGGAGAAGAGAGGAATATAGACATAAGGGAAGGATGTAGGTACAAAGAAAAGGAAAAAAAAAAAAAAAAAAACAGATTGAGGTAAGAAGTTCAGGTGAGAGTGGAAGTGAACAGGAGGTGAGGGGTGTAAATTTGGGATGAGTTGAAGGTAATATTGAAATTAAAGAGGATGGAGGAATACAAAAGGTTAGTCCAATTGTATTAACGAAAGAGTTGAGATGAGAGTAGTTGGAGAAATTAAGGATTGCAAAAAGTTTAAACAATGGAGATTTGATGATCGTTTTGTAATAGTGAAGAGCAAAGAAAGAAAATGTTGAAAATTTAAAGTAATGTGTAAGCAAGAAGTGGTGAGTAGTAAGATTGTAGGACAGAGGCAGTGGGTAAGTGGAGTAATATCTGGAGTGCCATTAGGAGTATCTATGGAAGAACTTAAAAGTAACATCAATTGGAGGAAAAATAGTTGGTGCTAGGCGACTGCTTATGAACAGAGAAGGGATAGAATGGAGAGTCTTTCGGTTGAATTAGGTTTGATGGAGCAATTTTGCCGGATAAGGTCAAGCTTGGATTTATCAGTTACTCAGTAAGGCCTTTTGTGCCCTCCTCCTTTAAGATGTTATAATTGTCAAAAATATGGGCATGTGGCTATGGTGTGTAAGGCTAAGAAACGATGTGCAAGATGTGGGGGGGGAGCATGATTATGGCAAATGTGAAGGAGCAGGACCAAAATGCTGTAACTGTGGAGGGGATCATAGTGTTGCGTATGGAGGATGTGAGGTGAGGAAGAGAGTAATTGAAGTACAGAAATGAGAGAGCTAAGAGGAATATAACATATGCAGAAGCTGTTAAAGTGGTTGATACAAGGAAAAAAGAGAAAGAAAGAGAGAGGGATTGTGCAAAAAGAGAGGAGAAGTGAGGAAACATCAGAGATGGAAGGTATTACAGGAAGAGACAATGATTGTAAGTAAAGTAAATTTCTTGTTGTTCATAGCTGAAGTATTAACTGTACTGCACAAACTGAAAAGAAGACAGCTAAGATTCAAATTATAGTCAAGGCAGCAGAGAGATTCTTGGGAGTAAAGGACATAAACATGGGTAATGGTTAGGGATGGGCTTATTAATGAGACACAGTCAAGCCAGGAAGCATGGTTTGGATAGGAGCATGATTTTAATTTTACAATGGAATGCGAGAAGTCTTGTGGCTAATGGATTGGAGTTTAAAAAGTGTTATTAATGACATGGAAGTTAAAACGGATCTGATATGTATCTACAAGAGTCCTGGCTTAAACTAGATTTGATTTTGTTATTAAAGGATATGTGAGTGAGAGAAAGATCGAGAGGAGGGGTAATGGTGGAGGGTGTATTACTCTGATTAAGGAAGGCATGCATATTATAGATCATTAGGCAAAGGTGTAGCACAAGAGTTAATGTTGTAGTGGAGGTATGGGTGAATGGGAAAAAGTATGTTAATAATAAACTTTTATAATCCTTGTAAAGAAATTAGTGTTGAGTGAAGTGAATTAGAACAAATAGAGGGTCTTAATGAAGATAGGGTGAATTTGGTGTGGGGATTTTAATGCACAGAGTATGTTATGGGGAGGTTTTAGAGACAGATTCTAATGGAATGGTGATGGAAGATTTGATAGATCGGAGGGAATTTGGTATGTCTGAATGATGGGGGTAGTACAAGAATAGATGTGGCTACAGGTAAAGAGTCTGTGCTAGATCTAACAATGGTGTCTGATTCAATTGCAGGGAGTGCTGATGGAAGTATTGCGACAAGATACTATTGGGAGTGATCACTATCCAATAATGATATATGTTAATGTAAATGTGAGAGGAAGTAAGGTGAATCAAGGAAATATTGGTAGATGGGGGGGTTTGATAAAACGGAATTGGGAAGAATTCATGAGTCTGAGTGAAGAGGGATTAAAGAATATTATAATAGAAATCAGATAGATCTGTAGAAATGATAAGTGATGATATTGTTTATGCCATTCAAGCAGCAGCAAATAAATGTATACCAAAGAGGAAAGGAGGTAGGAAGAATAAGATAGTTCCGTGGTGAAATGAAGAATGTGCAAGTGCAATAAGAAGGAAAAGGAAAGCATTTAGCATAGTTTAAAGAAAACACATAATTTCCAAGATTTAATAGAGTATAAAAAAGCACAAGCTGAGGTAAGGAAGATGTGTAAGGAAAGCTAAGAAAGAGTATTGGATGGCTTATTGTGATGATATAGGGAAGAATACACCCAGTAGAGGAGGTATGGGGCATGATTAAGAAAATGAAAGGATTCAAAAGAGTAATGGATATCCAGTTTTAAGTAGGGAGGGAGAAATAGCTGTGGAGGATGGAGATAAAGTGGAAATGTTTTTTAAAAGGCATTTATTAAAGTAAATAGCTCAGAAAATTTGACTGAACAGAGTAAGAAAATGAGAGAGGTTGTGATGAAGGAATATCCTGAAATAAAGAAGAAAAAAAGAGGCTGAAGATAATTTGTTAGATGTATTATTTTCTATGAGTGAGTAAAGAATGCAGTGCAGTAAGAAGAATGAAACAATCTACTACAGGAATGGATGGAATTAGTTACTGTATGATGAAGCATTTTAGTGAAATTTCTATGGAAGTGATTTTAACATTTAATAATAGAATACGAATGTAAGGTATAATTCCCCAAAGTTGGAAGGAAGCACTAATTATGCCTATTAAAAAGCCTGGGAAAGATCCAAATAATCCTATAAATTATCGTCCAATAGCTTTAACTTCTCATTTATGTAAGGTAATGGAGAGAATGTTAACTGATAGATTGATTTATCATCTGGAAAAAATGAAACTGGTTTTCTTCTTATCAAGTGGGTTTCAGGTGTGGTAGAGGGACTATGGATTCAGTAGTATTATTAGAAGATGAAATAAGAAAGGCATTTATAAATAAGGAAAGTGGAAAGTCATTGCTGTTTTCCTTTGATATAGAAAAGGCCTATGAACATGTGTGGAAAGAGGGATTACTATAAAGTTACAGAAGATGAGTATAAAAGGAAGAATGTATAATTGGATTAAAGAGTTTTTAATTGGAAGAAGTATTAGAGTAAAGATCGGTGGAGCTGATATCTTAAAGTGGAATAATTGATAATGGTACACCTCAGGGCAGTGTAATAAGTCCACTTTTTATTTATTATCATGATTAATGATGTTTTTTCAAGGATTGATAGAAGTATGGGGAAATCATTGTTTGCTGATGATGGGGCTATCTGGTTTAGAGGAAAAAATAAAGAGTATAACCTAAAGAAAATGCAATATGCGCTAAATGAAGTAGAAAAGTGGTCAGGGAAAAATGGTTTTAAGTTTCAGTGGAAAAGACAAAAGTAATAGTTTTTACTAAAATGAGGAGGAATATGGATGTTAAGTTAAAATTATATAAAAAAGAATTAGAGCGTGTAAGAACAGTAAGATTTCTAGGAGTTTGGTTTTGATACTAGATTAAATTGGAGAGTGATATTGAAAAAATGGTGGGAAGATGTAAGCGAGTTTGTGAAATGTAATGAGATGTATTTCAGGTCTGGAATGGGGAGCAGATAGATTGGCTTTTAAAACTATATATATATCTATGATAAGATCTATAATGGATTATGGTTGTATGGTATATGGTTCTGCAAATAAATCTCATTTTGATTAAATAGAAAGAATTCAATAATCTCAAGCACTAAGAATTTGCTGCGGAGCATATTCTACTTCTCCAGTTTCGGCTCTTCGGTAGAGATGGGTGGAAATGCCTTTGCAGATAAGATAAGAAGACAGCAATTAATGGCATCTTACTGGGCAAATTTGAGAGGACAGAGAGAGGATCATCCAACAAGAAAAGTAATGAGTTGAGTCTAATTGGGAACATGAGAAGAGAAAGTGTAATAGTTTTTGGTTGGAGTGTGGGGGAATTAGTTAGAGATATGAGATTGGAGGAGGTTGGATGTGCTCCAATAATTCCTTTATCTCCAGTACCATTATGGGTTATGCCCCAACCAGAAGTAGATTTAAGTTTATTAGAAAAAGACAAAAGGAAGGTTCATATGAACAGAAGTATATAATGTAAGGGGAATATATTGGGTCAAGATATGGGAATATATGCATGCACATTTTTACAGATGCATCAAAAGATTCAAAAACTGATCATGTGGGTTCTGCATTCATTATTCCAAAGGTTAAAGTGTTATAAAAATAAAAGGATAACAGATTGTTTATCGGTGTTGTACTGGAGAGATGTATGCAATAATTATGGCAATAAGGTGGATTAGGGAAGTTAAAATAGCCAAGGCAGTAGAATATGTTCAGATTTGTAGTTCAGCTCTAATAAGTTTGAAGGAGATGAAAAATCAGAAACACGACAGGATTTGGTAATAGAGATAATTCAAGAATTACATTCAATCAAACAAGCTAGTTTTAGAGGTACAGTTTTGTGGGTTCCAGCTCATATTGTGTTGAGAGGTAATGAGGAGGCTGATGCATTAGCAAAAAAGGCAATAGAACGAGAAATAGTAGATATACAGATTTTATATTTAGGTCAGAAAATTAAGTCAATTATTAAAAGGAATATTCTGAAAATATGGCAGCAATATTGGGATAATGAAATAAAAGGTAGACATATGCATCAAATACAGTCAATAGTGGGTAAAAGGAAGAGGTAGGAGTAGATATGAGGAGAATATGATTACAAGATTAAGATTGGGGGCATACAAGATTGAATAGTACATTGCATTTAATAGGTAAGAATCCAACAGGTTTATGTGAGGCATGTGAAGTTAGTGAAACAGTTGTAGGCATGTAGTAATGCACTGCAGGAGATGATAAGGTTGAAAGGAAAAGAGTTGAAGAAGGGAATTAAATAATGTAGGAGTTAAGGCTTTTTTTAAACAGATTAAAAATGTATTTAAAGTCAGATAGGAGTATAATAAATTTAATGGTAGAATATATGGGTAATTGAGATCTATCAGTCTGGAAAAGGTTATAAAGCCTTTTCTAAAGCTTTGGGACTCCATTATTCACAAATGGCAAAAACATGGAACAGTGCAGAACCTTCCCAGGAGTGGCCGGCCGAACAAAATTACCCCAAGAGCACAGCGACGACTCATCCAAGAGGTCACAAAAAAGACCCACAACAACATCCAAAGAACTGCAGGCCTCACTTGCTTCAGTTAAGGTCAGTGTTATTGAGATGCTGTGGCATGACCTTAAAAAGGCGGTTCATGCTCGAAAACCCTCCAGTGTGGCTGAATTACAACAATTCTGCATAGATGAGTGGACCAAAATTCCTCCACAGCGCTGTAACAGACTCACTGCAAGTTATCACAAACACTTGATTGCAGTTGTTGTTGCTAAGGGTGGCCCAACCAGTTATTAGGTTTTGGGAGCAAACACTTCTTCACACAGGGCCATGTAGTTTTGGATTTTGTTTTCCCTTAATAATAAAAACCTAAGAACACTGAAATACAGCTGCAGAACCCACCAGCTGTAGCAGCTGTGCGGCACACAGGTGCACTTTCCAGCCCTGAGCTCGACATGCTACTCCTCTCTGACTGGCCATGTCCTGAAGGCTTCCTTTCTTCTCCTCTGAGGAGACAGTAGTGAGATGGTTTTGCTTCATATAATATGACCATATTCTATACTATAATCATATTTTAAACAGGGATGCAGGGATAGGGATGCTCCAATACGGTCATTTTCTGCCAGATTGGGTATCGGTCAGACAAGACCGATCCAAATTCGATATTGTGTGTATAGTATTCTGTGTTATTGTTAACCCCCACGAAACAGTCCCTCCAGGATTTCGCTGAACTTTTTTTCTGATTATTGCGGCCTAAAATGACTGGATTGCTGTGGCTTTTCTCAAAATTTGCGGTGATATTTGCTGCAATATATTTCATCTGCAAAACGTCTCTAAAATGTTTCCTGTTAGATGTCAAATAGACATTTATTAGAACGCATGTAAAACTGCAGAAAACATTAGACCATTTCTGCCACAAGTTTTTCCTGTAGTTTTACTATGTTAAATGGCGGTGGTTATTTGTGTTTATTGAACAATGTTTTTCCTGGTCTCCACATCAGCGGCATTTGTTCTGATATCACCTTTAATAGAATTCTGCACTGAATTTGAATGCTTCTCACAAGATTTCACAGAGATGTTACTGATTCTGTGGCAAATTCAACTGCTTTCTTCAATGTATCTCCCAGCGCTGTGTATAACGGTGTCGTGTGATTGAGATCAGCCCGCAGCTCCGGCTCGAGCAGATAAACAGTTTGTGCTGTGTAGCCCAAACGAGTAGCACAGATTCCTTCCACTTTTGGTTCGTTTATCCAATGTAGCTTTTGTAAATCAGTCATGATGAGAATGCAAGGCTGTTCATTCCATTTTTGGAACTGATAAACAACCTTCCTTTAACGGAATCTGCGGCAATTACAAAAATTTGTGAACTTTTGTGAAAATTGCGGAGTTTGCTTGATTTTGCGATAAATTCAGTGATCGCAGAAACGCAAAATCCTGGAGGGACTGACGGTTACGACAGTCAAAACGATGAAACTCTTTCCAAAAGCACAGTAACTCAAGTTTAAAACTATTAAAAGAAAAGCCACAATAAACTATCACACAGATTTAATACACTACACATCAATATCTCTTCACTTTGTGCTTTGAACTTTTCTATGCTGCATGCTGTGACTCTGTGTTGCTTCAAACACATCATTCTGCACACGGGATATCGTATACTCAGAATTTTTGGTATCAGATGGGATCTGAAAAAATGGTATCGGTGCATCCCTAATTTTAAAAAGAGCACGGAAAAACTAAGCAAGCAGACAATGTTCAATAGGTACTTACCTTTGACTCTGATGTCACTGTACCTCTGGAAATGGTGATAGGCAGCCTTCCATGGGTTACGGTATTGGCGTAATAGAGTAAGGGGAGGTCTAGGGCGGACTGGTACATAACGAACACCATCCTCATCTGCATTAATACAACCAATGTTACAACTGAACAAGTGTACACCCATTTTGGAGGGTATTACAAATTTACACTGCTAACCAATATCAAACGGAAATTGAAAAAAAAAATTATAAAAATGACATACAATTAATCACGATTACTTACACTGGTGTGATTTTTTATTTATTATTTATTTTTAAACAAACAACAGTTTGTTTCGTTTATCAGAAAAAAATTACTTTTTTAGTGCAATTTTACATAATCAGCCATTTTAATGTTTCTGACATTAATGACAATCAATTTTCCGACTTTTGTTGCATGGTGCAGACTGCATCTATCAAATTTTTTTTTGTGATTTCCGAAAGGTATACAATATATATCCATAGATAATCTCACCAACATATTCCCTAGGTGGAGACCTTTCAGGTCTGTTTCCTGGAGCTCGGCTGCTAACTCTCTCTTCGTCTGTGCTGTTGGTCTCCACCATCTCAGTCTCCTCAGTGGAGATCACATGTTGCTGTTTGCGGGGTTTTTTCCTTGGAGAGGCCCCGGGCAGGAGGTCTCCGGGTTGAGAAGATATGGCCAGGCTGGAGGCCTGGGAGGAGAGGGATGGAGCTGGACCTGTTGAAGAAGGAGCCATGGGCACTGCAAAAAAGAGAACTCATAAATATGTTGTAATTTCATTTATTTTCTCGTATTCCACCTTTACATTTAGTATTTAAACATAACCTTATACTTTTTTCACAATAATAAACTGTGTAAAACTGCATTTGAAGTCATTTATTCCAAAATCGTCATTTTGTTCGATGGACATACAGTAAATACAGTACTTGCCCTTGAAAAGTAGCAGGAATGGTTAAATAACCAGTATCATAAGGGCAATTGTTTATAGCTGTTATGACTATATAGGAATACGTGGACTCCTGTTTTGACAAGCACTCCTACCTGCTTGTGTAGTGTCCATTGGCTCAGTTTCCTGTTTCACTTTAACCTCTGGAAGGGTGGAGCTCAGGGCAGCAGTGCTGGTGGCCGCTGGCTGAGTGGGAGAAGCCACTGCATTGGCCATGGAGGCAGGCAAAGGGGGAGTGACAGCCATGGCTGCAGGCAGGGCTGAAAGAACGGCAGTGGGCTGAGAGGGAGGTGTTGGAGCTGGTGGAGCCAGAAGAGTTGGAATTGCCTGTGAGTGATGCTGGGTAGGAGTGGACAGTGCCTGCTGCTCACCTCCGTGACTCGGAAAAGCCTCCACGGTTGCCATGACTGGGGGCGCCATTGCAACATGAACATCAGATTTGGGCTTCACTCTAATTACAGAAAGAGCGGAACCACATTACACATTCAGATCTGCACGCATAAACCCAGTTTAAGACAATCAGATCACATGCACTGTTAACAGGGTTCCCACATTTGTTTTTCCATCAGGAATTTTAAAAATCATTTTTTAGCAATCACACCCAATTTCTTGTCATTTCCATCAGAGGAAATACTGCAGAACTGAACTAGAAAGAAATTTCCATGGCTGTTCCATATCCTTGCTTGGATACAATTTAAACAGAAATAGTGAAATATTGTTTCTTCACTACTGTTACATACATCTGCGTGTAAATGATCAAAGCTGCAATCCATACATTTTGTTTCTTTGTTGCCATCTCTGTTTGAAACCTGCAAGTGCAGTTAATTGCAGAATTATTGTCTTTACGTGGGCTGCGTGTCGACATGGCTCTTCGGTGCAGATAAATGTTTTGAGGAGGTGTATGTGTGGCTGTACATTGGATACTGTACACTGGAATGACAGACTCTAGCCTACGTCTTGGAAGTATGACACAAATAAGAATTTTCACTGAATATTGTTATCTGAAGAAAGTAACGAGTCTGCCACTTTTGTTCTGACCAACTGAGGAAAAAAGCATTAATCGTGATATCAATGGGGATTAAATCTAAAGATCTCTTAGCTCATATCATGTAAAAACTAGGAATGGAACGAATCACTCAACTCACGATTCGATTTTCTCACATTTTTTTTTAACAAAATGAGATTAGAGACATTACACAGCAAATGAGAAGTTGTCCTTTTATTAGGCTATTCTTGCATGTTGAAATAACAAAACCCCAAATCATATAAGCAAGTTACACAAATAAAAGAAATCTCATCATATAAACAAAATAAGGCTTTGTCTGTGCTCTTTTCATTTAAAATGAGAGGCAACCACTGCATTTTAATCATCATCCAAACAAAGATGCAGCATACATGCAGCACGAGCAGTTTTTAATCTAAATAAGACTATCATTTCGAAATTTGTAGCAAAAACAGATGGTCTCACTTTAGTTTTGTGAAACTATACTACATAAAACATATCTGAACAAAACAGCAGACCAGCTGAATGAGACACAGATTCACTCTCTGCTAGCAGGTGGCGCTTATGAACATTAATGATATAGTGTTTTCTGGGTTACTGCTGTAAACAAAGCAGAGCTGCGCTTATGAACACTAATATGCATCGTTCAGAGGCAAGATGAAAAGAAAATACCAAGTAAACTTTTCTAAAGACAATCAGTTCCCCTCACATACATTCATATAAACTCCTACTCAATTGTATCATGATTTGTTTTGCATCTCAACCGATTTGAATAGTCACATATGCGAAACGATTTTCAACCGGTTACTCGTTACATCGCTAATAAAAACCATACAAATTATTATTTTTGTTATACACTGTTCTCAAATTCTTAATGTTATAAACATCAGCATTGCGTAACTACATGTATATAGTGTGTACTAGCGTTACATTTCAATTTCTGTACAGTCTAATCACATTACATTATCATAACATTTGAACTTCATTAGAAATTCTTTTAACCCAAAAAGCAAATTATCCTTCCTTAGAATTGATTCACTTTGAAATACAAAACTTAGGCTATCTAGGGCCATATAAAATCAGTTTTTTTTTTTCCTAAATTCCGTTTTATTTTTTTCCAAATTCCATTTTCTCTGTTTTAATTTTTCTGGATTCTGTTTTTTTCTGTTTTAAATTTTCTCCACTCCTTTTTAATAAAAAATTAAATTAAAATTGTTAAATTAAAGTTTATTAATCAAGTTTATTAAAACCATGAAACTTATACATTTTCACATCAGTTTAATAAAAGTTTAACAAAAATGACATGTTTAGGGCACTATGAAATTTTTTTTTTCTTCACCATATTTTTTTATTATTACCAAATTCTGTGTTTTAGCATGTCTAATTATTTGAATGCATAAAACAACTTAATTTATTCTTTTTTTTCCCCTTAAAGTAGCCTTATGATTTTTTTCCACTCAAAAATTCTGTGATGTGTATTTAAATTTGTCTGGTTATCAATTAAGGGACAAAACATTCATTTCATTTATCTTTTAATTGGTGAAAATTAAGCAAACTCTTTTTTTTGGCAAACAAAGGGGATTACCTATTAAAATTAAAACATGGAAGAAATATTGTGTGATTATTCCTTAAAATAATGTTTGTGTCATTTTAGTAGTAGTGGGCTATGTACATTCTACTGAAAAATAGACTTCAAATCAAACCGGACTTTTATTTTGCAAGGTTGCCATGAATACCATTACAGTTCTGTGTATGTGATATGTTAGTTTTACTCAAATCAAACGGTAAAATGCTCATGAAGTGACTCTCAGAGCAGTTCTGGAGATGTTGTTAATGTGTTTACATCCTTATTTAGTGAGACAGCAGACTCTAAAGTCACCGCGAGCATCACACGCGCTTCAATATATGTGTAGTAGATGAAACCCGTGTCTGCGCCATTCATTGGTAACGTTACTATTGTAACAGAAGACGCAGAACATGCAGGATTCATATTTAGATCGACTTTAGCGGCTTAATAGTTAGATACTAGTCCATATTGCGATTTGATTTAAGTATAATGACCTACTTTTGATTAATTAATTCAAAATTCTGTGACATTCCGCGTTAAACGGTGAATTCCGTTTTTAAGACTGGATTCTGCATTTTCTGCATCACGGAAATCATAGGCCCCTAGCTATCTGTAATCAGATCCGCCATCAAAATGATCAAATTAAATTCCAGCTGCTGTGAGAAAAGGCTATAAACATTCTGCCACCTGCAGCATCTTCATATGCGATATAGCCTACTAGCAGGACGTCTTCTTTATGTTTACAGATGTGACATGATGTCGACATGCTCAAATTTCCCGCAAAAACCTACCAGTACCACGCAAAATAGAAAACATTATTATAAGCTTAGCGTTGTTAATTGGGCTAAAATAAGGCAATAGTTTTGAACACTGACTGGTTATGTACTTACTCAAAAATTGATTTCGGAACATTTTTAACCAAAAACAGTTATGGACTGCAGCTTTAAAGAAAAAGAGGGGGGAAAAAACGTAGGTGGGAACTTTCTGGATTTTTCATTAGTGTGGGTTGTTGCACTCAAAAATGGAGGCAAATGAATGCTTGTTTGCAAGGACAAGGTTTAAGCGGACTAAATAAAAAAAATGTATAAAAAAAAAAATACATAAATGAATCATTAACAATAACACCATAACATGCATTTGAAAAAGAAAAAAAAAACAGGGTGAATTTTCATTCTCAGGCCTGGAAATCACACTCATCCAGGACCTGTGGGAACCCTGTGTTAAGAACATTGTCTTTTGTCCTATTTTTATAAGGATAAGGAAGGATCTTCAGGCAGGGCTTACCCCGCTGGGCGAGGGGATCCCGAGAGCCTTATCCCACTATCCACCCGGCCAGCGTTATGTTCACTTGGCTGCGTTGGGATCAGACTTTTACGCACTGCCCTAGAAATACACCCCAAAAGCAGTCTTACACTATTTTATCAACATCATCTCTGTTTTTAAAGACGCAAACACAAGATACTTGATAACTTCAAGGACACCAGTAACGAGGGGGTGAATGAATGAAATGATGGATAGCTTGACCACTCAGCAGTTACCATACTATAAATACATATGCTATGAAACAGTAATACAGGCTGTGGAATGAAAGCTGACTCACCCCTCATTCACAGGTTTTTTGCGAAGGATGCTAGGTCGGGGGGAGGAGACAAGTGTGGGTGCACCTATAGCCACCCCCTGGGGGTGTGTCTGCACCATCGTAGTGACAGGCTGCGTGCCACTAAAAGTGCTCCCGATTGGATTTGTGACAAAAGCTGGACTTTCAGCCAAAACAACACCTGTATAACAAAACCGATTTCATAAAGCACAATAAGTGATCAAACAAAAAGTCCCTCTTAGATAATCCATTTTGATATCAAAGTTTCTGAATATCTTTGAAAGGAATGGGGCTTTGCTAAACTTACCTGGTGGTTTTGCTTCTGACTGTGGCTGTTGTGTGGCGACTGGAGCCTGCTGTATGCTCTGGGTGCTGATTGGTGCAGTGGGATGCAGCCCCTGAACACCTATTGGTGCAGGCTGAATGCCCTGAGGAGTCATAGAGGCTGGCTGGATGTTCTGAGTGCTGATCTGGGCAGATTGCAGACCGATGCGATCCACTGCCATCAGCTGCATGGGGTTCAAGTGCACAGTGGTGGCCACACCAACACCTGCCTGAGCAGGAAGAGCTGAGCTCTGAGATGGAGCCGTGACTGATGAATAAAGCACAGAGTCTAGGTTGGAGGTCTAAGAAACATTTATGGCCTGATTACACCTTGCCACTTCATGTGATTCCACTGATCAAATATATATCTGATTTATTAAAACGTTTCCATTTATACTAGGCTAAATAAATGTGTCTTTGCAAAAGGGATATATATCCGATCTTCAATTCCCGCTCTATATGCAAATTTAATGGAGTTCACGTCAATGAAAGCAACAGATGAGCACTGCATTTTATTAGCTACCAGCTATTTTTAAGATCAAAAACTGCAATAGGAGCGTGGCATCTTCACTGTAAAGATAAGTTAGTCTCACTACTTTTAATGAAGATGATTGTGTGTTGAGCTAAACTGTGGACCCTGGTCTCCTTGTAATTCCTCTTCATAGATGTCTGCGTCTTTCAGTTTCTTTTTTTATCTTTAGTGTGGAGATATGTTTGTATAGCTTTTCTTTGGGTTTTTTTTGATGAATTTTAAGGATATGATAGTCGAAAGCGTTTAGAAGGTGATTTTAGTGACCAGATGTAAACAGGCCCTTAGATATTAGAACAGAGGTTCTGGTAGGTTGTGTTTACCTGGGTAAGGGCGGATGTTGGAGACCGAGCTGGTAATGGGGGTGTAGGTGTGGGTCGGGGGATATGGGGATGAGGGGTATGTGGGTAAGAAGTACTGAAACTGCACTGGCGGCCTGCAGAAGAACACAAACGGTTAACATGACACAAGCTTCATGACACAATTCACTGATAATTGATAACTGATTGCTTTGGTTTAGTTGAATTAATTCAGGGGTGTCCAATCTTGCTCCTGAAAGTGTTACATCCTGCAGATTTTTCCTGAAGACCTTGATTACCTTGGTGCAAGTGCATTTAATCAGGGTTGGAGCTAAACTCAGAACAGTGGTCCTACAGGCACAGGATTGGACACCACTCCCGATTCATTCACATTTAACTGCCAGAGCTTAACTATCAAAGAAGAGTTTTTAGAGAAGTTTCACCTGTTATCGTTGCGAACCTCCATGGTGACAGGGTTTGGAGAAGAGCGATGACCTGGGATGGGAATCAGGTTGGTTCTTTCCCCTGGGTACTCTGGCTGGATGCGTGGGAAAGTGTGGGGAATCGGCTGAGGAACCACTTTAGCTGGAGAGACCAGAAACATTAAGCGAGAATGAAAAACAGAGCCAGTTCTAACCTACCTAAGATTCTAATCCTAGAATGAATCTATCTATCTAAACAAACTACCGACCCATCCATCAAGCAAACTATCAACTATGAATTTTAAATCTGCCAGTTTGCTGCCTCACTACAATAATTGACTAGGGCTGCCCACTAATAACCGACCAAACATTAGTCAATGAGAAGAGGCTTGTTCAACCAAATTTGGATTGATTTGCATCGCTGATTATAATGGGTTCTAATGACTTTTGTCACACTACTTGAATCTGGTGTAGACACAGGGCTAAACAAAGAGAAGCAATAATCTTAAATGCTAAAAACACGTGAATGGGTTGTGCTTACCGACAGGGATGGCAGAGGTGGTCACAGCTGTAGTATGGGAGGAGTGAGAGGCCATTGTCATGGTGACAATAGTGCTACTGGTCATTTGAGTACGTGGTGAAGAGCCTGTTTTCGGGTACACAGAGTTTACACAAAGTTATGAACCACGTGGAAACATTTTGTCTTTGTGAATAACCTTTGGGGAAGAAAGTAACCTGTAGTGGTGGCTGATGAAGCAGTGTTGGTAGCTAAGATAGGAGCAACAGTGGCGGCGGCAACTGGGGTCACAGTGTTGAAGATCGGTTTCTGCAGACAAAACAAACCCCTCAAAGTTCATAAACGAGTAAAAGAAAGAACGTTTGTGGCATTATGTTAAAGCCAGAACACCCTATAATATTCTAATGCAAAAGTGTTGAATATCCTGCTAAAATACAATCTAAATATGCAGAACTGATATATTATCAATATTTTAAGACCGAAGATTTCAAAATAAAGTCCAGGGACCTTCAAGTGGCCAGCAAGAGGGTTCATGCAACATTTTAAAGAAAAGAAATGTACAAAATGCATTGTTTAGAGATGAGAAGTGTTTAGGGATGCTAGATGTTAATTTAAACGTTTAATCATTTTAAACACATGTACCAAATTTTATATTATTACAATTTCATTCTTATTCAGAAATTGTGATTAATCAAATTTTGTTTTCCAGGATTTAAAGATTTATATCAAATATTACTCTTAACAGTAATTAGTCTAATAATAATTTTCAAACAAAAAAAATTTAGTAACACAGGTGTATTTTTTAACACTTTACTTGTACTTAGTGTTGCCGAGTCTGTGGTTTTCATGTCCGCGGGTTGAAGCAACCCCAATAACATGATGTTTAGCCCCTGGAATGTGAAAAAAAACTTGTATTTTATCCCCCCCAATGCAATTATGTGGGTTTTGCTTTGAAAACCTGGCAACCCTGCATATACTTACTATTATAATAACAATTAATTATACATAATTACACGCAAGTAACCCTAATCCTAACCATATAGTAAGTACATGTAGTTAATTAATATTACTCAGTACTTAAATGTATAATTACACTGTAACAAAGATATCTTAAAATAAAATGTAACCAAAAATAATATAAAAAAAATTAACAATTATTTTATAAACAACAAACTGTCTTCAAAATATCATGCCTTATATATTTTCTAATACAGTATAAAAACATGGCCCAGTAAGTAGCTGCCTTTGTATTTTAGGAAGAGGTTGCCTTGCAGAGGAGCATAATATTTGGAGGCCTTGGCTTTAAAAAGTTTGAGAACCCTTGCTTTACATAAATAACTTTAGATCTACAGGCTCATAGTAGGACTGACCTGTGTGACGGTGTGAGGCGGCTGGGCCTTCTGGGGTCCAATAGCTGGGTGGGAGGGAAGAGTGATGCGCGTACCAGTTTCCCGGGAAGTGGGGGGGCGCTGGATGTTGATGGTGGTTGGTGGAGGGTGAATGGTTACTGGTCGCCTAAAAATGCAAATTCAAAAGGTTTGGAAAAACACCAAACAATATTTTGACATTATAATGATATTATCGGTTAAAAGAGCAAAGAGATACAATCATTTACCCATGAACCATCTCTGCAGCATGTGTGACAGGGGTGTTGATGGCTGGGGACTGGGTTCTAGCAGCTGGGATGGGAGCCACCACAGTGGGATGAACAGCAGTCGAGGTGGTTACTAAAGGTCGAGACTGTGAATATAGACACTGTGGGTAAATTTAAAGAACTTTCAAGAACTAAAGAAAGATGTTGCAGATCTATGAACCAGAGTTTTTGAATATGCCTTTCACAACTGTGCAAACAGGCATCAACAGCAAATTTACTAAACAACAGGGCCTGCTTATGCATGTGTTTTTATGGCTTGCAAATATATACATATGATTTTCCCTGTTGTACTGAACACTGTTGCTGCAAATTTCCTATGATTAAAGGGGTCACATGACAATGCTAAAAATAACATTTGGTGTAATGCAATGCGTCTACGCGGATTAAGGTAAAAAAAAAAAAATAAATTTCCACATATCATACATTATTGCTGCTGATCTCAGCCCTGCCTTTCTGAAACACGTTGATTTTTACAAAGCTCATTGTTCTGAAAAGTGAAGTGTGCTCTGATTGGCCAGCTATCCAGTGCATTGTAATTGGCCAAATACCTCTAGCGTGTGATGGAAATGTTACGCCCCTTACCATATTTGGAAACACACAGCATCTCCACGACCGAGCGGCAACCTCCCGCTCTCTCTCGTGAAGCCAACAAGGAAGTGACTAAAACTGCAATTCATCGACTGGCCACTAGGGGCAGTCCCATAGACTCCCCATGTTAAAATGCCCAACTTTACAGCAGAAAAAAAACATGTTTACAGCCTGGTTCAAAAAAATTATTTTAGTCTATATAGCTAATTTTGACTGGGAAGGGGTGAATTTTTTTATAACTCATCCGTTTAAATTATATTAAGCCTTAAAGTTCTGCATAAATAAGGGCGTGGCCACTTGAATGACAGATGGATTGCTGCTGCTGACAATGCAGTCGAGCTGGGTGGACGTGGCTTCAGCAACCAGCTCCCGCCTTTTTGCCCATTTTCGATTATCCGAGAGAGTCGCGGGGTGACGCGCTTCCAAGATGGCGACGGCCCGCTCTACACACATTGAGCTTCAAAAATGCTCTTCAGGAGTCTACGGGTGACGTCACAGACACTACGTCCATGTTTTTATACAGTCTGTCTATGTCCATGACATGACAGCGGCAACAATACTACAGCGAGAATAAAAGTACCTTCTTTCTTTGCGTAAATATTTGGGCGGTGTTATGCAAATATTCCAACACAGTGACGTATATTTGTGGGGGTGTGTTTGAATGAGGCATTTTAGAAAGGTGTGGATGAGTCTTAACTTTTATTAAGAATATCACTTTGGGTTTGAGACTTTAGTCTATGCAACTTTACGCATCTTATATATGCACGATCAGCTTGTAATACTCCAAAGAAAAATTAAAACTTGAAATCACATCATATGACCCCTTTAACATACGTAGCTGCATACGTAAATGAACAAAATTGCATAATTCCATGTGCAATTTTTAATAACAGATGAAAATTTTGATTAATAAAAAAATGATTATTTTTTTTTGTTATTTTTTATATCGTGAATAAATTTTTGTGTTATTGTGGCCTTTTTGTATTTTTTATGGGTTGGGGGTTGTGAGTGGAGTCAAAAAGGTCAAGGCTCTAAACATGACATTTAAGTGCTGTTTAGATCCGAGCAGACTGTTATGTCTAGTTGTATGTGATCAGCAAGTTGCAAAGCCTCCGCACCTGAATAGGCTGATGTATAATGTGCTGCACAGCTGCAGGTTGGCTAGGGCCTGTGTTTCCTCCTCCGGCTGGTCTGAGAACAGTAGGGCCTTTAGTGCTAGACATGACAGCTGCAGCAGTTGCGCCTGAAACACCAAACACAAGCACAAATATTACACTATTACAGTAGGTTACAGTTCATGTCAAACAAACACACCAGAAAATTCACATTCATCACATTAAGGTGATTTGTGTCATTTATAGCATCAAACAAGTGCAAAAATAGCATTTGGAATCTATTTTAGCATGAAGCTACTTGTGACATTATTATACACTTCAGCATCAATTTCATTGATGTTTAAAAGGAAATTTTGTAATAGACTAGCTAACTACTGTAAAAGAAACAAATCCAGTGTGTTATACCAAAAGCCAAATTCAGTGCTAAATACAGCTGAAAAAACAGGTAATATACTTGTTTGCTGTGCATACTGATCATGTCAATTTTCATTTTACAATTATGATCTTTACATGTGTCTTCACTCTCTCTTGTTAAGTGAACAATGTTTTTTATTTAGTAACTGTATTGCTTATAATAATAATACATTTTATTTTATGATTTGAGCATAAAAATATTAATAATGTGTAAATAAAATGTAAAAATTTTATACATATATATATATATATATATATATATATATATATATATATATATATATATATTTATTTATTATTTTTTTGTTGTTGTTGTTGTTGATCCTGGGTCAACAGTTTTGTCCAAAAACATAGAACTAACCCTTCCCCTACCCCTAAACCTAACCCTACCCATAATTTATCCCTAAAATCAGAGGGACATGATACTTGAATAACAAGGGTGTAGAAGCACCTAACTCTGGTTGTAAGGCTAAAATTGACATTTCCTGTAAACGTATCCCTCAGTTCTCATTGGTTGATTGGAATGTTGTTCCAGGATCAACAAGGATGAAATCATGTTCACCCTGCTGGATTCTAGATCTTGAAAAACTGTAAAAATGAGCAAGTGACATTTTAAATAACAAAAAACAAAAGACATTCTTTCATAAAATTCTGTCATCATTTACTCACCTTTGTGTATGACTTACTTTCGCCTGCAGAATACAAAAGATATTCTGACTGCTGGTAACCGAACAGTTTTGGTGACCATGAGTTCCATTTTATATAAAAAATAAATAAACACATAGACATTTCTTAAAATATCTTCTTTTGTATTCTACAAAAAAAAAAAGTAAGTCATACAGGTTTGGAATGACAAGAGGGGGAGTAAATGATGAACCGAGTTTCATTTTGGGTGAACTATCCCTTTATGCAATAATGTCAGTTTTGTATGAATGAAATTGCTGACCTCTGGGCAGATGGGAGGTGAAAGTATGGGATGGAGCAGGCGATGCGATCTGTAGCGCAGGTGCACTGCCCCTGAAGATCTGCACGTTAGTGGCCATTAGTTGATGCAGGTTACTCTGTCCCTGGAGAAACATTATTTAATCGCAAAATGTTTGTTGCAATAAGCACACTGTGTGTAATCTAAAGAAACCTGTCCAGAAGAAGTTCATCATTGTGAAAGTGCCCATACCACTGGTATAGAGGCTGGAACAGGTATATGACCTTGGCTAACGGCCGGAGCAGGTGCTATAAGACGACTGGGCATAGGTGACTTCAGGGCAGCCTGCAGAATTAACAAAAATAATAATAATCATCTGTGAGTTCAAGCTGCCTAAAAGTTAAGGTGATTCAAAACTAGCATTTAAAGTATCCAAAAAAAAGTGTGTGTAGATAGGTAGATAGATAGAGAGATGATGGAATTTATTGTTTCAAATAAGCACATAAAAATCACAGGAGCAAAGAAAGTGAAATGAAGTTACCTTCACTGATCCCTCGCTGACACTGGACTGCTGGCCCTGCAGTAGCTGGACTGACGGGGCGGCCACAGTTAAAGAAGGGCTGGGCTGGATAGGCACATGCTGGGGCAGAGCAGGAGGCTGGCCTAGAGCTTGGACCTGTGGGTAGGGCCTGACCACCACCGTCTCATCACGGAACGATGCACTGCCACTGCTGCTGCCAGCCGGAGGATCCTGAGAGTGATCCACTTCACGACTGCTGTCTTCACTGCCTACTGCAAAACATCATTTATAAGTAATGGAAAACATTATTATTGTAACTTTTCAGTTGTGTAAAATACAATTATTATTTTTCTTAAATCATTTCTGAATAATTTTTATTTCACAGTGAAATACAGTATTAATTAAATTTTGTATTTTTTATTTAGTAATAATAATTTATTATTTTACAGCCATATTGATATATAAGCCAAACTGTGCAGCCCTACAAACAAGCACAGCTGGATTTATTTATTTATCGTAACTGCAATTTTGTTCAGAAAAAAAAAGTAACTGATGATGTATTTCTTGTAACAAGGGGGTTTTTTCAGCAGCATTGGTTAATATTAGTTGTTAGTTTTTGCTATGGTATCAACCACAGGCACTTTGGTAATTTTGATAGTGACGACCCTATCTATAGCTAAATGGTCTGGACTTGTACCTGGTTGTGTGCCTAGCACGCTGCTGTCAGTAGACGTCTGACCCGGTCCAGCTCCAGGAGGAGGCACTGCAGCTCTGGGAAACTGCTGAGAACTCATCTTGAGTCTATTATCTGTCAGAAATGACCAGTTACAGTTGAACAGCTTTAATATCTTCATGTACTAAAGGGCAAGGACAAATGTCACATTTCAGAAAGAACAGGAGAGCAGAGTGTGAGATCCTGCTTCTGGCCACTGTGCAGCAGAGTTTACTTACAACTATACTCTCGTGTGTACTCCTCAAGCAACCCCAGAGATTTAGAATACTTTATTATGGTGCGTCTCTAACTAGGGCTGGATGTAAAATGCACGATGGTGGCCCCATTCAGGAGTAACGTTAGGGTTTACTCCAGCTCTAGAGTTTTGTACGGCACATGAGCACAGAATTTATTTGCAAACAAAGCAAATGATCGAACAAAACCAACAGCAAACTACGATCGATGCACTGCACAGACACACGTTAATCTCCATTCGCTCTCTTTTACCAAGTAATATCCACCAACACTTCAAATATTCTTATTAAGGCGCGATAAGCTCTAGCTGATGGCAATAGGTGATGTATCACTTTTGGTGCATTAATGTTTACTTCATTAAAACGGAACAGGTTGCACGAGTAAATCATACAAACAGTCAACAAGCCATGATAAAAGAATCGATGTTACAGATCAAAACAGAGGCGTTATTGCTGCTTGACAAAAGCTAATGTGAACCGGTTTATAAAGTGCAGGTTATATGCAGGAAGTATGGGGGTTTTGCATGACAACAATATGGAAATGTAGTACTAATACTAATAAGACCTATGCGGAAAAAAATAAGAAACATTGTAAATACTACCGTATGTATGTTTGTATGTCTCTCTCCCTCTCTCTCTTTCTCTCTCTCCCTGAAGCTATTCCCACTCCATAGTGTGAACGCTGCATCAACCAAAAAACACCAAATGGCGGACCGGTGCAGACGATTTCAAAATAAAAAACCCCATTTGAGCAAAGAAAATTAATGTATTTTGAGCTCCAAGCCATTGGAACTCATATAATGATTTGTGTTTAGTTTTTCTTTATTTATTTTTTTTTCACAATCTCCATAGATTGCGTTTAGAGAAATGAATATAAACTTCTTATTTTTGTGTGTACAGGCATTGAAGGTTTAACCTAGTGTCTGGCTCTTTGTTCCCTACTTTCACATATTCAAATTAATACATCTTATCTTCCAACTGTTGTGTCTTGAAACTGTAAAGAGTAGTGCTATAAGTAAATTGGGCACAAAAACTGCATTTTGTTTTTCTGGATAATTTCACAGGGGAAATTAGACCAAGGTGAGCCAGTTGTAATTTTCTGTTGCCCTCTAGGCAAAAAAATAAATACATTAAATAAAAATTCTCTTATTACTAATTTTTATTTTTTTTTTTTTAGGATGCCTCCAGTCAGCTTTCAGCAAGCATCCATGATGTACAGTGTTCAGTGTTGTGAAAGTTTATGCCCCCTTCCTATTTTTTTGAATGTTTGTCACACTTGAATGATTCATATCAAACACATTTTCATATTACAAAGATATCCAGAGTAAATACAAAATTCAGTTTTAAACTAATGATTCCATTTATTAAGGGGAAAAAAGCGGTCCAAACCTGCCTGGCACTATGTGAAAAAGTAATTGTCCACTAACTGTTTGTGGCACCCTTTGCAGCAACAGCTGCAATCAAGCGTTTGCGATAACTGGCAATGAGTCTTTCACATCACTGTGGAGGAATTTTGGCCCACTCTTCTTTGCAGAATTGTTTTAATTCAATCACATTGGAGGGTTTGAGCATGAATGGACTGTTTAAGGTCATGCCACAGTATCTCAATCGGATTTAAGTCCGGACTTTGATTTGGCCACTCCAAAACCTTAATTTTGTTTTTCTTGAGCCATTCAGAGGTGGACTTGCTGGTGTGTTTGGGATCATTGTCCTGCTGCATAACACAAGTGCACTTGAGCTTGAGGTCACAAACTGATGACCGGACATTCTCCTTCAGGATTTTCTGATAGAGTGCAGAATTCATGGTTCCATCAATTTTGGCAAATTGTCCAGGTCCTGAAACTGCAAATGAAGCAGCCCCAGACCATCACACTACCACCACCATGTTTGACTGTTGGTATGATATTCTTTTTATGAAATGCTGTGTTGGTTTTACACCAACACAGAATATTTGAATATTAGAATATTTGGCCAAAATTCTTGGGGATAATAAAGATATATTTTTTTGCAAATGTTAGACCAGCCTTTGAGTTCTTTTTGGTCAGCAGTGGCTTTTGCCTTGGAACTCTCCTATGGATGCCGTTTTTGCCCAGTCTCTTTCTTATTGTTAAATCATGAACACTGACATTAATTGAGGCAAGTGAGGCCTGCAGTTCTTTAGATGTTGTTCTGGGTTCTTTTATGACCTCCTGGATGAGTCGTCGTTGCGCTCTTGGAGTTATCTTGGTTGGCTGGCCACTCCTGGCAAGGTTCACCACTGTTCCAAGTTTTCTCCATTTGTGGATAATGGCTTTATAACCCTTTTCAGACTGATACATGTCAACTATTTTGTTTCTCACCTGTTCTTGAATTTCTTTAGATCGTCACATGATGTGTTTCTCTTTAAGTATGCTTCACTTAGTCAGACAGCTACTATTTAAGTGATTTCTTGATTCAACAGGTCTGGCAGTAATCAGGCCTGGGTGTGGCTAGTGAAATTTAACTCTGCTTTCTAAAATAATGTGGTGGATCACAGTTCTTTCATGATTTAACAGGAGGGGGAAATTAATTTTTCATGTAGGGCCAAGTAGGTTTTGACATTTTTTTTCCTTTAATAAATGAAATCATTTAAAAACTGCATTTTCTAATTACTTTGTCTTTGTGTGATATTAAAATTTGTTTTATGATCTGAATCTTTTAAGTGTGATCAATATACAAACAATTAAAAAAAAACAGGAAGGTGGCAAAAACCTTTTCATGGCACTGTAAGGTTATAGGCCTATAGGATGTATAAGAATGTTTTACCTGCTAGTACTTTTACAACATTTATCTTTATCAACAGATTCCTTCTCTTTTTTTCCCCACTGAGAAAACCCATCTGGATCATAATCCTAAAACATCACTTTTCATTGTAGAACAAATAGTAGAAGTAGAAGACAAATAGTTTTGTGGATTGAAACTAATAAAATGTAGTAGTCTGATCAAGGCATTGCTGAGTACCGTTCATTTTTAAGCTGAACTTCTGTTTATGATGTAATTGCAGTTTGAATTTTTTATTTTATTTTTCTGCAGAACAGTAAAACGACACGGCACATGGCATATTCTGTCTTCGTTTCTTAATTTTCAAATGTTTGCTAACAGGAAAAATAACTTAAACATTTTCATATTATGACAACAATATTTTTTTAAAACCATTCTTATGCTTCCAAACACTGAAGCTAGTTCTTTTGGATTTTGATAACTCCAGAGGTGTGGTTCTCATTTAATTCCCTGTGACTCCTCTTGCTTGACTTGTGCACTGCGTGTGCACGATTGAACACGGGGCGTCAGCAGCTATTTGCATATGTTATATTGACAAATCATACCAGTGTACTTTGAGGTCAAAATGTCTTGTACAGAGCCAGATTGAATTGGTCTTGAATCACTGGCAGCAGGTTCTTACAGTTTTCACAGCGAAAGCAGACTGTAACTGGGTCAGGATTTAAACAGCTGAAGATCCTTTTGTTCAGAGGTACAGACTCCTGCAGAGTGGTACTGACATCATACACCAATTGGATATCAGGAGGACAACCAATATAGACAGCCACATTCTGCATGGTTGGTCTACTGAAAACAATCTGAAGTGCCAGTCTAATAATCAAAAAACAAACACCAAACATACAAATATACTATCAATATCAAAATCAACCCAAAGCAAAGTCAGAAGTTAAATACCATCTGACTGCCAATAAATAATTTGCAAACAAAATGTAACAATTTCATTATTTTAATCAGTGAATTTTCTTATTTTAACACTGACCACACCGAAAAGCAGAAGTCTCTCCCCTGGAAACATCGGACCTTGAAACATCTCGCTGTCACCTAGACAACAGAGATTATCAGAGTAAACAGATTAGAAAATTAATTACAGTAAGTACTGATGTTGCTAAAGGTGTTTATATAAGGGCAAACTGCCTAATCACTCTTTAGTAATTCATGTGATTCTCTCTCATTTTGAATTTCCTTATAATAATACAATAAATACAATAATATGTATGTTTTTATGTAATTGATGATAAATCAGTGTGCTGGCTTTTGTTTTTGCACTCACAATTTAACATTAGCAAACAAACAGCAAATTCAGTCAAAAGCAACAGTAGCAAAATAGTGTTCTTGCACAAACTGACAAGCTAATGTTTACTGCTTCCCATGTGACCCTGGCCCACAAAACCAGTCTTAAATAACATAGGTATATTTGTAGCAATAGCCAAAAAAATAAAAAAATAAATAAAAATTCATTGTATGGGTCAAAATGATTGATTTTTGGTTTATACAAAAGATCATTAGGATATTAAGAAATATCATGTTCCATGAAGATATTTTGTGAATTTCCTAACTTAAATATATAAAATTTCAATTTTGATTATGTGCATTGCTAAGGACTTAATTTGGACAACTTTAACGGAGTTTTTCTTAATATTTCAATTTTTTGCACCCTCAGATTCCAGATTTAAAAATAGTTGCAGCTCGGACAAAAATCCAGTTAAAAAAAAAAATAATAATAAATTCCCAAAAATCCAAGGATTTGTGAAAATGATGAAAGATGAAAAAAAAAAAAAAAAAGATCCTTATTGTGGTTCAGTGTCACATATCAGCTGCTTAGTGAAAGCATAAAATCAGTGACACCTCAAATTCTACTGACTGTAAAAATAAAAAATAAACAGTGCAATTTATTACATTGGAGCAAAATAAAATAAAACAAAACATTTCAGCATTAGATTAAGTGAATGTGTAGCCTATGTGTGAGTTTCTAACTGTTTACTTATGAGTTAAATGATGGGCTTTTAAAAACACAGGAAAGAGAATGAAGTTGTTTGGTACAAATAAAATCAGGAGGTCTGAGCATTGTGCATGAGTATCCTTTTATTTCCATGGTCAACTGACACATTATGACAGAAGTGCTAAAACCAAGTTCACAGTCAAATGTTTTCCCCCCTTTAACTATAAAATAAGACAGCTGCTCTAAACAGTTGTCTTGCTGTACTGTTTAATGAGAATTTCATTCAATAGGGCAAAAAACATTCAAAGTGTCATAATACATATTCTAAAACAAATGGCATCACAAAATATGATCAATCAAATGCAAGTGCCAAATGTAACTTTGATTTAGGCTCCATTTTAAGGTCCATATTTTTACTCTATTTGTGGAAAAGCATTTTCTGTCCACCAGATGGCACAACTAAACTAAATAATTCAACATTCAACACTCAGCAATCCTGCAGATGTAAACAGTGCAGATAGCAATTTGTACAATCATTAAAATGTAATAGTAGATGACCCTAGTGACATTTTACTATTTATGTAGTTGCGTAAAAATGTCAAAACAAGGAAAAAGAATGGCTTACTGCCTTACAGGTTACATAAGCATTACATATTTTGCAAGTGCTAAACAAACTCATTGAAAAGACATTTTATTTTAGACTTTGCTACTCCATAAAATGAACCTCCGTTGTGATTTGGAGTTTTTCCCCCTGACCTTGGAGTGTTAGCAGTACAGTTGCAATGTTCCAAAAATATCTCAAGTTGGTTAGTGATAGAAATTTGGACCAGACAAACAAATGCTTTAGGTTTCCTGTCTGACCCAAGTCCAGAAAAATTCCAACAGATTTTCAGAATAAAGCCATGCTAGTCATTCTCAATTAATTTCATTCCTGAAAAGACAGGTGCTACAAAGCTTAAGGTTGACAAACAGCATCACACACTCTATTGTTTGATTTACTTGAAATTATTCACTGTTCCATCATAAGGATATTACAAAATAAACAACTGTTATCCATTTTTCCCCCCAATCATATCTTTTTATGTGCAGCCAGAGTCAATATGTGCTAATATTTTGTTTGTAAGGAAGTCTGATTTTAGCATCAAATATTCCAACAAAAGTGGTTATGGTCTAAACTATCAAGAGGGCTCAGTTAAACTATTAAACTACTATTTAGATACTATTTTCTAAATGGCTTACACGCAATTGCTTAATATGTTTAGCCCTCATTCGATAGACCACAGTATTCAAAACTGCAACAGAGCAGATATTTTGCAATTACATGTTCTTGCTGTTTGCATATATGACTTGCCTAATAAAAATGAAAAAGGTGTTGGTAATTGTCTGCCGGGACATTATATGTTAAGTTTATGGACCTATAGAACCCAACAACACAATTTAAAATACAGAATTTTTCTTCATATTTTAGTAAAAGTTACCACACACAATTTAACAGTTACGTTTTGTTCTGCTGTTAAAGTGGTTTCCCCCCTCTGAAACGTTCATGATATAATATCTTGATATTTGTCTGGGACTTAAGCAATATCTCATGTTCTTGTCGTGTTATTTTATCCTCCTTAGAAAGAGGCAATAAAGTCTGCATAAGCCAATGCCCAGGATGGGGTTTAGGAGGTATAACAGACTGTTTTAGACCTGAAAAGTCCTAGTGCATGGATAACAATCCCTTGGCTTTAGCTTCATGTTACTAGCACACATATGGGGCATTACATCACAGGATACCCAGGATGTTTGGCAACACTGCTGTGCTCTCATGAGTCAAAACTCTTTTCCTGGATGAGAGCAAGCCTATTTCTGTCAAGTAAGGTGCTTCTTGCAAAAGCATGTGTTGGGACACTATTTGGATCAGTGGAATCTCCTTCTCTTAATCTACAAATTCACATTCAGCTTCACATTCGGCTTCACATTCAGATTGGAGCAGTGACTTGATCACTGTACTGTTTCCCACCAGTGTGCAATCTCTGGATTTTTCCAAGAATAGCTTCACTTTTATCTTAAAGCTGCAAAGGGAGGTGATGGATGCCAGGAGTTCTCTTTTGCCCTACTTGTACTAGCTGTATTTAAGCAATTAATGAATTATTATCTAAACTCCTGCTCGAAGTGTTGCTTGCGCAATGCTTGATTGCATATGAAAAATCCACCAAGATCCTGCACAATAAACAGTTAAAAACTCTGTGTCACTTCTGACACATTTGTGACTTCATTTGCCCTGTTGGTATCAGAGGTGAAAGTATTGGATTAATGAATTCAGTACAATTTTCTAAACTGTGATAAAGGCCTGGAGAGGGCAGAAATCACAACCTAAAATGTGCAAGCATGGGGTGAGGACAGGGGGTTATGCATTACACATGCTAGAGTGTGAAAATTCCAGAGGTTGTGCAAGAGTAAAATAATTTATTTTGTGACCAGTTTAAAGTATGCATAACCTTGGGACAAAAACAGAGTATGTCCAAACTTAGAAAGCAGATTTAGTAGGGAACCATAAATGCCCTGTCAAGAGAAACTATAATTGAGCTCTGCGTTTCTCATCTGTTTACACTGGAAAAGTACTCAAAACCGATGTCAGAAAAGAGTTGATATCACTTTCAATCTTTGTTTATGTGTTTGTTCTTTAGTTCAGAGATGTAGATAATTCTGGCAGCTGCAGAGAACAAGAATAGCATGCTTTAGAAGTATGTGTGACCAAAGGTTTTTTGTTTGTTTGTTTTTCAAAAAATTAACTTGTATCATTTAGTTATTTACTACATAAAGCCTCTGGCGGTCCATTGGCATTTCAGGCAGTATTTATAATAATAATAATATTATTTACTACATTAAGCTATATATATATATATATATATATATATATATATATATATATATATATATATATATATATATATATATATATATATATATATAATTTTAGCAGAATGGTACGAGATTTGTGGCACTGGCTAGGTGAGTACAAATCATAATAGTGGACAGGATTGAAAAGGTGTGGATTTAAAATTGTGGAAATTGTGGCAGTTTTAAAGGGGTTTTTTTATTTTAGTTAGTCTGTAATGTTGCTGTTTAAACATAAAAATTTCTGCTTTGTTTAGTATGTAATGTTGCCGTTCAAAAAGAGATTTTATTTAACAGAAATTACTTTTCAAAAACTACAACGAACGACTCGTTTGGACTAAAACGCATATTTTCCAGGATTTGTGATATCACAGAGATTGATGAATGGGACGAGACCTGGTTGAGCTGCACTAGAGAAGACAATGAGTGTTATCACTATGTCGGAGACATGCTAGCTTTCCCAATGCAGACGAGCTTAGAGTGTTTACAATCATCTGGGTTTAAATCACGCTCAAATAGATTTGATTTTGACTCAGTATTTACACTGACACTCACAGCGGGCAGCTATGATAAGGAGAATGACATTTCCAGACCAGGTGGGCGAGTGCTCTCAATCACAACACACACTGGCCCAGCTAACAAATCACAGCGCATTTCGTATTTCAGAAGCCGGGCCTTCATTTGATGCAGGAACTATAATTCTGCCATTCATGCCAGACTGGGGAGAGAGGTGTTGTAATAATGTAAAATGTGAAAAATATGTTTTTCAAACAACTTAGTATGAGAGCCTGTTCTAATACATCACCAAAACAAAGTCAAGAACTTGTAAAAAAGCAGAATAGGACCCCTTTAAGCCACTTAGGGTATGTTTACACAACAAAGATATGCTTAAAATGGAAAAGATTTTCCTTTGTTTTTGCAAAGGTAGTTTTGCATACAGACAACAATGTTATATCCATTGTTGGATCCATGAAAGGGACTAAAAATGCTGTATTATGCATGCCAGGCCAGTAGTTGGAAATGTCTGGGCCTTTGTAAAGAAAGTGCCTGCGCACTGTAGACTGAAAACGAAATACACATGCACTTGACATCACCGTTTTCATATATTTGTGTTTTTATGATGTGTTTTTACTTGCACTTTGAAACCCGTTTTCAAAAGTTTGCATTTTCAGGCCCCCCAAATGCTATTGTCATGTAAATCAATGGCCAAAACTCATTAAAAGTTTTCAGTTTTTAGTAAAAAAAAAATAGTGTTATATAAATGTCAGAAATTACTGCTATAGGGAATTGAAACTGCAGAGCATTTCTTACAGACATTGCCTAAAGTGTTTATCGTGTGTAATAATTCACATTTGAAGGGCCTGGAAAACCTTTTTTTTCCCCGCCAGCAAAGCATTCTAGATTCTTCTGTGGCTCATACACAGCAAATTGGCTACTTTTGACAAAACCAAACTTTTGCCATCATGTGCATGTGGCCTCTAATGTGAACTGTACCAAAGGTTAAGCTGAGAGGGCAGTTAGAAACAGCATTTCTCCACATTTTCACTCTATGCCATGTGCAAACATGAGGCGAGAGCATGTGCTCTACTGAATAAGTGACACTGTGCATCCTCACCTGTCAGTGTGTGACTGGGATTGAGCTCTTGTGAAACAGCATAGTGAACATTCCTGTCTACAGCATGCATTACATAGCAGTACAAGGACCTTATCTGGGTTAACATGGTATGCCGTTACTGAGAAAAAAAATCATCACATGCTGGGGAAATCAAACCTTATCTGTGAATAAAGATGTTTCGGTCAAAGCATGGAATTCTGAAGAGGTTTCTGACAAACATGAAAACATTTGAAAACCGATTGCTATTTCACGAGCCACTTCATAACACACAGACATGGACGTAAATACAGGTGACGGATGCTTCGTGATGAGTAATTCATATTTGCAATGCTGCAACATAGACGCTTCAAATCTTTTGCCAGGTAATTTGAACACTTCATCAGTCTGGCATCCATCAGGCATGTCTGACCTTCCTGTGGAGCTATTGATGCAAGTCGTTGTATGTTCTCTAGACTGGAGGCACAATAACAGATCATAATTAGGCTATCTTTAGAATAGAGTCACAGTGACAGAGATTAGAATTTGCCTCATCTAGTCTTTATTCCATCTTACATAATGCCTCGTCTTTGTCAACCTGTCATTAAAGAACATGCTGGAAAGAAAAGCTTGTTCTGCAAAAGGTGATGTTTGAAAGACAAAATCAGGGTAAACATCACTTGAGTTATGAGAATATTGTGCACCATTTACAATAAAACTGTGCAATGTGAAAATATATGTAAATGTTTATGATATTTAAAAATTATCCAAATGAGTCTGCAATTTTATTCCAAAAATGTCTCCATCAACGTCATTTTCATCAAATTGCTTTTAAAAACCAATGCAAAATTTGAGGTGTGGTTGTGGCCGGAATTTGCATCTTAAATTAAACCAAAATCATTTATTATTTATTTGACTAAGTAACTTCCCTTACATACTGCATGTTAAAACTAATATATAAAGATTTTCAAATCACAGCTGACTGCACAGAAATGTATACCTCACCCTAACACACCTCCCTGACTAATAAGATGGGTGTCAGATTCAGATCCCTGTAACAGGAAGATTATACTTTTGCACTTCCTGTTGCTCCACCTTCAACACTCACTTTTCAAATAGCAGATTGGAGAGATGCATATGTTTGAAAAGATTATCCTGACTCAGTAACACCACACCCTCCATTTGTGGAGCCCTTTTGTGCTGTTGGTTTAGTCAAAAGTGGCTAATTGGTTTCAAGGCAGATAAAACAAACTGTTATTTTGTTAGTTTGCTTTCTAAACTGTTTCTATGGATCAATTTTAAACTCTCTTAGTTTTCAATTGTTCAGCTGTATTTAAGTTGAAATGATTTTTCACGGTACATTTGTTATTTGTGATTCAATACAGAAGGTATTTCCCATCATAAAGCTAATTTAAGGGGGTGCTATTATGCTGTTTTACACTTTCAGTTTCCTTTAGTGGATAATGTTACTGTGTGTGCATGAAAAAGGTGTGCACAATTATACAAAGCACGAATTTCACTCCAAAGGGAGTTATTCTGTATATAAAGTAAACACCGTTTTTGAACTCTTTTAAATGCTTCAAATATAGTCCTGAGTTTTCTTCCAGCAACACACATGCCACATTATCCTGAATTTAAATAATTCCTGCCCAAAGTATTCTTAAAAACATAAGGCCTGGGCAGGCTTGGTTGAATTGTGTTAGTAGTGTGTTGCTGCCACCGTTTCTCAGATCTAACATTGCGGTTTACGTTCACAGACATAACCAGCTGTGTGTATTTGACAGTTAAGGCGAAAGAGCCATCTTTTGGTGGATGCATTTTATGTGTGTGCTTAGAAAAATAAAAATAAAAAAAACGTGTATAAGAAGTTTAAACTGACAAGGATTTTTAAATGCATGAAAGAATAAACATTTTATGATGTAAAACTGCAACATTAAATAAGTGTGAGAGAGATCATAATCGAAAACAAACATATTTTGTTTGTTGTTGCTATATGGAGAATGAGGTATAGAGCACAACAATCTGGTTCCGGGGTTTATAGGTAGTTTGATTTTTTTTTTGGGGGAACTGATTTTATGTTTGTGTTGAGCTCATCTGTTCACATTAATTTAAAGGGGTCATATGATGTGATTTCAAGTTTTCCTTTCTTCTACAAGTTGTTTGTGCATAGATAAGATCCCTAAAGTGGCAAAGACTTAAGTCTCAAACCCAAAGAGATATTCTTAATTTAAGACTCATCCATGCCCTCCTAAAATGTCTCATTTAAATGCACCCCCATGTCTAAGTTACTGTGTGAAGATTTACATAAATGAAAAGTGACGTAAGTTTGTGACGTGACATACAGCCAAGTATGGTGACCCATACTCAGAATTCTTGCTCTGCATTTAACCCATCCAAAGTGCGCACACACACACACACACACACACACACACAGAGCAGCAATTTATGCTGCGGAACCCGGGAAGCAGTTGGGGGTTCGGTGCCTTGCTCAAGGGCACCTCAGTCGTGGTATTACTGGCCCGAGACTCGAACCCACAACCTTAGGGTTAGGAGTCAAACTCTCTAACCATTAGGCCATGACTTTCCCACGACGTCCCCACCACCCACGCAAAGAAAGGAGTAACTTTGATTCTTGCTTGCCGCCGCCATGTCGTGGAGAAGCTGTGTGTTTCATTGTGAAAGCGAAACTACTTTGTTTGGCCTTCCAAAAGAGGACACAACTAGAAATAAGTGGTTAAGTTGTATTTTCAACACTGTTCCAGAACAGTTCAAACCAAATATTTGTGTGTGTGCGCAACACATTTAATGGAGGACTGTTCCCTGAGCCTACAATGCAGGCTCTTTTGACTCACAACTTGCATGTTTTCATATTTAAAGAATTGGCTACTGATGAATTCAAACATGAGTTTTGAGCAGTGTAGAGTAGCGCTAGCTGTTTTTCGTTTCTCCGATCACAAATGCAGACAAATGGTTTTGTGTTTATGTGGCGCGATACGCAATGTGTAGAAAGACAATACAAGTCATGATAATCCGTTATTATGTCCCCACTGGATGCAACAAATGCCTCGTTTGTAATGGGTTTTATTGTTTTTGTCTCATCGCGCCGGGACACGGCATCACAGTATGGTAAGGGACATAACCTTTCCGTCACACGCTTGAGGTATTCGGCCAATCACAATGCACTGGATATCTGGCCAATCAGAGCACACCTCGCTTTTCAGACCGATGAACTTTGTAAAAAAATCGACGCGTTTCAGAAAGGCAGGGCATAGAGGAGAAACAATAATGTACATTATGTTATGTGAAAATAATGTTTTATGTTATGTGTAAATGTTTTTTGAACCTTAAACTACATAAACACATTACATTGCATTACACCAAATACACAAAATAATGTTCTCTTTAGCAACATCATATGACCCCTTTAACTCATTTTTTAAATAATTGCACTTAGTAGCAGAAAACTTGGTGAAAACTATACCCGTGATGCTGTATAGCAGCAAACAAAGTGCACCAAAAAAGACCTTATGCTCCATTCCAGAATGGTTAGCTATAATAAATGATATGTGGGGTATTATGAGCTGACACTTCACAGACATGTTCTGGGCTCACCTGAGACTTTTTATTACATATTACAGCTTGTAAAAGAGGTATAATAGGATGCCTTTAAAAGTAGACGGCCGTAACCTTCTTTGGAAAGGAAAGGGGAAAGAGTTGGTAAGGGAAATTTATTCAATCCACACTCCTGGAAGTTTTGGAATCTCAGCAAGTCTCCTTGGGAACTGGTGGAAAACACAACATTTGACTTATTGTATTGTTTTTCTAGGTATGCGTATGTGGTATGTTACTAAGATCTTTGGAACATCTGTAAAGACCAGTATTAGCAATGTGCTTTTCATTTGCTAAATCAGTGAGGACATCACTGGAAAAAAAAAAAACTATTCTGAACACTGATGGGAACCATTTTTCATGATTTACCATACTTAATCATGTAAAGATAAAGCATGGATGCATTTCGTTCTTTTGCAGGCCACAAAAGATTATATTTTAAACAGTGTTTGGAACTAAACAACATTGGAGCCTACTGACTCAGTGTACGTAAAAACAAGAGATTTCTTAGAATATGTTCCACAGAAGAAAGAAAGCAATAAGTAAATGACAGAATTTTCAGTTTTGGATGACCGGTCACTTATCTACTGACAAATCACTATGACAAACCCTGAACATCACCTATAGCAATATGATTGCTCTACATGTTCATCTGAAGAAACTGCAGATGTCTTCAAGGCTTTTACATTTTCAAATTGCAGATGTTTCTGGAATGGACTAAGTCCCTGGTGGTTCCACTGAAATTTGGGGAGCCTGGGAAGCCTGCTAAAACAAGCAGAGTGCCAAGAATGACATTCCCCATTGAACAGTGTGAGATCTTAGTATGCACACTAACAGATGTTAAAGCTCTTAGTCCACCAATCTGACCCCTCACCTAGACAGAACACCAGAAATGAACAAGACTGTTCAAGTGAGACAAGAAAAGCTTTCAGTTATATAAAGACACAGTGGTATACAAATGATTTATAAGCCCAGCAACCTGCTATTGCGCAAGGACAGTGATGATTCTGGTAGTGGAAGGAGGTGACTGCTAGCACACCAGGCCATTGGTTGACCTTGAAGTATACTGGAGCCCCCTGAGGAGTGAGACATTCCAGCAGGAGCATTCCTTGCATCTGTACTCCTTCAGCTGAGAAAACTCACACTGATCTGTCACATGTAAACCCATCGGCCAGGTATCTCGCGAAGCATTTATGGAATGCCAGCTCACACCTACCGAGAGAGGCATGCAAGTCAAAATATTTATCCTGAAAACAGAAACCCACAGAGGAACACACACAGTCCTCTTCTCAGTGGACTTATTTAACACCGTTAGGTGTCCTACAGCGTTTAAGTAATCGTGTTGCTCAGGGTGTGTGAGGATCATCGTATTAATGCATAGGCTACTACAGAGTAGTTGATCCTGAAACATCAATGCATTGAGTTGGCAGACTGGAACCAACAGCAAAAAGGCTGCTCTTATAGTGATTCATTTGTCTGCATGCTTTAGAAAACTATTTCAAAAATGCAGCTGATGAACAGAACTTGGGAGTCAAAGTTCTTAAGAGATTAATGCTGCTGACAGAGCAGGGAGGAAAGGTGAAACTCTACCAGGCACATTTTTCATATAGGTTCGTGCCTTATACAAACCCTCTTGCAATGAGATTAAATATGAAAAAAAGTGAGACTTCTGCATGAGGCTCCTGTAGACATTTGACACGAAGGCTCCGAAGCCTGTTTTCCTCTATTGAAGCAGACTGGTTCAAAAGACTGTGTCGAGGCTTGTATCAAATCTCTGTGATCGATGGCGTTTGAGGCTTCATACGTCACAATGAAATACCTGAAGCGAGGTGACCAATTTGAATCTTTGGCGTGGCTTCATTCATTAAAGGTGGCAGAAAATGCTTGGTGTTCCCTCCCTGCTTCATAGTGACATAGTAACACTTTCATGTGTGAACAATGATTCTCAGAATGAAGACACAGCTGCTATTGCAGAGTATTGCTTTTGTGTTGAAACTGGAATTAACAAGATGTGGGAATCATTTGAAAGTGGCTGCTATAATCACAACTGACCACTAGATGTCACTGGTATGGCCTATGAAGCTTTGAATCTTCTTTTTTTTGGAACAATCAGGGAAAGCCTCAAAAGTTTTACAAGGCTTCATCTGTCCTTTTTTAGGCTCCTGTCTCTCAAAATGTTCCAAAATGACCAAACTAGTCCTGAAGTTCAAACCCTGATCAAAATCACCTACCTGTACTTTTCAAGTAACTCCGAAGACCTTGATTAGCTTGCTCGGGTGTCTTTAATTAGAGTTTGGGCAAAACTTTGTAGAGTAGGGCCAAATTTGAGGAACCCTGTTCTTGAGGTTTTAAATACGATCTCAGTGATGCATGGTTTCTCATCTCTGGCTCTGGAGATCCTGGAGTTTAGCTCCAAACCTGATCAAACACACCTGAACAAGCTAATCAAGGTCTTCAGGATTACTAGAAAATTACAGGCAGGTGAGTTTGGAGCTAAATTCTGCGGGACCATGAAGGGTGATAGTTGAGAAACCTTGCAATATTGTCTGAAACTGTGTTGAGATTTAAACCTGCAAGTTTTCAGTATGAAAAATTATCATTAAATTGTCTAGCTAGTAACTATTTAATATCACAATACTCTTTAATTTTATATGCATTCTCATTTGGCTGTTTTTATTTCTCCACATTTAGTTTTTTTTATTTTAGAAATATCAAAAGAAACAAAACTGATCATTTAAAGAAATATAACTGAACTGAGAATTCCACTATGCCTCCTGAGTTATGAAAGATCAATATCTGAGGTATAGAATTTTCCTCTGGGTGCTAAAAAACAAACAAAAATAGAACAGCATTTCAGCTCTACTTCTTATCTGACATGTCAGAAATCTCTCTTCTTCCCTGTTTGGAATGGAATGCTCTAACATGTTATACTCTACCAGGGGGCAAATTCCTCTTGATGTTGAACTATGAAGCTTTGAATCAATTTGGCTTGCAAAGCGTTCCAAACGGTTTAAACTTTTGTCTGGTGGTTAGCTCTAATTTGCCTAAGGCAGTTAAATGTCCTACCCTGCATCCAATATGCCTATTTTCCTTCTAGTAGGTGAAAAACAGTATATGAAAAGAGTACCATGTCTGTATTCACAGTAGGTGATACCCAGATGTCTTAAGACTTCCACCGAGATTGCTTCAAGAATGCTTCGGCAGAGAAGCATTGTTTGTTTCACCTCAAACGTAGTACCTACTCAGTAAGCAATTTTGGATGCACCTCTCGAGTTGAAAGTGAGGTCACAGAGGCTAAAATTAGGTCTTAATTTTTTTTCCAGAATTGTATTCTAAGCATTTGGTTAATCATTGTGCTTTCATTATGTATTTATAGCAGTTTGGTCTGTGTTGCATATTTTTTCCACGTCTTCCATTTTAACATTTGCGCGGTTGATGAGAGGAATGTTCTTTTTGCGGCTTTGAGAGCAAAGCTGGAATGCGGCCTCTCTTCATGAAGACTGCTTGCCAACAGTGAAGCAGGTGGCAGAATTGTTTTGCTGTTGTGAATAAGGCTCCCTTGTGTTCTGAAAGAAAGATGTCATTCATGCCAAAGAAGGGACACTGATAAGAACAGCTTGTGCAGACTTGCACATGTGAAACATCTCAGGAGGACACAGCACTCATACCTCCATCTAAACACATCTGTCTTTACCATTATCAAGACATAAATCAGCCGACACATTGTCTTTTTAAAGATATATATTAAAGTTTTATTCAAATTACTGAAATGTTAAATGACATACGAAACAATTCCCCATTCTTGAAGTTCACAGCAACATCCAAATATGGGTCAACCAGTTTGAACTGCGTATCTACATTTCACGTTGCTAATGCTCATATTTTATTATATAACTTAATCGTAATGCAAATCTTTGGCATGTTCACATTACTAAATACCAAAAAGTAAAATAATACACAAAATATATTAAATTCTCTCGTTTCAAAACAGCCCTTTCTGTAAACAGTCCAAGTAGTGAACAAAACAAGCATGACTCCCCTACAAAGCATTGACCAGCAAATGCGTTGTATCAGAGTCAATAGGAAAATAAAAGTAGCATTTAATGATAGCGCGAAAGGTTAAATTAACATGGTATGATACTTATTCCCACATAGATAAGACTGTTTGTTTTCACGGTAACCTTTTATCTAATTTTCCCACCATAATGCAAGTGTAGTCTTGATTGCGAACAGGCAGAAAAGTCTCAGAGATCAAGGCTAGTCACAGTCGCTACATTGGAGAACCTTCGAGTCACGAAATCAAACCAGCTATGGCAGCACTACACAAATAAACAGATCCAAAAAGAGGATGGTAGTCTAAATGCCAGTCGTTTTGTACAAGGCTAAAGGTCAGACTGCAGATAGCCTTTTTCCTCTGAGCAGGGACATTCCACTATGGAGGATTGTGGGAAGATAAGCTCCGGCTTGTCTGGGAGGGAGTGGCAAGCGTGGTGGTTGCAGTTCTGGGCGCAAAATATTAATAATATGGCATCTGAAACATCAGCCCCCTGTCCCTCCTAAGGGTAACACTTCCCTAAGTGTCACTAAAAGAGCATATACTTATCCACTGTCCCCAAAAGGAGGCATCCCATTCCTCTACTTAAATCTGGGAGCGAGAAGCACCCGCTGTCAGTCAGTTATAGTAAGAACACCAACTGTAATGATAATTTAGTCAAAGGGAGTGCTAGTGAAGGTATTTACCCAACTATTCTGGTTAATTGTCTAATCCCAGGCCTCCAGGGTCAAACTGTATTTGGCCTCCTACAATCCAAACTATTCTTTTCTTGATATTTAAGGATGAAGCAGTTGCGATGGTACATCTACTATACATGGAGCACATAAAGCTAGATATATATTTGTCTGTGCTTTTATCTAGGAATGTGGGATATAGTCTTACATGGGTCGGTATACTTAGTTGGTTAAACAACAACAACAACAACAACAACAACACTGCCCTTGGTTGCTCCTCAAATGAAAAGCAAATGCAAAAACAAAAGTTTCACAACAGTGGGATATTTCTTGCTATTTCTCCATTCTGTCACACAGTCAGCAGCAATACTCATAAATACAAAAGAACATGTACAATGTGTTTATAAGCACTTAAGAAGGACTGTGGTAGCTTTTTGGAGCTCTGTAGAGTACTGTCCAAGTACCTCACATTCAGACCATACGTCTCACAGTCCAGGTTGAGAGCCAATAGCCGAGAATGAACACTGTCCTTTAATGTGTGGTGGAACTGTCAGGAGAGCTCAGCTCTCCTTCACCGAGGATCAGGTTTAGGTTACTCCCACTATTCGTTCTTCTTTCTGTCTGATGCTTCAATGGCGAGCTCTTCTCATAGCATGCACAGGATTCTCTTGATATGGTTGGTCCTCAAATGGACATCCAATGAGAATCTTCTGTGTGTAAGAACAGCAGGCAGCACCAAGCTGAACACCGTTCATCTCAGATGAGAATCTCCACCATGTCTTTTTCAACAGTGCCGCTGATCTGGTTTGTGTTGAGAGCAGTGGAATCTGCAATGAAATACAAGATCTTTAGCTTTGTTGGCTAATGCCTGGAGAGCAAACAAGGCGGGAAGTTTTACAAAACTTTGACTATGTTTTGTTTGAGTTCACTCCCCAATCGCTGCTTTGACATGGTGCTCAGGTTACTCTTTAACCACTCTGGTTCAAAAGGGCAAATATGCACCATCATTACAGAAGTTCTAACCGTTAAGCATTGTCTTTGTCACCTGATACTACATATTAGATTTATCACATTGTATGTCAGTCAACAGAACAGAATCAAACTACTCCAGAAATACCAAATAAATACTGTAAGTGACAAATAAAGATGGGTTTATGCACGAGTTTACACACCAGAACTGGGAGCAATGGAAGATTGTGGAGCTGGTTCTGTTTTAGGGTTGGTCTCAACTGAAGGTTCTTCACACTGGGTGCTGCGGTCTCGACACTGGGTTTTGGCTAGCGGATGGGGCAACGGGGGCAATGACGCGGCTGCCGTCTGGTCATCCGAGAGGCTTTTCCCTAAAATTGCAGACAGAAAAGGAAGCAGTTTAATTACCGGTTCCAACATAGGCATTCCACCACGCAAACATTTGCCATCCTGTAAACTCCCTTTACTATTCTGGAGGATCTATTCTAGAGAATAGCAAAATGCATTCCGTTTCACAAGATGTAGACTATTTTGAGAACACCGGCTAGTCGCCGCACTCATTTTATTTCGGTTGGCACATTCTTTCTTGGCGACATTACATAGACGCTAAGTAAAGAAGCTGCCAGTTGTCCAGTTGAAAGTCTATGTAATTTTTGGTCCAGATATGTTACAGACATATAGCAAGGGTGTCCAATCCTGCTCCTGGAGGGTCAGTGTCCTGCAGAGTTTAGCTGCAACCCTAATTAAACACACTTGAACCATCTAATGAAGGTTTTCAGGACTGCTAGAAACTTTCAGGCAGGTGGGTTCCACTGGAAACCACTGGCTATGGCCCCAATGCTCACCTTTGGTTTGGGTGCCGCTGGCTGTGACAACCGTGTTGATGGAGGGAACGGATCGAGCAGGTCGCAGGCCTTGCTCCCGTCGTGACCGCTGCTGCATGACCTTTATAATGGCATCCTTCTCCAAAAGTTGAGCATAAAGCGCCCGAATCCTGATTAAACAAACTTCTTTGAGATACAGCACATGGAGACTACTGGAAATTTTGTTAACAAATTTTGATTGACTTTCCAGTTGTGGATAGAGAATGTAAGAGTGGACATACCGGTTTTCCATCTCCTGATGTCTGTGGTTAGGGGACGGCAAGTCCTCATTGAAGCTGCTATTGGGTGAATGGCGAGGTGAATGGTTGATGATTGTTGTATCCCTGAAAAGAGCATTACAGTTATACAAAAGTTATACAAAATGTCAAATTAATTCCAATTTTTTGTCCATTTAGGCAGGGCTTCTATCACTTCGACTCACCTCTGAGCTGCAGCAGTAGCAGCGGCATCCATGGCGAATTGACGCATTGTGCTCTCCTCAAGATACTTCTGCTCCCAGCGGGTTATGTCAGCCTCCAGGGCCAGAACCTGCTCCTCTCGCTCCCTCAGCTGCTGATGCATAGATGACACGTTAAGGTCCGAGTAGGACCCAGGACTCGTTTGCTGGGCTTGAGACTGCCACTGAAAGAGAAATGAAAGGTTTACTTGTCAAGGCCAAAACAGAATTTTCTCACCAGTTTGGTGAACAAAAGATTGTCTTCTTTTTTATTGTTTTCATTTTTTTTTTTTACCTGTTGTGCTCTCAGGCTCTTCAGCTCTTGCTCCAGTCTGGTCCTCAATCGTAACTCCAGCGCCTCCCTCTTCTCACATGCCGCCTGCAACTGTGCCAGGGCGCTCTGCATTCTCTCCACCTTCTCAACGTAAGCTCTTTTCCTGCGTAACTCTTCTTCCAGCTGCCTATTTCGTGTCTGAGCGGACATCAACGCTTGCTCCAAGGCTTCTCTGCGCCTCTTCCATTCTTCTCCTGAGACGTGCAGATTCTGCAGCTCTTTTTCCAGACGTTCCCGCTCTCTAAGGTGATCCTCATCTGTGGAGAGAAAGAGACAAACATTGTGAGAACCATGTACCACGACAACTTACTTCAGTAAGGGTACAAGCAATGCATGCTGTTCACTCATCATGCCTAGTTGTTACACAGGCCACAAAATGAATGACCGTGCAGCAGCACTGGGGTGTGTCCAGAGCATTCTCTTGGCTGTAGTCTCATTCTAACCAATTCTCAGGGGATAAGCTTCCCACAAAAGTCTGGAACAAAAGAGGCATGCTTGATTTACACATGTCTGTCTGGGTTTGCAGGGGAGTGGCCGAGTTTCTGCGTGTCCTTTGACCTACACTGCAGACTGCTTTAGAATTCCCAGATTACAAAAGCAATTCAGTGGATTCCCATTTGGGATGCTGAATTCCGAAATGCTCTACGATGGCTCACACTAAAGCCCAGCTCACTTGTTTCTGGGTCACTTTGAATGCCTTGTGAGATGGAAAACAAATTAGACAGCAATTAGACTTCCATTCTGCTCCTACTCTGATTATACAACCCAAAACAAATGCCTTTGGAAGGAATGCAGACTTCCTCTTATCCACTTACGCACACAGGCACGTCTTTGTACCAACTGAATCTCTGGAATGCCTCTGAGGCAGGCAGTAAACATGTAAAGCAAATAGCTCCACAAGGTCATAAATGTTAACTTATACATCGTTAGAAGTCTTTAGAAATGCTGAATCGTGGCTTGGACATGCTTATGTGTTGGCTCACAAGAAACATTTAAACATTCAGGCTTTTTGTTTGCACAAAACTGTTCTGTTTCACACTTGGAGCTTGGAGAAAAACTAATTTTAATACACAAATATGAAAGATAACTTCATACATCAGTCCTTGGGGAATAGAAAAAAAAGACCATTCCAAAAGAGTCAAATCAAATGCTGAACAACAACAACAATCCCTATAAGGGTTAGCAAAACAAATCTAATTTACCCTAACACAGCTCTAAATTCTTTAGCACTAATATGCCCAAAAATGGAGAGCCAGTGCATAGGCCATCAGAAGGGGTGCTAAGGGCCTCAGAAGCTGAACTAGTGGTGGGGGCTGTTGGAAAGCATTCCAGGAGGACGGAATATCCCAAAATACCTGAAAATATTTCAGGAATCCAGGTCACATTTACTTCCAGTGTTAATAATGGTTGGTGGTCAAATTCTAAAAGCAACTATCTGAGATGCAGAATACAGCGTGTACCTAACCAGATATTCACTGAACCCTACATGGCACTTAATTTGGTTAATAAAGTTTTTTTGCTATGGAACATTTCAGCTTATCAAGAAATACATCAAACCAAACGCTTTGTCAGGAATCACATCAATGATAACTATGCAGTGCATTATTGTTAGAGGAATGCATCGTTATGCCTACAACATAAACATTAAAAGTCAATGGGAACAGCTGCGGCTGCTCACATGGTTGACCGCACTGTCCACACATTGGGAGAAAGATAATTTATGGTGAAGCAAAGGGGAATTCTTACTTTGCTCAACCAGTTTGGCGAAGGCATGCCGACTCTTGTCTTCAACTTCCACGGCTGCTCTCTGTTTGCTGGCTGTTTCCAGGCGGTCTAATGTGGGAGTCAACAATTAGTATTAATCGTCTCATACCTAAACATGTAGCTCATATTTAAGACAATTACTCAGCTATGTGAACCATCTTACCCCTGAGATCTCTGTTGAAGTCATGAAGTCGCTTGATTTCACTCTCAAGCTTGTTCCTCATGGTTTTCTCAAGGGCTTCTCTCTTTGCAGATCCCTTCATAAGAGTCTCATAGGCCTCCGATATCCTCTGAATCTCCAGTTCAAGCTGAAAGAGAGGGGAAAGGCATTTTAATATCTTTAACCTAAAGGAACTCACCAGTTTCTGGCTCTCATTCCCTGTCACTATAAGTAAAAGAACAAGGTGGGCATTATGTTATCCGATGAAGGACGGATGTCATACAAATTTGAAACAACATGAGGGTGAGTATACAAAAGAATTTCCATTTTTGCGTCAACTATACTGTGTTTCATACACCTAAACATTATAAGACAATGATCAGAGAGCAAGACTGACAGATAGACAAAAACAATTCAGAAAAGAAAGGGAAAGAGAAAAGAATGTGCTTGGCTGAGCTCATCCTGGTGCTTGCCCACAAGTGAATCACTCTCATAGAGCTCTTCAGCGACTGGGAATTGAATCAACATTCCAGAAAGAACACTTATGAGTCCCAGGTGTCTGCACATTCATCTCCCTACAGGGCGGGATGCCAAAGGCAAATGTGGGGAACAAAGGAAAAGTGCGTGTTGAAGGCATACCATTCAGAGACAAGAACAGTACTTCACACTATATGCACCTGTATGGCATTTGTGATGCAGAATATGGCTCATGAAAGAGCATTTTTCCATAACGATTTAAACGGTCGTTACAGAAATATCTCTGATTTCCTTGAATCACAGTTCAAAATTTTACTCTAACAACACTATATTCATTTCATCTAGGTAGTTAAATTCTTAAGCATGACCCTGGGTGCCATGTGGGGTTCTGTTCAAGAGTGAAAGTGAAAGGGGCCATTCAGTCAGGGAATCCACAGCTGTGGGGTCTGGTTGTTGCTTTCTGCAGTTCAGTCCGTCAGCTGTGGGCTACGCAAAGCCCTTTCTTCATTGACGGACACTGAGATGAGCGAAGACATCTGCTCCTACTGGCATCCCATTGGAATCCTAACAAAGAGGGCAACAGAACAACACAGGGAGGCCATTCCCCTTTGGAGTTGTCTGATTTACAATTTATCGCGACTTGATCTTCATGATCTACTGTTCTAATGCATTCTTTTAAGAATACAGTTGTTCTGATTTCAAGAACTAGAGAATGTGGAATGTGGAAACTAAACTGAAATTCAATCTATGTTACGCCACTGAATGACAAATGCAAGGCCCAGTAAACCTTTCCAAAACAAACGCACAAACAAAATAAACCCGTTTTTTCCCCTTGTTCTGGCATGACACTCTGGTATTTAAGTGATGCCATTATCACATTACAAAAAAATGTTTGGCATTGCAGGCATGGGTGAATTCAGTGTTGTTTCACATGCTAAATAAGTTACTGGGAATTTGAACTCAGGAAGGAGTGCTTTTCAAATTAATTCGAAATCCTTGTGATCTTCTCCCTTGCATGCATTCCTACTCAGCGAGAGGGCTAATCTCCTTAGGCAGCTAGAAGACACCAGCACACAGTGATTTCTTGTTTCCATAGGTCCTTTCTGAGATCAAAATCAAAGGCCACGGCTGCCTCTTTTGCATCAATGGCAAAATGTGGAAGTCATACCAAGAATATAACTGTTTCGGGAGGTTTCTAAGAAGGTACAAAGTGCTCTATCTTACCTTCTGTAGCCTTGCTGCCTTCTCGCTGTAGCTCTCCACTTCTCCTCTCAGTCTTTCGTTCTCTTTAATGAGCTGCTCTACTTGGCAGTTGCTCACCGGGATGCTGTATCCTCCAACAATGACATCCTGACCAGCAGGGGTCAACGTGGGCAGGCCGCTATGGTGGGGCGTTTGCGACTGGGTTGGAAATAACCTGATAGAGAAAAATATAAACCGTTAGTATGCCAAACCACCCACAATGTACCTATATGTAATATAAATGATCAAAATATCAGTTGAATGTACCTGTGATGCTGTGAATGGAAAGCAGGGGGAGGCTCTTTGTAATAGTGCCCATGTTCCTGTGAATGACTAAGCATATATCCAGGGGATCTGACCATGAAGGGGTATTCCGGGGGTGGACCGCGTTGGTCTGGCTCATGCATCGACCTCTCGTTTACAACAGGACCAGAGTGGTTATTAGAGAGCTGGGGATAGCTATGCGATGAGCTCATGGGAATACTGTCACGGGCACAGTTCCTCTCCAGCGAGAGCTGCATGAAGTGTTCGCTGAGCGAGCGAGCATGTTCTCGCTTCATATCCCACACTCTCTCTTCCTGCTCGGCTCCTCCAACCACACCAGGGGTCTCCAGGCTGCCGTGCTGAAGCCCTACCTGACCTCTCTGGTAGGCCAGGTACTGTGAGTGAGCCTTTGCTTCCTCATAAGTAGGCAGCTCCTCTGTGTGGAGTTGATAGAGTTGGCAGATGGGACTCTCTGAATGCTGGTAGTCCCCCTGGTGCTCTTGGCCCTGGGGCTCTTGCCGGGTGGACAACTGGGGAGAAAGCGATTCCTCTTGCGTTAGGCTTTCCAGGGACGAACGAGGGCTTCCTGCACCTCCACCGCTGCTGCCTCCACGCAGAGCCTGCTGCTGGATGGCCAACAGAGTTGGATCAGTAGGGTTTCCATAACGGAGCTGCTCTTGAATCAGTCGGTGCAGCACCGTGCCTGACGAATCCTCTGCGGTTCTCATTTCAGTCTTTGTTTTGCAGATAGTAATCAATGATACTGTGTTAGGAGTTTTTTTGGGCTGGACTGTGAACCTGGTTTGAAAAAAAGAATATAAATATATATAATTAAATAAGGATTTCAAACGCAATCCTTGCTATTGCTCATCTATATTGCAACACTCTACAACAGCAAACACCAGTGAGGGGTGCCTCACTCCACATGCTTCTAGCCTCTGCCCATAGCAACACCACGTTTACCCAAAATACCACTGGCACCATCCTACAACCCCCAACATGCACTGGGTTTCCTCTTAAGTTTATACATTTTGATTAGAATTAAAAGTAAAGGAAAATTGGGTAAGATCAAATAACTTTACAAAGTTGCTAAATTATTTCCTGCTGCAAAGACAAATTCCTATCTAGTGTCTCACCCTTGTTTTACAATCACAACTGTAGTAATACATTGAAATATGCCAAATGGACCATTATAAACAAGGGGATATTATAAAGTGTGTTTGTTCCTCTTTCTTTATTGTAGCTAATCCTGAATGTGGCACCAAAGATGTTGTGTCTTCCACAAAAACATTTACATTTATGTATTCTACGAGTCAAAAACTTTGGATTTATACAATATGGCTCACAAAAAAATTCATAAAATCCTATCGTACACATACAGTGTATTAAATAAAAGCATAGTTCACTGGTAGACACCAAGCAATGTGTCATAAAAAAGATCGTTTACAACAATAAGCTACTTTAAAACGTTTTAAGAACTCACCAAATCACAATCGCATCACGATCGGAAGTTAAGGACGACTTTCTGTACTCGTTTATCTGTTTAACGATATAATCCTTAAGGAAATTCGTTGGGTACGGTTTTTATTTCCATGCGTATGTTTGAGCTGCGTGCGCGTCTGGAGAGCTCCTCCAGCAGACTGAGCTCAGGAGGGGAGGGGCTCTGCTAATAAATGACCGAGCTCCGATTGTTCACGGCCCCTGGAATGCGCGGAATGTGAAGGCTGCGAGTCCCTCGGGGATCAAAAGCAGTTCCGCTTGTCGCTCGGCCCGCCTCCTCTCGGCGAGCGAAGGGAGAACCGCTCGCCCCCAAGCGGAGCGCGCTGCTGAAGGGGGGCAGTGCGCGGGACAAGCGGAACTGCATTCAGCCCCGTGCGCATTTGTCCTGCTTCTTGAAGGCGTTTTTGTTTGTAACGGTGAGAGGAATGCAGTAAAAGTCGCAGAGATCTGTAACCTTTGTTGTTCTGTTTTACTACGCTTTCTTTCGAAGTTTCAGTGCGCTCATTAAATCCACTTGATTTATGTACACAAAATATCATGGAGAGTTTGTACTTTTATGAATGTGTTACTTTGACAGATTATTTTTCATTTTACTGGTCTTTCTATATTGTTATACTTGGCTGATTTGCAAGTCTTAAAGGGATAGTTCTCTTAAAATAAATAAATAAGACTTTAACGATATAGGAAGTTTTTATTCATAATTTATTCAGCCTCATGTTGTTTTAAGCATGACTTTTTCTATGGAACACAAAAGATGTTGGGCAGATTTGTAGGGACTAGCCTTAGTCACCATTCACTTGCATTGTAAGGGGGAATAAAGCTGTAAAGATAGTGATACTATGATTCTCTTCTTGAAGAAGAAAGTCAGGCAGGTTTGGAACAACATTAGGGTGAGTTTTTCATTTTTGGGTGAACTATTCTTCTAAGGTACACCAAATGCTTTATAAGAGAAGTGTTGTGAAGTATATGTGCTAAAATATGTGACCCTGGAGCACAAATACAGTCATAAGTAGCTCAGGTATATTTGTAGCAATAGGCAACAATACACTGTATGGGTCAAAATTATCCATTTTATCTTTTATGCCAAATAATCAATATTAAATAAAGATCATGTTCCATTAAGATATTTTGTAAATGTCCTATATCATAAATATATGAAGAGTTTCTTTGCAAGTGCAAGAGTTTTTTTTTTTTTTAATTTTCAAAAATCTTTATTATTATTATTATTATTATTTTATCATGTTTTTATTTGTGTTACTTAGCAGAATTTTTTTTAGCTATTTTTACCTAGTCAAAATAACCCAAATGCAGTTTGATTGAGAGTAATTGGAATGAACAATAAAAAAACATTATTTATTAGTTATTTGTTTTTGCAAATGAACTCTTCATATCAAAACTTGATTTTTGATTAGTAATATGCATTACTTAGGTCTTCATTTGGACAGCTTTAAAGGCGATTTTCTCAATATTTAGATTTTTTTTTGCACCCTCAGATTCCAGATTTTCAAATAGTTGTATCTCGGCCAAATATTGTCCGATCCTAACAAACCACACATCAATGGAAAGCTTTTTTTTTTTTTCAGATCTAAAATTATGTATAGAATTAAATTTTTTTTAACAAAAATTACTTTTATGACTGGTTTTGTGGTCCAGGGTCACATACCTGTATATGACAAACAGCAGAACAAAACAGAAAATGCATAAGAGAAATATAGACCATGAGCCATTAGAGAATGGATTTGAAGGTCTTTTGTTTGCTCTGGGCTGGTGAATATTTAAGCCGTGGCCCGTGCCAGTTAATTGCTTAGTGTGTCTGTGTGGATGATGGGGAGGGGGTGTCTGTATGTGCGTTTGAGGCATGCTGCCAACCAGCTGTCCATGGAGAGCAATCCTCTTCCACCCCTTAATCATGCCTCAGAAAGAGAGACGTATTGTTCTCTCTGAAGCAGACATTACAGGGGAGAGGTCTACCATCTGCTCGTATACCCTATACCTCCCTTACACACTTTACACAAACACTCTATTCACAAACACACACGCCTGACCCCGTCTCACACAACACACACCCTCGTTTTATCACGCACCATTCCACACATATGACACATTTATTAATTGTAGCTCCAATTTTGGTGTTTATGTATATTAGATGTCATTTATTGGTGATAAATATAGAAACCTGATTACTGTGTATTTCAAACACATTTGGTTTATTCATACTATTTCATAAATCCTATTACTTTCATTTATTTCTATTATCATTCATTTGGTTTCAAAATGAAGTTTATTAGTTGAGGTTAAAACTCTGTAATCCAAATGGATGCAAATTGTATATGCAACAATGCATAATCTTTAATATCAGGCCTAAATATGTTTTGCAGATATGTGTTGAATACACCAACACCTGCTCTGGAAAAGACACATTGGAAAGTTAGAAAGTCCCTGCATTTTGTGAGTGGCAGCTGTGTGTAAAAATCAAGCCTGCACTTGTTGAGTAGACAGTTGGACTCCATTCATATCACATGCACAGATCTTTTTCTCTTTTTATGGAAATATGCAAAGAGATAAACACACTTAGAATGGTAAAAATAGTTCATTTGCATGGCAGTTTCAAAAACAGCAAGTTATGCTATTTTTACATTTGCCTAATCACCAATTTGGATATCAATATCCTATTATTTATTATTATTTTTCATTATTTTGTAATTATTATTTTTTTCTCAGTCATAAACAAATTACCATCAAAATGTGTCAATAGCTGCTTTTGTGGGCTTTCAATAAGAACTATCAGTTTCTTCTCCAATTATGTAATTAGGATTCAAACATAAGCATTGCTTTTCCACCATAAAGGTGCATGTGTAATATCTAGAGAGGCATTTGTCTTCAGAAAGAACAAGACTGAAGGTTAAGGAGAGGGGGGAAGATTGTCCTGCCATTGATTTTCTTTGTCTTCCTAGAGAGGGAGGAAATGGCTGCATTCCACACATTAGCATGTGCATTGGGGCCAGTGTGGCGGCCATTATGGGTGGGAAAAGAGGGTTGAGGAGAGTTTTCTACTTAATTAGCCTTTTCTTTAAAAACAACACGTCTACATGCATGAGCTACTGCATGTATGCAAGACAATGGGAGCTCTGTGTGTCTGTTTATACTGTGTGTGTGAGTGCATTTTTAGACTTTGAACAAGTAGTCAAGATTACATAACAGTCCTGGGTTCTTCATTTCTTAATTTGTGTAAAAATTAAATAGCTATGTGCACAGTAACATTTGCGGACAATGACAGAAAGACAGATCTATAAGTGCATTTGCAGACCCCAAAGTGCACTTGTCTACAACATGAATTCTGCACATGGCATCAAAGTTAAAGGGATAGTTCACCCAAAAATGAAAATTACCCCATGATTTACTTACCCTCAAGTCATCCTAGGTGTATATGATGAATACAATCAGAGTTATATTAAAAAATGTCCTTTTTAAGTGAATTTAAGTGAATGGGTGTTGAGATTTTAAAGCAAAATAAAGTGTTTCCATCCATCATAAAAAATGTTCCACATGGCTCCAGGGCTTAATAAATGCCTTCTGAAGTAAATCGATGTGTTTTTGTAAGAAAAATATATTTAAAACTTCCGCTAACTGTCAGCAGATGATGTAGGATGTAGGTGTAGCATAAGCTCCAGTGAGAATACAGCAAAGGAAAACCAGTCTCCTAGTGGCTTATATTGAAATCCTCCAACATTTTTCTATACAAATGCTGCTTTTGTACTTCTAACCTCTTAACACAAAAAAAGATAGCTGGCAAACTCTTACTTTGTCTGGACAAACTGTGCATCATTAGAAAGATTAAAGACTCCAGCTTTGACATGTGACCACTTTTTATATATATATATATATATATATATATAAAACTAGGTTGCAGGGACAGTAATTTCTTAATGTCAGAATTGCAAAATAATCAATCAATAATGTATGGTATTTTAAATAGAGTAACAATACACATTCATATTCAGTCAGGCCTGCTGCTGTTTATTTGTGTTCGCACACATAGCTGCACTGAACAGCGTCAACAACTTATAGTCCAAAAGTGAGCATACCTGGAGAAATATTGATATATTTACACATAGTTCTACAGACAGAATCATAATTTCTATTCATTAGCATTAGCTGCATCCAGCACTGTCTCAGTCTGTTTTCTCTTTCACGAATGCTGTTATGTCTCAGTGGAAGCTCACTCTTCCTATGACGCGCTTCCCAGATTCTTCCAAGTTCTTTTCTGTCCACAACAAACCCAGAAAAACATCTCGACACACGAAACATGAAGTTAATAAACACAGGATTATGATAGTATATGATTTGTATCTGCATTTTGTACTTCTAATTCGTGACCGGTGTTTTGTATTGCTCTCCCATCTGCAGCTTACTCTAAGCCTACATCCTCTATCACTCTTTCATGAACACCCATACGACGGTTAGCGAAAGCTAGAGATTACGGTTTATAAAGTTTTAAATATGGATGTTATTCTTACAAATGCACATAGCGAATAAACTGTGAAATAATGTGAGAAATGTTGAAGGTGTCTGAATAAATGTTGGTTTGACTGTAGATTATTAGAGTCCTTCTGGTCTCAGAGTGCAGCTGCTGGGGCAGTGATCTCTATTTCTCTCATCACCATATTAGCCATATTTCATCCAGCCCCTTTGGCCTTTGACTAACCAAGTCCATCCTGACCTGAGGGCCAGTAAAGTCCACTAATGACCTGTCGGCTCCTTTCGAAAAATCCTTCCCTCATGCAAAGACAGCTGCTCACTTCTTAAAATTACTGTCAGAAATGTGTAGTTGTCCATGACCACTGCGATATCATCTGTGACAGGTGAGGCCAGGCATACTGAGGGCTCTTGTCTCAGCCCTCTGGGCGTCATCTAAATCTTCCCCTCGTCAAGTGGAGCGACAGAGCTTTCTTTCAAAAGGGAGGTATATTGTCGATGTTGTAGAAATCAGGGAATGGATCTTTTTGGTATTTGATGACTAAATGTTCCATAACTTGGATTGAAAGGAATCAGTTTTCTAGGTATCCAGGTGTGCATGCGGTGTAATAGTGGGGGTCGAGACCCAGGACGCTGTCACACGCTTGTGACGTCTGCTCTTTGACCGCTCCTTTGAGCTTTAAATGTCTCACTGACAGTGGCCTTCAAAGGCAGGTTGCAATTTTCTTCTCTCCTTCACAGAACACAATGAAAGCTTTGGCCAGCACATCAGAGTCCACACAAAGAACAAAGGGCTGTTCATGTGCCTAGAGCACTGGACTACAATACAAACCTGACATTTACACACAAAACACTCACAAGCTACAATCACTGGTCATTTTCCATTTCATTAAACACCGATGTCAGGAATTCCTTAATGTGTCTTTATCAATATTTTAAGGTCAGTTGGTGTACGGTTTCAAAATTTATGTTAAGTTCAGAATTTTAACCTTTTTCCTTTTAAATGGTCCTGAGCAAAATTATTGTATAGTATTATTGATTAATTATTATAGTATTTATGAATATTTTGAATCAGCTTTTAGTAATATAATGTGCTTTTTATTATTATTATTATTATCATTGTTGTTGTTGTTATTATTATTTCAGTTTAAAATTTTTCTTTTATATCGGACAGCTGTCAGCTTTTTTAATCTCAGCTTAATTTCACTTATTAATAACAATTATTTGTTAACTTTAGCTATCAAACTTTTGGTTTGATAAATACTTTTGTTCATTATTAATTCATGGTCAGTTCATTCATTTTCACTCATACAACCTGAAATGATCAAATGTATTAGTTTATGTGAAAATTAACATTATCAAAATGTATAAATGCTTCAAAATATTTTTTATTTCAAATCAGCTGTTGCATTAACCAGTAACATTTAGATCCTTATTGTAACGGGTAAAACCTTAATAAATACAAAACACCACAGGACATTTCAACTGCCCTGAAGTGTTTCTTGTTAACCTTAAATCTTTAAATTGACAACTTGTAGTGCTTACCACCAAAAAAACCCACTACCAGAATTACAGTGGAACATTTTAGAAACTAGGTTGGAAAACGCTGTGTTAAAATCTGCCCTTGTCTCTAGCAGAGGGTCAGACATTCCATGATATCACTGTTGCAGAAAACTATTCCAATTTTCTATGGAACCAGTTCCTCTGTTTGCGGCACTTTAACAGATAAACAGCACTTGTTTATACCATAAACACAATCTCTTTAGAATGCGCCAGATTCCAGCTCTCCATTTTTGCTGACAATATTTAACCCTCATCTTACACTATTTAGTAAACACGTGGCCATTTAATTTTCTTAAAAAGTTTTAGTGTCCAGAAAGGGTATATCAGTTAATCATGCCATTATTACAATAACGTAAAAGTGCAAATTATTGTATAACCATTTCAAAAGTTCAACTATATGGCTATATTTTTATATATATATATATGTATATATGCAATTCAGTAAACGTCTGACGAAATAAGATTCCTGGTTGGTTTTGTTGTTGTTTTATGTAAACAATGCCTGAGGAACTCAGCAGCAGATGCACCTGTCACATGAACACCATATGGCACGTCTGGGAAGCAGAGCATTAGATTCATTCAGACACAAACAGGGAAACACTCTTCTCAATCTCTTCATAACTAGGAAAAAACTGCATTTATTTAAACAGATTACAGAAGCCATTGCACAAGAACACTATTAACCTTTATGTTCCCTTGAGACTGACTTGTTGTTTTTATGTTTGGTGTCCTCAAATATGTGTAAAAAATAACAAAATGTTATAATTCAAGCAAGAAAAGGCTGCACCATAACATTTTTTAATTTAGTGTTTTTGTTGTTGTTGTTGTTTTCAGCAACAGTTAGAAGAAAAACAATGGAAGAACAATAGAAGAACCATTTCTGGATTTCCCAGTAAACCTTTCCGTCAACAGTTAACCTTTCTTTTTCTTAGTGTGAAGAACATTTTAATAATCTAAAGAATCTTCCCTAGTGAAAAATACTAAAATGTATATGAAAAATATTTATTTTATGCTAAGTATACTACAAATACATTTAGATGTACTTAATAAAATACACTGCAATTGTTCTTTTAGTACACTAAACTGGTATACTTAATGTCTGCTAAACTGGAACAACTAAATGCACTTGAATTTTGCAGTAGTTAAAGAATCTATCAAGAAGGTTCTATGAATGTTTACTTTTTTTATAGAACCATTGAAGGTTTATTTTTAAGAAATCCATTTGACAAGAAGTTGACATTTTTAGGTGTCTTTTTGTGGTTTGTATAGGTTTTTCATGGAGGATGTTTGAAGCAAGTTTCCAAATATTAACACACTAATTCAATGATATGTATATGTTTCTACATTGTGTCCAGACACAATTAAAAATTAAAGGTTAACATCAACAAAACAAAGTTTAAACACGTAGCTTTTTTTCAAGCACTTCTTTTGATGGTGAGTAATTGTTGGTGCCCAGTCAAGCAAACATCTGAGCCACTTCTGTTCCAAACTCCCCCTCCCCTTAATGTGTTTACCAACAGTCCCCCATGTAGCTCTGAACGGTCCCCCCTTGACAGCACCTGTCCCCCTCAGAGAAGCTTTATGAATAAGAGGTATTCTCTCACTTTCTCTCCGCATTCCACACGGCTATTATGACGAGAGCAGGTGTAAAAGAGTCTGGGCTGGATAACGTTTCAGTTTCACAACAGGAGAGCTTTTCAGCCATCATAAGGGGGAATTGTTTAAGAAGCCTGCAACAGTTAAAAACCTGGACCATATATATATATATATATATATATATATATATATATATGTGGTGTGTGTGTGTGTGTGTGTGTGTGTGTGTGTGTGTGTGTGTGTGTGTGTGTGTGTGTGTGTGTGTGTGTCTGTGTGTGTTCTACCAAGTGTTGGGGGTAATGCATTACAAGTAACGCGAGTTACGTAATCAGATTACTTTTTTCAAGTAACTAGTAAAGTAACGCATTACTTTTTAATTTACAAGAAAATATCTGAGTTACTTTTTCAAAAAAGTAACGCCAGTTACTTTGTATTCCCATTTTTTTGACTGACAAGCCTCCTGTTCCCATATTGGGAGAAATCTGAAGTATGGAGGCGTTGTGTGTGCTGTGTGAACATGATGTTACTGTAGTTCTAGACTAAATGTGAATGTGCATTAATTCATCCCACTCACAAAAAAACAAAAAACAAAACAGATTTAGTATTCATCAAAATTAATCAAAACAGTGAAATGCAAACTCAGAATATGACGCAAACCTGCAATAACTAAATATATTAAATAACACAAATGTATCTATTCCCATTTTATTAACAGTGTCTTTGCTGCTGACCTTTAATGATCCAGTTCAACCATACTAATAATCAAAAATGACTTTAGATAAACTAACAATTGTGCTTCATTGTTTTTTTTTTATTGCTGAAGAGTGTTGAACCTTCTTCTCCTGTGTTCTACTGTACAGATGTCAGTTTACTTTTCCTTCAGCCTGAGGTTTATTCATTACACTTTTTGGTGTGAAAGGGCTTTTACATTTGCTATAAATAGAACTTCTTATATTAAAAATGATCAAGCTCAAACAATCTGCTCATATTTAAAAAGTAACGTGAAAGTAACGCAAAAGTAATGTAACACATTACTTTCCATAAAAAGTAACTAAGTAACGTATTTAGTTACTTTTTTAGGGAGTAACGCAATATTGTAAGGCATTACTTTTAAAAGTAACTTTCCCCAACACTGGTTCTACCAAATAACAGCCTGGGGTTGCTAAGATTTTCTTTGAGAGAAATTAATAATTTTATACATTAAGGACACATTAAATTAATCAAAAGTGAAAGAAAAGAAATTGATAATGTTACAAAAGGTCTCTATTTCAAATAAATGCTGTTTTATTGAACTTTTAATTCCTTGAATTCTGAAAAAAAAAAAAAAAAAAAAAACTAAATATATTCCACAAAAATATGACGCAGCACAACTGTTTTAAAAATTGATAATAATGCTTCTTGAGCACTGAATTAGAGTGATTTCTGAAGGATCATGTGACACTGCAGACTGGAGTATAATGAATGCTGAAAATTCAGCTTTGCCATCACAGAGATAAACTACATTTTAAAATATATTAACTTACAAAATTTAATTGTAATAAAATTGTACAGTATTACTATAACATCCTTTACTGTATTTACAAAGACATTACAAAATCTTTATATATATATATATATATATATATATATATATAATATATATATATATATTATATATATATAATATAATATATATACATACACACACACACACTGCCGTTTAACTTTAAAATATAATTTATTTCAGTGATGCAGAGCTGAATTTTCATCAGTCATCATTACTCCAGTCTTCAGTGTCACTTGATTCTTCAAAATAATATATATATAATTTTTTTTTTTTTTTTTTTTGAACCTGTGATATGTTATTTGATTCTTTGATGAATAAAAAGTTAAAAAGAACAGAATTCATTCAAAATAAAAATATTTTCTAACAATATAAGTCTTTACTATCACTTTTTATCCATTTAAACACATCCTTGCTGAATAAAAGTATTTCTTAAAGAAAGAAAGAAAGAAAGAAAGAAAGAAAGAAAGAAAGAAAGGGTTTACCTACCCAAAACTTCTGAATAGTAGTGTATATTGTAACACAAAATTTCTATTTTGAATAAACACTGTTCTTTTTAACTTTTTATTAATCAAAGAATCCTGGAAAAAGTATCACAGGTTTTTGATTAACATTGATTATAAATCAAAATATTAGAATAACTTCTGAAGGATCATGTGACTGAAGACTGGAGTAATGATGCTGAAAATTCAGATTTGCTTTAAAGGCTGCGCATTACAGCTGCGCATCATTGGAATAGATTATTTTTTTTTTAAATTGCAATAATATTTCACAAAATCACAATAGTGTTCTGTATTTTTGATCAAATACAGCCTTGATGAGCATAAGGAACTTCTTTAAAAACAAAATATCTTGCTGATCCCAAACATTTGAACAGCAGTGTATATACTGGTGAGCACAGACACTTTCAGAGACTTTTTCTGATATTTAATTAATTCCATTGCTCATATGACTCAACTTAGTGTCCATATCTGATACAGCATTTAGCATTTTCTTCACTATGTGATAACAATCAAAAAGGTTTAGGTCACATGTACACCAGGACACACTGGTACGAGAGCAGATGGTCTGGAAACCTCCCCCACAGCTCAGATAAAGTTGTCTCTCTAGGTCATTCTGACTGGGGATTCATGGGTCGTCTCATCAACCATTGAAATTAGATGGATGCTTCTAAGCCTGAAGCCTAGTGACAAGACTTGCACACATATGGAGACACACATAGGTCAGGTGGTGAAGGGATAGGGCCGGATAGGGCTGTGTATCTCACTGCCCAGCTGCTGACTGGAATCTCACAGTATTGTTGCAACATGATTGTTGTGGCGCCTTTTTGCTTCTTTCTTTGTCTGCATATGGAGCCTGAGGAAGTTTTTCCCATAATTTGGCTTCAAAGGCCATTTCCTTAATAATGCTGAATGCTTACTAAAAACTGAAAGATGAATTTATCTGTATGTTTAAAGGAAACCTGTAAACATGTTTTCCATGACTGATGCCTATTTTTATATCAATATCAAATGTATATTTTTGGGAGCAAATTAAATTAACATTAGATGAATAAATCCAAAAATGTGATCTTATCTTCTGGTAAAATCAAGTTTAATATTTTTTTTTTCATTATTTGATCATCAAGAGCATGTTTTTCATTGCCATCTTTATTAAACTGTAATTTATTGTGGATTAATTTGTGTTTTTTTTAAAAGTTAACAAACACACCAAACACGTGCCTCACACACATGTAAAAGATGTGACAGAGAACCAGTTCATAAAGCAAATATTAGCCAAACCTGTTCTTAAAATTCATTTGTGAGTCCTAAAGATCGAAGACTGTAAAACAGTACTGAAACTGACATGTGAAACTGACAAGTTTGATCTTTTGAGCAACAAAAGACTGTATGGAAAACAAAACACTGCATACAATTGACAGTAACAAAATCTGTTGCGTAAAGCAAAGACGATGACCTCTTTGTAGCTTCAGGCAATGAACAGCTTGCAGTCATTTAGGGACCAATGAATTTTGAGCTGCATCAGATAATTGTACAGAAGAATGTGGGCATTTCTATGAGATCTACAAATAAAAAAAAAGTTTCAGCATGAAAATGATTCAATATAAGGACTTGAATCAACAACGGTCTCCAACCAAGTTCCATATTTCTGAAACGCACTACTGACTTTAACTTACTAAGAGCAATTTGAAGTAGACTGTTTGACATCCAAAATACACATTCATTTATTTTATTTTTTTAGATATGGATTAAACATCTTTAAATTCATAAGTCTGCTAAGTTTGGTTACGTTTGTTGCCATAAAAGACCCCTTGGGGTCATATATTTTTCCATCAGGGAACATATCAGTGGTATATATGAAAATGCAAATACACAAAAGCTGTAAGATCAATCCCTTTAACAATATGCAACATGGAATAACACCAGATCTACACTACCGTTCAAAAGTTTGGGGTCAACATTTGAATGTTTTATAAAGAGGTCCCTTATGCTAACACAGGCATATTTATTAATCAAAAAATACAGTTAAAACAGGAATATTGTAAGATAATGTTAAAATATAATCTAAGTATATTTTTAAAATATAATTTATTCCTTTGATGGCAAAGCTGAATTATCAACAGCACCACTCCAGTCTTCAGTGTTACATATACAGAAGAAAAGAAAATTTTAATCACTGTTGAAAACGGTCGTTCTGCTTACTATTTTTTTGTGAAAACAGTAATACATTGTTTTCGAGATTCTTCAATTAATAAAAAGTTCAAAAGATATATTTTTTGTAATAATTCAAGAGTCTTTACTGTTAATTTTGATCAATTTAATGTGTCCTTGCGGAATAAAAGAAAAAAAAATATTTTGTGTGTGTGTGTGTGTGTGTTTTTGTTTGTTTGAAGAATGCCTTTAACAATAAATCAACAAGATATTCAAAAACAATCATTCAAGCAGAATTTGAGAGAACTGAATGGCTTTGTTTCACAATAAAAAAATACTTGTATATTCTTCCATGCAGACACCTTATTATCTTTAAAGAATTAAAATAAAAAAATAAAAATTGGAAACATTTTACTTAAAGCCTTTATGTATAAAGCATTTTAAAGGGTTATTAAAGGGAATAATGCATTATATTTCTTCATAATGTGCGTTGTAATACATCATATTTTGCTGTAAATAATTATAACTGAATTAAATATAATGTATTAACTGTAGTTACAATCATGAGATTGTACAGTGCATTATAAGGCATGATTAATACATTAAAACTACTTTTATAATGCATTATACATAAAGGCTTTAAGTAAAGTGTTACCAAACAATTTTCTCAGACTGTATTTTAATATAATAGAAAAAGAGGGGTCCAAAAGTCTAAGACCACTATTATAAATAATTCTGTTTAGTGTTTTTTGTAATGTTTCATTAGCAAACCCATTATCAGCGTAATCCTAATACAAGACAAAGCTTTGGTATCGCCTGTCAATAACCTCCATTGCCTGTGTGTTATATAAGCATTCGATTGTTGAATTAGGGTAGGAGGGCAAGGGGAATGGACTTTGGATACCCCTGGCTACCCCCAGCTCTGTCCTGCCTGTCCGTCTGCTTGTTTCTGGCACTCTGCTCCCATTGTCAGACACTTCCTGATGGGAGGTGCTTGGGGAGAGAGAGCTCAGTCAACTGCAAAGGAATGTGGGCAGAAATTACGGATGTTTCCTGGGATTTCAGAATGCAATTCCTGCTATTTTCCAAGCCAGGCGTCTGGAGCGAGTGCTTCCGGCTATACATGCATTTAACACACAACAGCCTGACCTCTGAAACCGTGTCGCTGGAAGTAAAGCAGACGCCTTTTAAAAAGAGGACATCGGGGGGAGAACTCATGGCAACAATGTACGTGCCTGAAACCTCATGGAGGAGGAGGGTGTGAAATTCTGCTTTTAAGATAAACTCATCAACCAAGCATCAGAAATATTTAGTGCAGCAACAATTTAATGCTCAAATTAAGTGTGATTTATGAAGAACATTTATACACTAATGCAAGAAAAATGATGGCGTGTCAACTGTGAGTTGTGTAACTTTTTTTAATATTTGGATCGCAGAATCCTAGTCATCCAACTTAAGTGTGAATATGACAATGCAGATGTCACATACTTAACACCTATATCCAAAAGTAACATGAGATACACGGACCCCTTAAATAGCCCTCCTTCACTTCCTTCCATTATAACCACATCACAAAAGTTAAAGAACGAAAGCCGACTCACCTTTTAACATTAAAGAGTGTAATTACCATTTGACTGGGCAAGAGGAAATGGGGCTCCATACCCAGAGGCTGTGATAAACTAGCCCAGCCAAAACCACATAAAACCAAAAAGGGGAACAAGAGAAGGAGCATAATGGCTCCATATACAGCAGCCGGACTGGAAGGACTCCACAAGGCCTTCACTTCCACTCAGTTACCTGAGACCACAGCTCACTACCACTGCCATTCAGAACAATGTGCTACCAAAGAGACAAAGAGAGCGGGAGGAAACGTGTGGGAAAGAAAGAACAGAAAGGGGAGAGAAACATGAGTTGGAATCAGAAAGTCATGTTCATTCCAGCATGCTGAAAGGCTTTCATCCAGACCACAGTACACATCCATAAACAACAGGAGGCCAAACGTCTGAGCCCACATGAAGGACCTGGGATTATTGACATTTTCAACCTGAAAATAAATATAAAGCTTTACAATTTCGAACATTTTATGATTTTTAAGAAGTAAATCCAATGGTAATGCATTTTAATGTTAGATTAGAGTCAAATAACCATATATTTCACAATTCTCACTATTAACTAGCTGCATATTTGCATGCATATTACATATTGTATGTTTATTAGTAATTAGAAAGCACAAATTTTTTAATTATTATTTTTGACTTTTTTCTAGTTGCTTTTTTGTTTTTACATAATCAAACTTAACTACCTTACTAACTATTAATAAACAGCAAATCAGGAGTTTATTGAGGGAAAACTGTTCCCTTTTCTAAAGTTTTACCAATATATGCTATCATTTAAAAATGTAGGGTTTTTAAAAAAACAAATAAATACCATTTTAAACGAAGTCTCTTATGCTTAACAAGGCAAAAAAGCAATATTGTGAAATATTATTGTTATTATTATTCAACATAGCTGATTTATTTTTTAAATCCTTTTTAACATTTAATTTATTCCTGTAATGGCAAAGCTGAATTTTCAGAAAATATTCAAATATGTTTCTTATTATTATAAATGTTGAAACCAGCTTAATTTGGAACAATAGTAGAAATACTAATTATGTAAAATGCTTTAATTTATTGAATCATTGCTGAATTATTGTGCAATATATATATATATATATATATATATATATATATATATATATATATATATATATATATATATATATATATATATTTATTTTTTTATATATATTTTTTTTTTAAAGTAATCAATTCATTACTACTCACGTTTATTTGTCAATATATTTTCCAAAACAATTCCAAAGTACTCTTTGTAAGTATACAGGTGATGGACAAATTCTGGCCAACATGAAGATCTATGATCCGTGTGTGGACTACCTCCATCCAAACCTGAATTTCCACATTCTTGTCTTGGCAACTTTGGCTGATCTAGTGTGTAAATTGAGACGTGAGTGGAGCTGACATTGCCCTGGATTGTTTTTCTCAGTTAATGTGTGTATGTGAAACAGAAAGAGACAAAAAAGAATAAGTAAAAGAGAGAGAGAAAAAAAAGAAAACAAAGTAAAGATAGAAACTCTCAGATTATATGTGATTTTCCTCAGACTATTTCTGCATTTCCCAGCATTCCAGTGATGCATCACAGAGGCTAAACAGAGTTTTAGAAAAGAACACTGCTTGTTTAGCACCCTGTTGTGGCTTCTGCTCCAGGGCATAGCAGCAGCACATTTGTCAGGTGAGCATCTTTACATGATCAACATTCCTTTCCTCACGTGAACTCCCTGACATATACTCAAACCCTTAATCAAACAAGTCTATAAACAATGTAAGATCTAAGATCTAATAAAATAACATAATCCTCATATATATGTTTTAAGTGAAAGAAGGGTTCTCAAATTCAGGTAATTTAGTTAATACAGCTGCACAGATATACACTTAAATTAATGACTTCATTACAGTAAACAGCAATGATGTAATTATACAAACATTTTAAAAAGTATAAGGTTAAATGAAGGTGTCAAGGTGAATAGCAGAGAGCATGGGCAGAAATAATAATAATAATAATAAAAACCTAGATTTTTGAGCTTGATTATTGTTTATTTTGAGCTTTTTATACAAAAATAAAAAGCTATTTCTATATGGTAGATGATTTCCATTTTTAGGTTTGATTATTGCAATATTTTGGTACTTTGGTTTGCTAGTCTCTTATAAGCCACCTCTTTTACTGAAGCGTCTTTATCCGGCATGGCCATAGGTTACAGCCTGAGAAAACATATGAGCCAACTGAACAAACATCTTACTACTGACCACGGGAATGCACTGACTGACCCACCTCACCACACTGCCAGTGGAGCTAAGGATGACATACCAGTAAGACACTGCAGATGGACGGTCAGTGATCGGAATGAGGAAATCCTTAACAAATGCACACACACACACACACACACACACACACACATGTATATTGGGAACCAAAATGCCAGTAAGGTAAGAGGACTCATGGTAGGGCAGGACCTGTTACATCCTCCCATTGTTTGTGTGCATGAAAGTGTGTGTGTTGATCAGTAAAGGCAGGAGGGACATTTGACCTGCAGACAGCCCTCGTCAGGCGTGCAATGGAGCGGTTGATGACATGCACAGGCCCGGAGCTTTCTCAGGACACGGATGAGAGCAGACCAGATAAGACTGACCTATATATATATATAGTTGTTTAATTGTAATATTATTTTACAATATTATGTGTAGTAATGTTACTGGTACTTTACATTGCACAGTTTGTCATTATACTCAGCTATGCTCCAAATGCTATGACAATACAAATGTACAGCTTTCTACATTTAAATAAAGCACACTAAAATTGAAGGAGGAAAAAAGATACAAAGACAGAGGGAAAGAGAGAACAAAACATCTCAGGAATGAGGCAACTTTGGAGAAGGGCCTCAAATATGATGAAAAACACATCTCTGTCTCCTCAAAGGAATGTGCTTCACCCCACTGCTATTTTACAATGAGCTCTCTTTATTTTAAAACTGTGAATGGTATGTGGATATAATTACCAAGATGGCATGAAAAACACTGCATAAATTCAAATGACCCCATCTGTTGCTGCATTATAAAAGATCAAACAGGGCTGAATAAAAGAGAATCTGATTGGCCATTAACTCAGTAGGAGCTCACAGGCTTTGCTCTATGCCTGTAAGCACACATTAACATTTTCACTCCTATTGTATGGCCTCCTGCTGTCATGCTGGATTCCACAAATGCCTCCATTTCTCCCTGTGGATCCACAGAGGCAGTGTGCTATCATTTCCTGCTTTTAGATGGATGAGATAAGAGTGTGTGTGACCTCCTAAAAATGGACCCGCTCTCCTCCTGTCACCCCTGACCTCTTTTCCATCATAACGATGTAATTAATGAGGCGCATGACTCAGTTCTGAGGGCAGATGTGCTTTGTGATGCACAGTAATCGGCAACATTCTTGGTTCGTTTACCCATCAGTAGACCAACGTGAATCCTGAACACATTTTTTCCTTTTTACTGCACATTTTCTGCCCAGATTGCAGGGGGAAATCTTTGTAGTTATGTGAACTGTGGTTAAATGAGTTAAATGGAGCTTATTGCTAGCTAAAACTATTTTCAAAGAATCCAAAATATTTGGATCTATATGTGTGGTATGAAGGAATACAGAATTTTGCGGAGCAGATTCTGTGAAGGCCTGACCATAAGTATAAGGAGAAGTTCCCAGGCCTAAAACAGAACAGGGAACAATTTTTTTATTCCAGCTTTTTTTTTTTTGCATTCCATGTTCTCTCGGGGGACCATCAACTATAATTCAGCATAAGCAACAGTATCCTCCCTAATGCAAGGACTTGAAAATATCAGCTGCAACAGTGATTAACCACATGCAAGGTTTGACAGCAATAAAACACTGGTCAGCAGGGCTGATCATAGCTTAATCTGCTGTTCTGATAATAGTTACCCCTATACTACTCGAGAAGTAACATGGCAGTTACTTAACATCTTCTTAATGTGTATGCACAACTTCTTGTGTTACTATAACAACAACATTTAAGGGGATTTAAGTGAGATTAGTTGAATTGTGAATCAAAAGGATGATTCTATTTTAACAAAGATTACTCCATCTGCAATTTGAGATTTGCTTGAGAGTTTTTACTCTCAACACGATGCCTTTAACTGAACACTAAAATGAGAACCATCATTATAATGTTGGCTGGGCAAATTGCTGATGTAATGGAACTTGGCTTCAATGGCTTTACTTATGAATTAAATCTCACTGTCCCCATCACTGACTATGTTCGCAGCTGTCTTCCATATTAACCAAAGAACTACAGGTATGTAAAATGTTTGGTCAGACTTAGCCAGTGCGTAATTGTGACGAATGAAAGTCAAGAGTGACGTAAAAGTAGCACAAATTCTGATATGACTATTCAGACTGAAGTCCTATACTCACTTAGATGGGTATTTGGAACAGAAATTTAATCAACATTCAGCTGTTAATGCATCTGTTCAGGCAGACACAAAGATTTGCATCAGAATTTTTTTCAGTTATAATCTTTTTTTTTTGTTGTTGCATTGTGCGGAAAATTGGCCAACCAGTAATATTCCTGCATCTGTTCATATGCCAGTAATCAATGCTGTAGCATAAAACCACAACTTGGTGGCAGTTACAGAGGATTTTGCTAAGTGACAGTGAACAGCAGTCTCTGTACTCTTGTATTTGGTATTGTTTGAGAAACACCATCTCGTATACAAAAAAACTGATCGGCTGTTGGAAAACATATAAATAATGTTTAACTTCCTTTCTTCTTTGTATGGTGATTTTAACGCATTGGTCTGAACAGACAAATTGCATGCAAAAATTGAAAAAAAAAAATGTTTTTCACAAATATACAAATAGTAAAAAAAGCTAACCCTATAAATATGAATTCATTTATAACATTTAAAACACAATCTGTCACATCTGTCATATTTTTGAAAATATGATGATACTGTAAAATTATTTGGAGGACAGAATTCATAAACCTCAATATATTGAGGGCTACACAGGGCTACAGACTCTGTGACAACTAGCCCCGGTCTCCATTATACAGAGAAAACAAGTTGGCACAAGAAAAAAAAAAAAAAAAGACAGTTGTTTACACAACACCCGCTGACTGCATTGTGGAGCCAAGTCTACACCACAGGCCCAAATAAGAACAACTCTAGATCAGTCCTTTTCTCACACACTGAAGCAAATCCACAAATTTACCCCCACCACATTTTTAAGGGGACTTCAACAACCAAAACATTTTGAGCTTGCGTCAATCCTCCAAATAAGAATGTAAACAGGCAATCCCTCCTGTAAGACCCTATCTGCAGTACACCAAGACCGAATGGAGAAATCAGACTCCTGTATGTACAACGTGCCTCGGTTATGACCCTCCAAAGTTGGCACACCCTCTCTCTGCACATTTCACATTCCTCAAACACAATCACACTTCCCCTCCACCTCTGCAGTTCTAGGAAAACAGCAAACGAGAATCCAGCACATTCAACAGCCAAAAGGAATGTCAGCTTATGTTGGCAGGTCCAAATAAGAAGCACTAAGCCACTACTGCATAATAATATAAACCATTAAGAGGTATAAAGGTCTATTTTGACAAAGACCTGAAGTTGAATTCTCTACAGGAAAAGGCTGTAAAAAAGGTGAAATACAGTAATATGCAGAAGACTGATATAGCTTAGAGGCCATGAGCTATTGTGGTGCAAGAATTTGGGAATGATGAATATTTCATAACACATCAACACACATGGATTAAAGCAATAGTTCACCCAAAAATTTAATTCTGCCATTATTTACTCACCTTCATTTCATTCCAAACCTACATGACTTTATTGGTAACACTTTATTTTAGGGTCTCTTAACTAGTTGCTTATTAGCATGCATATTACTAGAATATTAGCTATTTATTAGTATTAATTATGCACATATTAATGCCTTATTCTACATCACTAATCCTTCCCAATACCTAAACTTAACAACTAGCTTACTAACTATTAATAAGCAGCAAATTAGGAATTTATTGAGGGAAAAGTCGTAGTTAATAGTGAATAAGTGCTCCCTATTCTACAGCGTTACCGACTTTCTTTCTTCCGTGAAGCACCAAATGAGATATTTCGAAGAATGTTGTTTGTTGCTCTTTTCCATGCACTTACAATGGGAGTTTTAAAGCTGCAAAGAGAACACAAAAGCACCATACAAGTAGTTTACAAAATTGTGGTGTTAGAATGCTAATAGACTAGATGTGACTATATCAAGTGTGTACAGCCATTCTGTAAATGAATCTTTCACTTCATAAAAATAAAGGTGCTTCATGATGCCATAGAAGAACCTTTTTTGTCTAAATGGTTCCATAAATAACCTTTAACATCTGAAGAACCTTTCTGTTTCCCAAAAGGTTTTTTTTTTTTTTTTTTTGGATAAAGAAGGTTCTTCAGATTATAAAAAAGGTAAGAAAGAGATGGTTCTTTAAAGAACCTTTGACTGAATGGTTCATTTTAGGACCAAAAATGGTTCTGTTGCGAAGAACCTTTTAGGCTACTTTATTTTCAAAAGTGTTTATAGAGTTTTAAACTAAAAAGTATGAACTAAAGGTGTTTTCAAACCTGGCTCATTTGGAGCATTTGTTTGGAACTTAGTTTGGTTCACTTAGGCATATTATACATAGGAATTGTGCTCAGATTCACACCAAAATAATCAGTCCGTCATTGCCTGAACAAGATGATCTTGGCCCGATTGAAAATGTGAACAGTTATACTCACATGTAACATGTTACCATTGTAACAATTTAAGTCCTGTTTTGGAACAAAGCAAACAGTCTTCAGCACTGAAAACACCTAACTCACATCCTTGGACTTCACAGTAAAGCATTTACCAAAATATGACTAAAACTCAATAAAATAAAATAACAGGCCCAAGCTTTCCAGTTAGACTTCTTCCTGGAAAGGCAGCAGTTATGAGAAGGTTTAAATATGAATGACTGTCTTCTCCTCAGGACCTAAAGCTGCCATTGATTCACAAATGAAGGAGTTCTCATTCTCATCTTCTGCTTTTGTCATTCTTAAAAACAAGGCAAAGGTCTCTCTCTCTCTCTCTCTCTCTCTCTCTCTCTCTCGCACACACACACAAAATCAAGTCTATTGCTACCAACACAACAGAATTACACCCAAAATGCATTCTCACACACCCTGGGGTGTGTGTCCACTCTATTACATAAGATATCAGAGCTGCATAGCTGAGAGATGGGCAGAGCAAGGATTGAATGCTGCCCTCACAGGGCAACCCAATCTAATTATGACCAGTTTCCAACTGGCTGCCCTCATTAAAACTCAAAGAGGCTGTGACACAATACAGTTTTACATAACAGAGGTTACAGCCAGCCACAATGACAGGCTTATGGTGAACCTCCATCATACAGTCCCACCTAAAAACAGAATGTAGGATAAAAAATATCCTGCCTTATAATTATCTCGGAGTTAATAGAAATAGCCTTTTCTGGATTGTTCTGCTACTGATTTGTAGTGGTTTTTAAGTTTAAGTTTACCCAAGGTCCAACCCAGAAACGTCATGCATAATAATATTAATAATACAAATTTTATGTACATTAATCATTTTATCCACATTATTTAGTACGGAACACAACCGATGAGTGTTTTTGGGCTGGTAGTTTGGGAAGAGCGTCCAAACATTTAAAACATGATGAATTTAGCAAGTCAGAGTTTTAGTATTAATAGGACAAATAAAATATCAATTTAATTGTCAGCTTTATGTGAAACCTTATTTTTGTTTGGCCAATTATGTGCTTGAGTCTATGTTTAAATCCATCTGTATATAAGCTACAGAATACTGTATGTGGAACGCTGAATCCATGCACAACTGCATGTGACCTCAAAACAAACACATTTTTATGTAACTACGTAAACACGTAGTTAAGAATATTTTGGTATTTTATGTGGTGTTGGGTAGTATGACTTTTTTTTTCCTTTCATGGAAAACAATTGAAATGCCAAATATACTGTAGGCTTCTCTTTTCCATATGAAAAGTACAGAAAGCATGCTCACTGCTTGTCAAGTTTAATACAAATATATTAAATAAGAAATTGAATACATGGCCCCTTATATTTTAAATGAACAGACTTTCAAATAAATAAAGCAAAGTTGCATGATTCCCTTGGTCCCACACATACCAATCTCACTGCCATATTCATTATACGAAGGCGTCAAAATAACCTAGTTTCTTACTACCTCACACACTGCAATAAAGATACACAAGCCATGGCCTGTTTCCACTGAACTTAGATCAGATAGCTGACCAGCTGCATAAATGTTTCCATCTGGCTGCTGTATAAAGAAAGTGGCAGCACGTTTCAAATCAGGGTGAGAAGGCATCATATCACCATGGATGGGACCAAAAAAGGAACAGGCTTTTTTTTTCATGGGAAACTCAAAATGAATGCTATAATAAGCTTTTTTTTTTTTAAATGTGGCTAAAACGGTTTTGATCAGTGACTGCTTGTGAAATGTGTAAAAGAATAGATTTACTATCTCTGTTACACGCTGAACCCAGATAAGGGTGAGGAGTCAGTGCTGAATAACTTCCCCATGGACAAACTGATAAGGAATATATTGCTATATTCAGGGCAAAGAAGACTAGTCTAGGATGAATTGACCATGGCAAATAAATGCTTGAATGGAAGTGCTCATAAGCAAGCTATTTGTGCAGAGGATCTCTGGCACTGTTCCTCACACACTGAATCATGCTGATAAAACCCACCCTACATCTGTCTGTGAGACATTCAGAGAATCCTGAGGGCGTCTGGAGCGGTCTGATGTGAGCTCTTGCCAGCCAGGCCCTTATTCCCCGTTCATGACAGAAATGAACAATGAGCTCCTCCATGCACAATCATGTACATAAACACACAGACTGTGGGCTGGAAGTGAGGCACGCTGCCCCCCGGAGGTTTCGCCAGGCTCTGGAATGTGAGATAAAGGCGTAAACGCTGTACGGTCAGCAACAGCAATCGTGGGAAAGTGTCTCTTACTCCTCTTATCTCGTCAAGGAATGCAAGCTATCTGAAAGCGGCTATATGCAAAGGATTTCAAAAGCAACAGATGCTTCCTGAAGTGAAAAGGGAAGAAAGAATTTTACTTTTGCTAGCAATTGTTGTACTTGGAAGGTTATTTCCAGGAACAAAAGCAAACAAGGAATAGTGAAACGGTTTTATCCTATTCATGCACATGTATGAACGACTCATAAGTGAAATTGTTTTGTTTCATTGGACTCTTTGGTAGTGCACTTCCTCCTAAAATACATGTGCATGAATAGGATAAAACCGTTTCACTATTCCTTGTTTGCTTTCCTTTGGAATGGATAAACCCTTCATTGTATGAAATATTAAATAACAAAGGAAGTATTAAAATAACAATATACGCTAAAATATAGAACATTTTAATTCTGTGATATGTCAATGTTTTCTTACAACTTCAAAACACCATATAATCATTCACGTTATTTATGATATTTAAAAATTATTATTTTGTAAAAAGCAACTTTGAGTATAACAGTTGTTGAAGTTATAAATGAATATACTGTAATAAAATGTTATCTCTCCCAGAGTAGAAAGCAGTTTTTATCAGTATCTGAGGTCTTTGTAGGTGTGATAAAAAAAGATACATCTGCATACTTGTACATCTTTATTGTTTGTATATTAAGCTCTTCAATAATTAACAAAAAAAAAAATTCAAATTTACATAACTCTTATAATAATGCATACATTCTTTTACATTTATACAATTAATTTGTATTATATTTTCTTATTGTATTTATTAATTTAGGCCTATTTTTATCCTTGTACTTTATGCATTAATGCACATTTCAATGCGATGATGATTATTATTATTATTAATTTATTTAATTTCTGTATGGATCTCTTTGAATGAAAGACAGTAGATAACATATAAGGAAAGAGAATTATGGGTAAAGGTCAAAGGTTATCAGTCAATGTGTCTGTAACAGCACACTCAACTGGTTAAAAATGACTGCCCACTCAAGGCACAACATACCCCATAGAAAAATATACAAGCTTGAGCACACACCATAATGGACTGTAACAACATCCTTCATTTAGGGTGACCATACGTCCCCTTTTTCCCAGACATGTGCTGGTCAGGATTTTTAAATGACCCATGGCTTTTTCAGGGTTTTCCTGAGAATGCAGAGAACTGTTTGCCCAGGCGTGGATTAAATATAACAATGTTGCAAATAATCTTCTGTTTCTTGCACAGACTGATCGTTCCACTTCATAAGACCTCAATGTATTATTAGGAGCCACTGGTATTAATCTGGTCTTGTCTGTATATGTTTTTTGACTCTAATAAACCGGCAGCCATAGTGGGGCAGTTTATGAATTGTCAAAGACAACAGTTTCACCAAAAAAATCTTCTTTACTCTTCTACTGAAGAAAAGTCACCTACATCTTGGATGGCCTGAGAGTAAGTAAATTAACAGCAAGTTTTCATTTTTGGGTGAACTACCCCTTTAAGCATGTATGTTAAGTCTGTGTGACAAATGTTATAAATGCAAGTTGTTATAAAATAAAGGCTAGTATGTAATTTTGTTAAACTCAGCATAAAAGTTAATACATTTCATAGCCATTTCTTACGATGCCCAAACAATACATTTTAGTTAAGGTAACATATGAAACACATGGAGTGAAATGTTCGACCAATTAAAACTTTTTAGTTGAATGGACTTTAAAACTAGTTCAGGTTGAGCCAACTAAAAAAATAATTCAAGTAACACTTTGAAGAGAGAAACTGATTGAACGCAATCTGTGGAACTAAGTTAATAATAATTACTTGTTTACAGTATACGCTTGCTACAGTCCTCAAACGCTATATGCACCCATGTTTGCATTGCTTTGACCTTCCTCTGTAAATCCCACCTTCTCACACTCCACCATTGGTTGATTAAGAGGACTCAAATGCAGAGAAGTAGGTGAAAAATTGAGATTTATTTTTAAAAATACAAAACCAAAACAGCAAACTAGCCCTTGGGGACTCCAGAGCCGGCCGGAAGAGTAATGCGGATCTCACGGGCTGTGCAAGCTGTCCCAGACCCAGCGTTCAGACAGGACAGGGGACCAGAGAGATAGCGAGGCAATGAGCAGCTGTCTTTCCTCACTAGGTTTCCTAGGGTACAGTGAAACAAGGGAAGTGCTTGAATAAAAGCACTGATAACTACGTGAACACACCAAACAAAAACCCTGAACTGTGACAACGGTTCCTGCATGATATCGGCCAAACTACATTTCCAAAGTAATTACCATTATTAGCAAGTATGGAAAACAATAGGAAAACAAATCCAAAGCATGGACAATTTATGCAATTTAGAAATCCTAGCCAGGACATGTTCAGGAAAAAGAGGATGTATGGTCACCCTATTTTGTTAGCTGTACAAAACGGCTCACAATACAAGGTGATACTGAACTCAGTCAGTACTATAAAGTTGCTGTGATCCTTTTCATGTCAGAAGTTACAATGCACCTCCAATTCCTGTGCAGACAGAAATGGCATTTCACTCTTTTTTGGAAGCTATTTATTACACTAAATGTATAGAATGTGATGTATGTGTAAAGATACAACACACACACCTGCTAGAGTCACATTAGAAGCTCAGATATGCAAGCAAGCTACATTCAGGCATGAGATAAAGACGTCACAGTTCTAAGCACTTCAATTGGAGATGCTGCAAGCTCCTGGTCAGTGATGTTTGTCTGTTTGCTTTGGCTGCAGTTCTTCTATCATAACAAAAGCTTCTCTGGCATTACGCTGTTTGCATTTTAAAGGCCTGCCATGACTTCACCTCTGCAGTTTCACAAGCCTATGGTTACACCTCACATTTGCGCATGTTTGTCAATTGGAAGCTATGTAGTGGAACATTTTCTTGCTGAGGGTCAAGTCATGTTTGTGATGTCTCTGAGGCCACATGACTTCAACTGATCTCATAGCTTAGTGGGATGTGCAATTGGTTGGAACATTCAAGGCACTGATCCACAGAGCATCGTTTCATACACACTGCTCTTCACAAACATGATTAATAATGGTTGGTGCAATATGCTGCAGTTCAGCCAAAAATGTATTCACTTTCATGTCGTTCCAAAGCTGTATGTTTCCTCTCCTTCTGAGGAAATAAATGTTTCCTTCCTTCTGAAAAAATTGTTTTAAATTCCACTTTCATTGTATGGGCTAGAACTTTCACCAAAATATCTCCTCTTGTGTTACGTAGAAGAAATAAAACTTTTATTTTTGGGTGAACTATGCCTTTAACACAACATAACCTCATGCAAAAGTAACAAAGGTACAATTACTCAAATTAAATGTTAAAAACAAAACAATTTCACACTTTAAAATGCCATTTGAGACGTTAATGTGTGTTTTGTGCATTACTAAAGTGCACTGTGGATGCTTGTTTACTTCAAGCCAGTTTCTGTGTGTGTGTTTGCTGTGAGACTGTGTCATTTTGGAAGTGGTCAATGGAAAATGTTAGTGTTTATGTTATTTAAAGTAGTGGATAGAAGCACAAGTCACCTGGTGCCATGAATTATAACTGAAACATCCACTTCACATTGGATCAAAGCCACTATTATGGTCTCGTGGTAAGGAAAGAAAGAGATTAATACTATAACAAGCCTGCTGGGCTACAAATGTCAGTTTTAAAGTATTATTCTAAAAAATACAAATAAATAATAATAATAATAATAATAATAATAATAACTAATGTGCCTCATGATATAATAAATAAATAAATAAATAAAACTCTGCCTCCTACTATTTTGTTTGATAAGTGACAGTTTTGGTTGAGGTCCATTGTAAAAAGTTTTTTCATAATTATTTTATCTGTTATACTTTATTTTAAGGTGTTTTTGTTTTTGTGTAAGTTATAATTTTAATTTTTTTTGATTTTGATTATGTTTAATTTTATTTTTATTAATGTAAAAGAAACATGTATAACAAAATTTTTTATCTAATTACTTGTAAAAAAAAAAGTAAAAACAAAATGTACAGAACAAGAAGATAATCAGAGTGAGTAAATAGGGTAAATACATTAGGAATCGTGATTGCGCCCTCTATTGGGTTGTAAAGGTAATATATCATTTACTCACCGTCATGTCGTTCAAGACCTGCAGAACGTTCAGGGTCCAAACAACATTGAACGCCATTGCCTTTCACTGTATGGAGGAAAAAAATTGATTTTTAAACAATATATATGTCTCTTTTTACTGTATGTGTTCCACTGAAAATAAGAAATATTTACAGATTTAGAAGAACATGAGGCTAAATGAAGTGTAAAAGAGTAATTGCCAGTTGAACTATGCCTTTAGGTTTGAAGCTAGACTTTCAAGAGCTTTATGACTGATTTCCATCTTACAAAAAGTCCATTCTGCACAAAAGAATTACATTTGGAAAGTTTTGACCTTTTAAAGCAAGTTTTAACTGTTCAAAACAAAATTATCAGGTGCATTCTTGGCCACAGTTCAACCATTAAGCAAGTCGAGTGTTGATTAATCTGTCAGTTTGCCCTTGACTTAGTCCAGGGCCCCAAGATTCATAAGATCCTTGCAATCAAAAATGCTTTTCCTCTGCAAGCAAAAGAGTAAACGTCCACATTGCCAAATTCCTCAGTGCTGTTTGTTGAGCTTTGCAGGCCTAGTATCCAGGGTTACGGAATTTTGATCGCAAAACCGCTGGACCGGAGCCCAGCAAAACATATTTCCAGCACTTGCTAATCTGAAGAAGGGAAGAAGGAGTGAGAGAGAAAAAAAGAGACACATTCCAAAACAAATTAGATTTAGGATATTCCTATTCCCCCCATTTCTCAAAGCGAGGGAGCACATGTCCCCCACTCAGTATCACTCCGTTGGTAATATATGAGTCTGTGCTCAATAACAGCCTTTGGCTATTTCCACGTGCAGGATCCCACATGGATGACATTAACATTCCATGAGCTTTCTCATGTTGAACGTGTGTGTTGCTGCAGTATGTGCTTGTGAGTGTGAATGCGAGTGTGTGCTGTAAACCGCAATCTCTGCATTCTTGGGGTGAAACTGTACTAAATCATTAAAGCCAGCTGTGATAGGCCACTAAACATCAATTGAGATTTCAGAGAAAGCTTGTGTGTTTGACATCAACTTTACATCTCCGCTGTGGAACACTGTTAAAGGATACGACCCCAGAGAATGTATCTGATCCCATCACATTTCCAAACAGCCTTTTCCCCAAAGCACAAAGTGATGAGGAATTAAAACCATTCACACAAACTCATCCACTCCCATAACAAACATATCTATGAAAACAAGCCACAACCCACACTCTTCACAACCATGTCAGTAGGTTTACAAAAAATATGTTTATATATATATGTTAGGTTACACTGTACATAAATATTGATTTTGCATAAGAAAGGAAAATTAGAAAAAGGCACAGCAAAACAATATGGATGTCTCAAGTGCTCAAAAAGATAATGGCGGTGGACACAAGAGGTCATATGAAAGGTCAAAGGTCTAGGGAATAGGGAAGTGTATATGTGGTCATTCCTTCACTAGTGCAATAATCATGGAGGTATTTAGCACTTTTGGGACAAAAGTTGTTTGGAACTGCTTTTGGTGTCATTTTTGCTGCACTGATCTTGTCCAATCATGTTGCAGCTTCTATGAATCCCGACTAGCTGCCAGAACACATTCTTCTTCTCAAATAGAAATGGCCATACAGATACGTAATCACCTGTTCATATCTCTGCAAGTTCAGATCAAGGCACTCAGTGGGCGTTATGGGGGCTGCAGTCCTTGCCCGGGTATTTGGAGACGGTGTTGGCGTTTTCCTGCTTCATGCTCTGAATGTGGGCGTCCAGTCTCTGAAGCAGCTCTTGAGACCTTAGCGTTTCCTCCTCCAGAAACCGTGTAGTCACTGAGCCATTTGGAGATCCAGTGGAGTCCTGGAGGAAGAGGGAGGAAATGGCCATTAAGGATGTTGTGCAATGCTACCGTGTGCATGATTGACATGCATTCTTATAAAAGCAGTGTGTCAAAAACAACAAAATTCTACTCAAGTATAACATCATTATTTATAGTATTTCCATTCTTGGTTCCCATCTGGTGTATATTATGTATATGGGTCAATGGCAAATAACAGTGTCCACAAAATATATATATATATATATATATATTTTTTGTTTAATATATATAGGTATGTTTTATATGTGATGTTTTTTGTTTTTGTTTGTTTCTTGTTTTAAAATATATTCTAAAATTTTATAACAAGATTTTAAGATTTCTCAAGGTAAAAACATTTTTGTTTTAAATAAAGATCATGAAATTTCACGAATTAACCACATGGTGTTTTACAAGCTGAATTAACTTTACCTTTTTATTAAACTATTAAATTATCTCATATTTTAATTGACGCTTTGATCTAAACCGTAATGAATGTCTGCTGTATTTTTTTTACTGTATTTTTATGTTGATTGCACCACATGAAACTGGTTTGGAATGTCTTTTTAATATGAATAGGTTTGTTAAACAATTTTTTTCCCTAACAAATAAAATAAAAAGTTTGACAAATCATTTTTGTGTTTTTTCTTTATTGTGATACTAAGACAGTTGTATCATCTTGACATTTTTTGGAGATGGAGACATCATGTCCCTGACCCATATCTCTATTACTGACCAAAGGCAGAAAGTCTTCTACCGAGCTGGAAGCTTGAGCTTCCTCTCCATTAACCGATTTTGTTCTTGCATTATGCATTTTACATTTTGCATTATATTGATCAAAAGCAACAGTAAAGACATTTATATACAGTAATGTTTCAAATGTTTTTGCAACATAAATGTTTTGTGTTTTTTATTTTAAATAAATGCTGTTCAACTTTCTGTTGATCATAGAATTCTGGGGGGGGGGGGCAGCACAATCAATTTTAGCATTGATAATTTAAAAAAAAAACATTTCTTTATCAGCATGTTACATTGATTTTTTTAAGGATCATGCCACACTGAAGACTGAAATAATAGATGCTGAAAATATAGCTTTGCCATTACAGGAATAAATTACATTTTAGAATATATTAAAAAGAAAACAGTAATAACATTTCACAGTGTTACTGTTTTACTGTATTTTTGATCAAATGAATGCAGCCTTAGTGCATCAAAATCTTACTGACCCTTAACGTTTAAACGTTATTGAACATGCATTCATGTCACATGTTGCTATCAAATGAAGAAAGGAAAGCTGCATTTTTGTACAAAGAGTTCACATGGTCAATGTCACACTTCTGCATAATTAAGGAGTGTTCATGAAATAGTGAAAAATCATAAAAGAAAATGTTTAAATCCTAAAATTTTCTGTTTATCTTAAATTGTCACAGTATGTGTTAAGATGAGTGAATTTTTTTTATGTCGAAGTAACATGCACCTGTTCTGAGTGTTCTGATTTTGTAGTAACGCTCTCTCGTACTTGTCCTGCCAGGTCTGGCTGTTGGCCTCCATGCGAGCTCGCAGCTCAGTAATTTCCAGCCTCAGCTGCCTGTTCTCCTCCTCCAAACTGTTCAGTGATGACGCGTAACTGTCTCTAAGACTTGCCAGCTCACCCTTCTGACAGACAAACAAAGAGAAAATGTAATGAGCAATGATGAAGCTTGTAAAACTCAAGCATGAAAACAAATTATCTGCCATGCATCATAAATTCATCCCTCAGTTTGCAAAAAGTAACAAAAACCATGTTTATAGTAAGTCTGTGAGGCAAGGCATTGTTAAAGGTACACAATCATGCAACTGATTCAAAGACACAGTCAGACACAATTGTGTACATTTTAGGTCAGCCGCCTAAAACAGCCAGGGGACCTCAGCAAACCTTCAAGGGCCCCAGGAGGACTTAAAAGTCTTGAAATAAAAAATGTATTTCCATTAAATAACATTCAGTTCTTGAAACTTCTAAAATCATGGAGTTTTAATGAATTATGGTTCATTAATTTAATGTATTGACACAGTCAGATCTGTTAATGAAACAAGCTGTTGGAAAACAAGCAGATGGGGCCTTTGAATACTGGACAGTAGGAGGCCTTTGAGTCAAAAAGATTGAGAACCACTGTTGTTACAAACGGAGGGACCAATAATTGTTCAAATGATGTCAATGCAGATGCACTGAACGTTATTTAAATGTACACATTTAAAGTAAAATGAAGGTTTACTGAGCAAATGAATGAAACCTTAGGTGATCTTGACTGGACTCTCTCAAGAAAATCATTTAGATGCTGATTCTCAAGCTTTAGAGTTTCAAGCTGGACCTGTGTCACCTACAAAAACCAACATTCAGTTTATTCATGAATAATAATTCATATAATAAACCAGTACTTTTGGGTAATAAATAGCAGGTTTTTGGCGTTACTAATCTAGACAGGTTGTGAGTGTGTTTTGGTGAACCTTGAGTTCTGATGCACGCCGCTCTGCTCGCTCCACTTCTGCCCGTAACTGTCGCTCATTACTGGAGGCGGAGCCAGTGAGTGTGGCAATGGTGATGTCACACTGTTGAAGTTCGCTGGTTAACTGAGACACCTCCTTCCTCATTTCCTCCAACTCCCCACAATGAGTCTGTTCGGCCCTTTCAAGCTCTGCACATAACTATGGAGTTATGGAGTTTAAAGAGTGACCCAATATGGTCATCAGTAATTTATACATACAGTATTTATAAATCTAATAACTGTCATTGTCAATGAGACAGTTCAGTGTGTTCAGATAAATAAAGCTGGTCAACCACACACTGTAAAAAACATATTGCTTATTGTGCGTACACGTTTGATTTCAGCCGTACAGTGAACGTGTTCCTCCTCCATCTGTTTCCACTCATTTTCTCGTCTGCTCATCTCTGCTTTATGCTTTCTCATGCTCTCCAACCTGACAAAACAAAATAGAGTTCAAGGTTCGTACTCCAGAATAAGCTTTCTATTGTTAGTTGCTGCTGCTGTATATTGTCATGAGGAGACATTTCAAAAACATCTCACTTGTCCCGAAGTCTGATGACCTCAGCTTTCAGGTGATTCTCACAAGTCTGGGAACTGTTCAACTTGGCTGTGACTTTCTCCAGATCTTGTCTAAGGGAGGCCAAGTTTGGAGACAAACCATGTGATGCTAAACATTCCTCTAGAGACCTGTACAAAGAGATAAGCGATTTGTAAAGCATGGTTGCATACTGACATTGATACCTTACAAGTTACTTTTGGACTGTAGTTGAATGATAAATATTACAATAATATTTCTGTGTATGCAAGAGCAGAGTATTTTGGGGGGGATGTTATTATATATATTGTGTTTTTCTTTTTTTTTTAGAGTTTGGTTAAGTCGGATCACTTCCTGCCGTAACTGCTGCTGCTGGATTCCTGCACTACGTACAAACTGATCCTGAGCATCCAGTGTGGCCTTCAGCTCCTCTCGCTCTTCACTCAAAACCTGCAGGGAATAGCATTACCATTATTCAATTATTTACATATATGATATAAAATACCATTTAGTGCTTTGCTCAACTATTAATGCCTCAGCTATTAAACCAGCATCTAATGCTGCCTTAAAGTCATGTACGATATGATTACATTACTAACCCTTTAAGCTCTCAGGTAGGATCTCCCCAGGTAGCATATACCTCCTCTTCCTTTTGTTTCTCATGCCACACCACACTCTATGTTCTCTATGTTCTAAACAGCACACTCTGCACTATGTTCTAAAGTCCATCTCTACCTCTACTATTCTTGTGGATCTGGATCTACCTGTCCCTGTATGTGAGCTGCAGCGGGGCAGCTGACCTGCTGTTCCCTGATGGAGTCTCCCAACTCATCCTGAAGCCGCCGAAGTCTCTCCAGTTCCAGTTCTTGTGTCTGTAGTCTGTCCTGAGCCCTCTGCAGCTGAGAGCGCAGCCGCTGCAGTTCCCCCTGCTCCTTTGTCCGACCTACACCCTGAGACTGAGACACGCACAATTTCTCACATATTAATATTCAAATACAACTCCTTGAAAAAACAGTTATGAGCTCATAGCTATGTATGAGCTACTTCAACCACAGCTTTATTAAAATGTCATGTTTAATTCAGTTATCAATCCTGGAACAAAACACTATTAACCATATAAAGCCTACAGTATCATATCTGATACACAAATATCTAACGTTCTTAAAAATTATCAACATGACCAAAACTTTGCAGAACAAACTGCTGTACACAATCTATTAGTAAAAAGTAAAAACGTCCTTTTTGATGTGAAATCTTTAATGATTTAAACATAAGGATCATATTTATATATCAACATAAACACTTAATGGCCTGAAGCAAGTTTATTTGATTATCCATACATATTTATAAAAAAAAAAATGAGACATCTCTCCGTCATTATTGTATTGCGTTGCACTAAAATGTTACTAAAATGTTATTGAAAGATATAGTGTGATAATTCATATTTATATACAGTTATTCGAAGTAATTAAATTCATCAAATGTTTGAATTCTGACAAGCTTTCAGAATTTCCATCTTACATATTGCCTATATAATATCAGCTGAATATTTAGCTCAGTTAGGGCCTCTGAATAAAATGTAGGCATTTTTATTTTTCCAACTCCTTGATATGAGCCCCTTATATTTGATTTGCACCCTATGTCATACTATATGAACCATAAAAGCCTGATTACACTGTGTTCCACAAAAAAATGAAGGAGAGGGTCACCTTGATGAGCACAAACTGTTCAGCCAGGTTCTTCCTTTGCTCCTCCAGTGAAGTCACTTGTCTCTGATACTGCAGTCTTTGCTGTTCCCAATCTGCTGAACGCTGACGAAACTCCTGCATTCACAAAAAAATATTCAATGAACTTTAAAAAATGTTTGAACTACAATGCTAAATAAACAAAAATGAAGTCAACTTTATTTTTAGCCAGTCTCTGTACCTCCAACTTGCTGTTGAGGCAGGACAGCTCAGTCCTGTCCTCCTCTGTGCTCAGAGCTCCTTCTCGTGCCTCCTTCAGATGCTTACGCTGTAGCTTTTCATAGCTGTGCTTCAATTTAGACAACTGTTGAGAGGAGTCTGTCATTAACTATACTGATAAAAAAAAGTTGTGGTAACAAGAATGTGACAAGGAACAAAATTACGTCATACAATGTGTTTGAGATAAATACTGTGAGTATAACAATAAAATATAGCTGCAAGCAGCGATGGCGGGCTCAAGCCATCAGTGCAAACGCCACCCCGGTGGCATCAGGTAAACTGTGCCCAGTGGAGACATACACAATAACCCTCTAGCACAGGGGTGTCCAAACCCTGTTAATGGCGATCGACTGTCCTGCAAAGTCTAGCTCCAACCCTACTCAAACACACCTGAAGCAACTAATTAATGTCTTCAGGATTGCTTGAAAATTAAAGGTAGGTGTGACTGATTAGAGTTGGAGCTGAACTTTGCAGGAGATTCGATCACCAGGAACAGGATTGGGCACACTTAATTTAGCAGTTTGGATTTAAGGGATACAGCAATGAAAGGGTTAATCCGAACCATCAAGAGACACACAAAACACAATATATAAAACTTGAGTAACACTTCCAATAAGGTTTCAGTTATTAACATTAATTATATTAAATTACATTAACAACAACTGTATGGCATTTATTAATGTGAGTCTCTCTCTCTGTCTTTTTCACACACTCACTTACACACACACACACACACACACACACACACACACACAAATAAATTATACATTATATTATTATTATTATTATTATTATTATTATTATTATTATTATTATTATTGTAAGACTTTTCAATAAGGATTTAGTTTTTAACATTATATAAGTTAACAAGTACATCATTTATATAGCATTTATGGATCTTAGTTAATATTATGTTCAAAATGGATTACTACATTATTAATTAAAATTTATAGTTAATGTACATCAGTTACTATACTATGATTTAACATATTAATTTACTAACTAAAAAATTACTAACACAAACAAATGCAGTAAAAATATTTTGTTCATACTTAGCTTGTACTAATGTTAAAGACTATATTATTTAACATAAAATTATATATATATTAATGTTAATTAAAGTTAGTTAAAATTATTTTAATACATTATTTACTAATATTTTTTTTTATTTACAGTTTTATTTTAAGATTAGTTGATGTACTGTGAAATAACATGCACATTAATATTTTTAATGATAGGATTAACTAACATAAAAAAAAGATCTGAAAAATAGATTGTTCATTGTTAGTTCATGTTAGTTATTGCATTAACTAATGTAAACCAAAGAGAGATTATTATAAATTGTTGCCAACACTTTTAATGGTCTATAACCATTGTTAAAAATCCTTTTAATGATCTATAAACATTTGTGAAATGGTTATATAAAACTATATTACCAGTAAAATTCATTAGCTTTTAAGAATACGTATTTTTTTTAAAAAATTTTTATAAATGATTTAAATGCTCTATACACGTTTCAACAACAATTATTTAAAAGTAATCCTATAGCTCCATCTGGTGGTGGCCATGATTGGTATTACACACTGCACCGTTTGGTGTTGCTATCTGAACCAGTCAGAATGAAGGGCGCCTAAATGGAGCGCGAGAACAGGACTGGGCATATGCCTACGTAAGGCCAGGTTTACAAGCTCTGTCTGTGATGCGTATTTTTTTCCGAGCCCACGTGCGAGGGCTCACACACTGCACACGGTAAAAGACATGTGAAAGAAAGGTTGAAACAATATCTAGCGCCTGAGCATAGAGAGAGTTGTGAGTTCACAAGACACAGTTTGAGCGAGAGGAGACGCGTTTTAAGTGCGCGCATTTTCTCCGGGCTAGAGCATGTATCTGAGCACGCGTGTCTGGTTTTGTGACAAAGCAGAGGAAATCTGCGTGCGAGCGGATAGATTCGCGCTCGCGCATTATTTTAATGTGCTTTCGCGTTACAATAACGCGCTCTCGCTGCTGCTTTTGAACCGCATACACATACTGTATACGCACTGCGGACGGAGTACGTGTGAACCTGTATAATGTATAACAAATCTATTTCAACACCTGAGGCACCGCTACAATGAGCTCTATGACCAAAGCATGGCAAAAAAACATGCCTAATAATTCAGCACTCCTGAATATAAGGAGTTTTTCACTTCCAGCGTTTAAGGACAATTATATATCACTCATAAATGATTAAATACCAAATGTATAGTATTTATTAAGATTGATGTGATTTGGAATTGGTAAAATGTGTCTGGAAAAAAATATCACCAGAATATCAGTGTGACTAATTATTATGCACTCGGCGAAAAAACATTTTTAATGATTTTATTGATCTATAAGCATTTGTAAAGTCCACGTTTTTTTTTTTTTTTTTTTTTTTTTTGCAATCAACATAATTTTTAACCTAATAATATAAAATCATGTTGTCTGAGCCCTACAAATTGTACTAGGTTTTTTTTTTTTTTGGTCCCTAAAACTGACAGAAAAGGATAAGGCCTAAGAGATTTCTTAAGCTGTAATGATGAAAAACAACAACAACAACAACAACAACAACAACAACACACAATTACTGATTTTTTTCCCCCTGGTGATTAAAGAGATGTTAACTCTCTCTCTGTCTCTCTCTGTCCCTCTCTCTCTCTGTCAGCCAACCCCCCCCTCCCCCTCCCTTCCCTCACACAGAGAGAGTGGCCTAAGAGTGAGATCAGATGTCTGACAGTTTTTTAATTTTCTGTTATCCATAAAGTTTTGTAAAATCGTGAAACTATGCATATTTCCTCAGAATGATATGTTCTCTGTATGAAAAATGGTTTTGAAGTGTTTGTAGGCTGCAATTTAAAAATACAAGACAATTAATGTTTCCCTTTTTACTGTTATTTAAAAAAATCACCACTGCAAAACCGTTCAAGTTATCCAAAATCCATTCCCAATTTAAGTTCCTCAATGTTTTGGCATCATGTAGAAAAAGTTTGGTGTGTATAGTGTAATTCTCCTCTGCGGAGTATGCATTAATTCACAGCCATATTTTTCCAAAAATCCACATTTAAACCGAAATAGCCGACTTTCCTGTTGGTCGTAGCTGATGACTGTAAATTAGAAAGTTGTCCGTCTTGATAAGAACAATATATGTACCGAGTTTGGTGTCTGTAGCTAAAACTAACCCAACCACTTTTGACAAAAGGTGGCGCTATAGAGTGCCTCCTCCACGCCCTTTCATGTGCTTTTGCCATTGTTTATATATCATTAATACTGATATGTGTTTTGAGTTTCATGTAATTCTGAGCATTTTATCTGCCTCAAAATCACTAGAACAGAATATTAAAGATTGACACGTTGCCACGGCAACACTATATTAGATATCAATATCACCACAACAGATTTACATCGGCCGTGTTTTGTCATTATTCTGATGAAGTTTGAAGCAAATCGAGTGAAAATAAGATGCTGAATTCAAAGCATTTTGAAAATGACACACTTCCTGCTGCCAGTTGGTGGTGCTATAATTTTGACTCCTAATAGTCACATATATGTGATCGGCATCATACATCAAACAATCCCATGAAGTTTGATGAAACTCAGGTAGTGTATGTGGATGTTATTAGACATTTCCTGTTTCTCATTTTTTGCCCTAATTTCAACGCCTCGCCACGGACAAACCGTTCGAGATATCAAAAATCCCCTGGCAATTTTTCATCCCCAATGTCTTGAGATCATGTTCACCGAGTTTCGTGGAGAACGGGTGGAAAACCTCAGAGGAGTATTTCAAATTCCAGAGCATGCTTTTTTGAAACAGCCCTGAATAGCTGACTTCCTGTTGGGCGGAGCCTTTTTCATAGAGCGCGAAAGTTGTTCGGCTCAATGAGATCTATAAGTGTACAGAGTTTTAGATAAATACATGCAAGTATGTGTGAGCTATGGTTCAAGATTTCTGACTGTGTTCCAGGGGGCGCCGTAGAGCCCCTGTGCCACGCCTGGGTCCCAGCCTCTGCGGCGTCATGATGGCCGCAGGTTCCAATGTGTGTGCCAATTTTCAAGAGTTTTTGAGTATGTTAAGGCCTCCAAAAAACCCCGGAAGGTTTAAAAAAAAATAAAAAAAATAATAATAATAAATATAGCTGCAAGCAGCGATGGCGGGCTCAAGCCATCAGTGCAAACGCCACCCCTGTGGCATCGGGAAAACTGTGCCCACCGGGCACATGCATTTACAGTAACTCTCTGGCAGTCTGGTTTTTTAAGGATTCGGCAATTAAAGGGTTAATCCAAACCATCAAGACTGTGAAAGACACACACACAGAACAATATATAAAACTTTAGTAACACTTTTTAATAAGGTTTCAGTTATTAACATGGACTCTATTAATGAACATGAACAATAATTATATAGCATGTCAATGTCAGTTAATATTTAAAAATTAAAAAAATAATAATAATCTGTTAATATTAGTTAATGCACTGTGAACTAATATCAACAAACATTAATAAATTATGTGAAAATATATTGTTCATGTTAGTAAATGTATTTACTATTGTTAGCAAATGAGACTTTATTATGAAGTGTTACTGATACCTTTATAGATTTACACCACGTGCATTATTATTAGGCATGTTGATATTGTGATTATTTTCTAAGCACATTTTACCAATTCCAAATGACATCAATCTTAATAACTACCATTAACTTTGTGTTTAATCATTTATGAGTGATATATAATTGTCCATGAAGGCTGGAAGAGAAAAACTCTTTTTTATTAGGGTTTTTTTTTTTTTTTTACAGATGAAATGAGCCAAAGTCAAAAATTATTAAATCCCCATGAGAAATATTCAAAACTATTGCAATACAGAAATTGCAAAATTAAGACATGACCATTGGACAAAAAATGCTGACTGGGACAGGGGGGTTACAGTTTTATTTTAAGATTAGTTTATGTACTGTGAAATAACATGAATATTAATATTTTTAATGATAGGATTAACTAACATAAACAGATTGTTCATTGTTAGTTCATGTTAGTTAATGCATATATTAATGTAAACCAAAGAGAGATTATTATAAAATGTTGCCAACACATTTCATGATCTATAATCATTTTTAAAAATAATTTTAATGAGCTATAAACATTTGTGAAATGATTATATAAAACTATATTACCAGTAAAATTAATTAGCTTTTAAAAATACGCATTATTTTTCTTTGAAAGATTTTTATAAAAGATTTAAATGCTCTTTACACGTTTCTACAACAATTATTTAAAAGTAATCCTAAAGCGCCATCTAGTGGTGGCCATGATTGGTATTACACACTGCACGTTTGGTGTTGCTCTCTGAACCGGTCAGAATGAAGCGCGGCTAAATGGAGCGTGAAAACATAATACACTGGGCATATGTCTACGTAACTCCAGGTTCACACACTCTGTTTGTAATGCGTATTTTTTCCGAGCCCATGTTAATGGATCAGAGCGTTCACACTGCACACGGTAAAAGATGTGAACAGAAAAGGTTAGAAATCGAAAGGTGAGGAAAAGAATGAATATCTAGCGCATGAGCATAGAGAGTTGTGAGTGCACAGGACACAGTTTGAGCAGAGGAAACTCGTTTTAATTGTGCGCACTGAGCGAAATCAGCATGTATCTGAGCACGCGTGTCTGGTTTTAAGCGTGCCAACAAAGGCTGCATTTACACTGCAGGTCTTGATACCCAAATCCGATTTTCTGACTATATCCGATTTTTTTGACGACCTGCTTACATCATCTTTTAAAAGTGACCCGTATCCGATTTTTGCATTTACACTATACACTGCTGAAACTACCAAATGTAGATGTTCTGACCCGGAAAAGGAAGTAAAACAGCACGAAATTCAATGGATGCAGATGCAAATAAAATTATACAGTGTTTTGCTTTCCACAATATTTTGAAAAAGTCAAAAAAAAAAAAAAAAAAAAAAATCAACAAAACATCTCGTACGGCGGAGAAAAAAAGCGCTTAAACCGTGGAACCCCATATCTCGTGAAATGTCTTCAAACACGGATTTATTTCTGTAACAACCCTGCATTTTTGCCTGCACTGTCTTTTCGCCCCAAAGACTTAAAAGACATGAAACCTCCGCATTGCTCCACTGTGTGTATCCTTCTTCCTCCATCGCGCCTATAATAAGTCATTTGATCTTAGTTGGTGGTCTCCACCTGAGTTAACGTCACTTTTTTAATGACGTACGACTCGCATTTACTGGGGAACATCCGATTTGTCTGCTTACATGGCACACGCAAATGCACGTATCCGATTCATATCCGATTTATTACCACATATGAATGAGGCCTGAATCCGATCTGAGAAAATCGGAATCCATGCGGTTTTTTCCTGCTTACACGGTCACCGGTCATATCCGATCTGTGCCACATGAGAGGAAAAAATCGGAATTGGGCCACTTGAACCATGCAGTGTAAATGGGGCCAAAGAGATTCGCGCTCGCGCATTATTTAATGTGCTTTCGCGTTACAATAACTCGCTCTCGCTCCTGCTTCTGTACCGCATACACATACTGCATACGCACTGCAGACAGAGTACGTGTGAACCTGTATAATGTATAACAAATCTATTTCAACACCTGAGGCACCGCTACAATGAGCTCTATGACCAATGCATGGCAAGAAAACATCCCTAATAATTCAGCACTCCTGAATATAAGGAGTTTTTCACTTCCAGCCTTCAAGGACAATTATATATCACTCATAAATGATTAAATAACAAATGTATAGTATTTATTAAGATTGATGTGATTTGGAATAGGTAAAATGTACTTGGAAAAAAAATATCACCAGAATATCAGTGTGACTAATTATTATGCACTCGGTTGAATGAAAAAGCATTTTTAACAATTTTATTGATCTATAAGCATGTGTAAAATATTTTTGACTGCATTACAGCTTAGTCTTCATCTGTGAGCTGAACTGTTTTACTGTTACATCCATGAGATTGTGTAAATTCAGATAAATGTCATGTCACAGGATGTCTGTCATAGGTCAGTATCAAATAAATTTCAGATTATTATTTGCAGCATAAAAAAAATCCATGTGTATAATCCATTTTTTTGTCCCTAAAACTGACTGAAAAGGATAATGCCTAAGAGATTTCTTAAGCTGTAATGATGAAAAGAAAAAAACAACAACACACAATTACTGATTTTCTTTTTTTTCTGGTGATTAAAGAGATGTTAACTCTCTCTCTCTCTCTCTCTCTCTCTCTCTCTCTGTCAGGCCACCCCACAGCAAGAAACCCCCCCCACCCCCCTCCCCTAAACTCCCCCTCCCTTCCCTCACACAGAGAGAGTGGCCTCAGAGTCAGATCAGATGTCTGACAGTTTTTTAATTTTCTGTTATCCATACAGTGTTGTAAAGTCATGAAACTATGCATTTTTCCTCAGAATGATACGTTCTCTGTATGAAAAATGGGTTTAAAGTGTTTGGAAGCTGCACTTTAAGAAATATAAGACAATTCATGTTTATTCTTTTTACTGATATTTCAAAAAATCACTTCGGCAAAACTGTTCAAGCTATCCAAAATCCATTCGCAATTTAAGTTCCTCAATGTTTTGGCATCATGTAGACAAAGTTTGGTGTGTATATTGTAATTATCCTCTGAGCAGTATGCATTAATTCACAGCTATATTTTTCCAAAAATCCATATTCAAATCAATATAACCGACTTCTTGTTCATCGTAGCTGATGACTGTGAATTAGAAAGTTGTCCGTCTTGATAAGAATCATTTATGTACCGAGTTTGGTGTCTGTAGCTAAAACTAACCCCCTCACTTTTGACAAAAGGTGGCGCTATAGAGTGCCTCCTCCACGCCCTTTCATGTGCTTTTGACATTGTCTATATATCATTAGGACTGATATGTGTTTTGAGTTTCATGTAATTCTGAGCGTTTTATCTGCCTCAAAATCACTAGAACAGAATATTCAAGATTGACACATTGCCACGGCAACACTATATTAGATATCAATATCCCCACAACAGATCTACATCGGCCGTGTTTTGTCATTATTCTGATGAAGTTTGAAGCAAATCGAGTGAAAATAAGATGCTAAATTCAAAGCATTTTGAAAATGACACACTTCCTGCTGCCAGTTGGTGGCGCTATAACTTTGACTCCTAATAGTCACATCTATGCGATCGGCATCATCCATCAAACAATCCGATGAAGTTTGATCTAAATCAGAAAATGTATGTGGATGTTATTAGACATTTCCTGTTTCTCATTTTTTGCCCTAATTTTCAACGCCTCACCACGGGCAAACCGTTCGAGATATCAAAAATCCCCTGGCAATTTTTCATCCCCAATGTCTTGAGATCATGTTCACCGAGTTTCGTGGAGAACGGGTGTAAAACCTCAGAGGAGTATTTCAAATTCCAGAGCATGCTTTTTTGAAACAGCCCTGAATAGCTCACTTCCTGTTGGGCGGAGCCTTTTTCATAGAGCGTGAAAGTTGTTCGGCTCAGTGAGATCTATATGTGTACAGAGTTTCATATAAATACATGCAGGTATGTGTGCGCTATGGTTCAAGATTTCTGACTGTGTTCCAGGGGGCGCCGTAGAGCCCCTGTGCCACGCCCGGGTCCCAGCCTCTGCGGCGTCATGATGGCCGCAGGTTCCAATGTGTGTGCCAATTTTCAAGAGTTTTTGAGTATGTTAAGGTCTCCAAAAACCCCCGGAAGGTTTAAAAAAAAATAAAAAAAATAATAATAATAATAATAATAATAAGAATAATCCTTAGAAAAACAATAGGGCTCTTCGCCCCTTCGGGCTTGAGCCCTAATAATAATAAGAATAATCCTTAGAAAGAAAAACAATGGTGTTCTTCGCTTCTTGGTTGTTGAGTAATTATTATACAAGTCTGCTAAAAAAAAAAAAAAAGAAGAAGAAGAAAAAAGGTTATCGTACTTCATCTTTTACGTGCTGCAGCTGTTCTTCATACTTCACGACCAGCTCTTGTTTTCCAGCTTGCATCTCATCTAGTTGTTTCCCCAGCACTCGGATCTGGAGAACATAAGATCATGCTTTTAACAGCTAGTGTGAAATGTAGCTCAAACCTGACACCTAGCGGAACGTAATCTCCTTACAACATATATGGACAATGACTTTATTATACATGCATGATGCGGTCAAGATGCATATATATGGTGATCCAAAATCTGAGATCACTTGTCAAAATATTTTTAGCTTTTCCTGAATTAAAATATTTTTCATAACAATCACATTATCAGCTTAATAATTTAAGTGCAAAGACAAATGTAAAAATGTAATATTAACATCATGTAGTATTTGGTTTATCCCATTTTTTGATGACAGCATAAACTCAACTCACATAGTCACTATCACAAATTTACCTAATTAATGAGCTAAAACAGTTTTATATTTTATAATTATATTATTTCATGTCATAATGTTTATTAATGTTTATATTTATATTTTATAATTATATTATTTCATGTCATAATGTTTATTTCAGATTTTTAGACTTTTGAAACCCATGGAGTAATTAAATGTGAATAATATGAAATATAACATCACTGAATTTATATAATAACATATAATTTAAGGCAACATTATATGTATCTACATTTTAATTTAATGCATCTATTAGTCAGTTATACTGATATATTTTGAATTTATTTTATGTCATAATGTTGATTTCAGATTTTTCAAAATATTTATTTTGTAATTAGATGTTGAAGCGCATATTTTCAACATGATATCAGACTTCTGCAATAATAACATTTACATTGTAGACCCATGAAGTAATCAACTATTAATAACATTAATATTCTTTTAATAATTGAATGTGATATAGAATTTGTCAATTTAATATGATATTTATGTTCATTTAAGACAACATTAAAAGCATGTAATTGTCTGCATTTTAATCTAATATTCAGTCAGTTATTCTGATATGTGTCATGTCTAGCTGATCTAACAAAATGAAAACAATACCTAAACAATATACACTAGTCAACATTTGAACTTTTTTGATCCACTTCAGATTTTGACTACTGTGTTATGGTAATAGTGTCAAGATCTTGATATGTCATCACAGAATCCTATGCAAGAAATATTGACATAGCAGTTTAGAGTCAATCAAAACAATCAATGTAGTTTTACCAACAACAGTTCTCTCCTATTTAATATGTCACATAGTTAATGCTCATAACAGTGTTTGCACAGAAGCATTCAGTCGAGTCTAGTCATGCAGAAAAACCCACGCCTTCATGCCGTTCACCTGCTGTAACCCCTTTTCCACTACCAGCTTCAACATTTGGAAACCACCATCCTGGAGCTCCAGCAGGGAGATCATCATCTCCCTCACCCTAAGGGTCTGTCAGGGGCGAAGCTAGAGCATGTGACGTTTGTGATTTTGCTGAGTCATTTCATTTACAAATCGATCTTACCGTGGAAAGTGTAACACAAAACCATCACAATGAGTTTAGTCCTTTAGAAGATCCTGTGGCCTCATATTACAGTTAACTGCATTGAACGTGTTCTCAAGAATGCAGTCTGGAACATGTTTTGTCTCATATCTCACTACAGTATTAATCACGGCTCAGCCAACAGACAGTTGACTTATAACTTTCTTTCAATGTAACAAATGTGCTTCTTACAGCAGTTTCACACTCTAAATGAAAGTGTGAATATGTGAAGGTGAACAAGAGACAATACAATACCTCTGAGCTCCTCTTGTCGAGCAGAGCTCTGGCTGCCTGGAGTTCCTCCTGCGTATTCTGCAGACGCAGCTCCATGGCTCGAACCTCTGCCTCCCATTCACGCCGCTTGTGTCCCACCATGATGTCAATCTGCCGCATCAGCTCCTGTAGTTCCGGCTCGCAGGATGACAGGACAGAGCTGAGGAGATGAACGGCAGAAGGGAAAGTGTAAACCCAAGTAGTGCAAATAGTTGATGCTGTATGCCTACTACAAATGCAATAACACAAGTCACTTTCTTAATATGTGGATTGCTCAGAATCTGAATTCTACCATGTACCTGACATCATGATCACGGAGCGTGCTCAGAAATTCCTCCATTATTTCTCAGTGATCTTCTTTGTACATCCTTATTACAAAAGATCTGGACGGCACATAAATTCACGAGCAGAGATGATGCGTGTAAGCATTCTAGTTTCCAAGGAGACCTACAACTACAAATGCTACAAACACCATTGGTGTGCTCTGATAGAACTGAGTTGATATTTCAAGTTGATCTCTGACTTACTGAGACTTCAGGCTTTCGAGACTCAGCTGTAACAGTATTTCATTGGTAAAATATGTTAACAGAAATAGAATTACCCGGTTGTGTTCCAGTAATAACGTGCTGAGCTATTATTAGAAACTGAATATAATGTGATATAATTACGTTGAAAAGTGACTTTTTGGTATTTTTCCACACCAGGTCTTAAGGTTTTATTGGATTGTTACTAATAAATCACTACTTGGTTAATATTAGCCTAATTGTGGCGAAATAGTACGCGCATTTACTTACTTTACTATGTACTGCGTGCACTACAATCTTTGAACTCGAGACAAATTTTGTGTTGAAGTTTATTTTCAGAAAATACAAATCTCACTTACAATTTCTGGGACACTTGACATCATGTTTGTCAGCTGGAATTGTAGGGGTGACAGAAACTCAACAGCTGAACGCGAACAACAACCAAGAACATCACAACACAAGAGAACGGAGCAGCAGCCACTCTGCCTGCGCTTCCGCGGTGTCACGTGGTTCACAGTGCGCCTTCTCATTGGACATGTTTGTACAGTATCAAAGTCCCTTTCAAGGATTTGTATTTCTATGTATTTATATATAAGGTATTTCTATTGTCTTTGAAAGTATTCAACATACCCGGATTAGTTTGCTTATAATTTGGGATAGTGTGGTGCATTTAAATGCTCTATTAATTTAAAACTTATTTTAAAACTTTAGGTGTCACAAAAGCAAACACAATAACTATTTTTATTAGTTGCATGTGTTTTTACGCACTTTCACGAGCCATTTGCTTGCAACGAACCCGGTTTAATAAACAGATTAAAGCACAGACGTATGTGGTATTTATTCATTTGGTTTTAAAGATTATTTTACACAAATGTGTATCGTACATAACATAACTGATCTTCCTGCTTACAGTAACGGCCTAACGGGCACAGGAAGAGTAGTCCGCGAAGGACTGTGGGTATTTTATTCAACCACGAGGTGTTGACATCTTATGATGAATCAACAGAGTCAGCTTTATGGCTTTAATAGAGAATGCGAGAGCTTCAAAATATTAGTTCACCCACCGAATATTGCAAACGGATACCAAGGTGATTAGGTTACAAAAAATAGATAATACACCTCAGCTTTAATAATACAAGAGTGTTTACAAATACACGTGTTTTTGGAAACGTTAAGTAGTTAACGTTAGCTAATTAGTTATGGATACAATGTATGCGGATTTTACTGTAATTTATATATGTGCGCAATTGCCATTATGTAACTGTAATTAAAAAGGTATTTTTAAGTTTGTCGTGTAACTTACATTCTGAACTGAATTCAGTGTCGAAAATGCTCAACAGTTGCAATGCAGTATTGAATGAGGCTCATAAGAGGCGTTGATTGTTGATTTGATGTGGCTCAGTAGAGTGAATTTAATATGCATAGATATAGCGTAAATAACGTTATCAACAGAATTTACCGTAGAATAGTAAGCAACGGTGACTATGTAGGTTTGTATTGTCTCAGGTCGTAATATGTACTGCATGCGGCTCGTTGGTCTAGGGGTATGATTCTCGCTTCGGGTGCGAGAGGTCCCGGGTTCAAATCCCGGACGAGCCCTTTATTATTATTATTATTATTATTTTTTTTTTTTATGGTATGTTTACTTCGAGTAATAAAATAGCATATCTACCCTAGCGGGTTTTCCTGTGAAAATGACGTATGTACGTAGTAACAACGCCACTGACTGACGCGTGCAGAATCCAATGCAGAGCACTAACAATATTTGCGTCTAATGTCAACGAATAATTAGTTAATAAGACTAACCTCGAGTCCTCGACACAGTATTATAATTGAAATACGGATATTCGAAAAAGCTGTTGACAATATTTCAGAAAACTTTAGTTGGTATGAACACCATGTAATATCTAAGTGGCTCGTTGGTCTAGGGGTATGATTCTCGCTTTGGGTGCGAGAGGTCCCGGGTTCAAATCCCGGACGAGCCCGTGCTTTTTTTTTTTTCAATTTCGAAGTTTTTGTGCGAAAATATATTAATAGTCCTTGATTATTATACTGGAAAGTAAATATACTAGCATATTAGCAAAATCCATAAGACTGTTTGGTGGATTCATATCGAATGTAATATTAATATCACAAAATTAAAACTTAGCATATATGGGACCCTGGACCACAAACCCAATCATAAGGGTTTCAAAATATTGAGAAAATCGCCTTTAAAGTTCTTAGCAATGCATTTTACTAATCAAAAATTATGTTTTGATATATTTGCTGTATAAGAAATGTACAATATATCTTCATGGAACATGATCTTTACTTAATATTAATGATGTTTGGCATAAAAGAAAAATCTATAATTTTGACCCATACATATTGTTGGCTATTTCTACAAACATAACCATACTACTTATGACCATACTGTGATCCAGGGTCACATTTTAAAGATATTATAATTATTACATTATCTAATTTTATTGATTGCGTTTCATTATGTGCTCCAGAATTTTTTTCCTATTGTCATAGCAAGTTTTTCCTTGGCATTTCCTTTAAACATGGAATTTCTGAACTCAGGAGATGTAATGATTCTCAGGAATGACATGAGATACACTGATTTCTGAATAACTAGTCAGCTTTGTTTTGTCTGGCTATGGGGGAGGAGAAAGACACGTATCACCTCCCCCTCGACTCCACAGCCACTTTAAAACACCAGGCGGTTATTCACACTGACAGCAGAGCCAGTTTCCTCTCATTCACATCCCATAATTCTCAATCAGAGTTCATCTCCTGACAAAGATCTGTAGCAGTCCATACAGAGAACTGGATCACAAGTTATTCTTCTGTAAGTATATTTCTTGATTTCTTTCATTTAAACTGAATCTGATTTACATTCATTTTTGTTTGTGTTTCATTAAACTGTTTTTAATACTCAAGTTACACGCTTAATAAATACTTTGGCGTTGTCCAGTAAGGTATCCAAACGTAATTAAAACAAGATCAAATTTACTTTAGAAACAACACTGCATAAGATATTGACATAATTTGAAAAATGTTGAAAATTATTCTATAAACCTTGAGTTTATTTCATTCTTATCAAAAGTTTAGTGAGCTTTAATATTAAAAATGAGCTTAATTCAGACTGTATTCTCTGAAAACAATATATTTTATGCAGTGTTGCTTTTTATGTACTTCTATTTTGTTTAATGGTGTTATGTTAATGCTTTCACTGGGGAAAAAATGAATTAAATGGTTTTTGCAGTATGCTGTTTATTATGATAAAGATAGAACACACTGTTTAAATGGTTTGTTGACACAAGTCACGTTACAGTTTAACTAAGGATGTTCTCTTATAATCTTTTACCTGACCATCGCTAACAAGACAACAAAACCAACTAAACATATTTGTTTATGTTCTGAATTTGTATATGTTCTCATGGTTGCAGAAACCGGAGATCTTGTCATTCTTTGTAGTATTGTTTTGGCAGCATTAGCACTCAGAAAGGGGTCAGAGGTCAACACTCAGAGGTCAAATTAAATTAATATTATATTCTGGACTAACAGGTGGTCTGCAGCATTAGAGTAGAGTACTATAAGGATGAAAGGTCTGTGGGGGCTTTGCCATCTGCTTCAAGATTTTTGTGTGCTTTTCTGTGCTTAAAGGAATAGTTCACACAAATCTGAAAGTTCTGTCATCATGTCAGTCTGCTTTCTAATTAAAAAGCATTAAAAAAATGAACAAACATTGAACGGAGTAAGTTTAAAAGTTGTATATTTTCTTCTTGTTTTTGCAGATTACGCTAAACAGTTTTCAGAAGACAAAACTACAGCAATATCAGATCAAACATCGGTTCCAGTTTTCAGCCATGGTGCTGTTCGAGGATCAGGAATGCGGGGTCTGTTACCTGCATTACTCCCGCATCGACCGCGTTCCCAGAACTCTCCACTGCAACCACACATTCTGCACCCCCTGTCTGGAGGCAATGGGGGTGTATGACAGCAGCCTGCGCACCATTCGCTGTCCCTTCTGTCGCCAGGTGACCTGTGTGGACCGTGGGCTCAGCTTGCAGCAGGCTCTTTTTGTCAATAGCCAACTGTGGGACAACATTTGTGACGAGCAAGAGGACGAGAACGTGCAGGAAAAGGAGAAAGAGGGGAAAAACACTAATATGCAGGTGCTGCCCTCATCACAGGCTGAATGGTGAGTGGGTCACTTTAATTTTATTCAAAAATACATTTAAAATATAATTCAAACATATAATGGCTTCTTCTTTGAGAAGTGTTTTTGATTTATTAATTCAATTGATATTTTTGAGGGAAATAAAAAAAATTAATAATAAAAAAAAATGCCTGTCCTGATGATATAATTAAAAAAAGGCTTATTACAAGAATGAACTAATTAAAAAGAAAATATTATTAAGTAGTTTGGCATATAATTCATATAGGGAAAAAAGAAGTGAAGCAGTTTTATTAAAATTGTATTATTGTAATTTAAAACATTTTTGTACATCAAATTAAAGTCATGTGGTGCAAACTTTTTGAAAAAAAGAAATAAATAATAATAATAATAATATAAATATAATGGTATAACAGAAAAGACCCTTGCATACCCTTATGACTGTGAAAAAATAATAATAATAATAATAATTTGACCATTTTATGACATGGCAAGGTTAGTTCAATGTCTAAAATGTCATGTGGTGCGACTGCCCAGAAACGTAATGATATTTGTACAAATGTTTGCTCCTTGAACAATGTTCTATTTTTTTTTTTATTTTCATAATAACATGGTTGCATTCACATCTATTCAAGAAAAATACATTTCTCCTTTTTAACATGGTTACACCACTACATGTAAACTTGAGTTGAAAATGGCACACTTGGTACAGTTGTTTTAAACTAGATTCATCAAATGTTTTTTATTGTCCTCACATTGTTATTTTTCATTGACCCAAGTACTTCCGTGACTGGTGACTAATATGTAACATGCAACCAGATGCTAAAATTAATTTACAGAGTCAAGTGAGCCTTTTAAATCAGCAACCTCTGTATCACCTGATTCAGTTAATAAGTAGCCAGAATACTAGCAGAAAATGTACACCCGTTGTTATTTTGTTAGTAGAGCATTCAGTCTTGAATCCCTGATCACATTTTATACTTAAAGAGAAACCTCAGAGTGTCTGTAGCAGTAGCTAGAAAATAAGCTACTGTAGTAGCTTATTGAATGCATTTGTGTTCCCATTCATACCTAACTTCCTCTTGTCTCTGGTTTTAGTCAAGTGCCAAAACACTACAGACCCAAATTCCGACTCCCAACTTTCCTTAAGAGAATGCATTTGTCCAGGCATCCTGAAGAGAGGATTGTTCCCACCCACAATGTGTGAGTTTTCATCCTACTGCAATGATTAACAGCAGTTCAAAATGGCATTTTATATTCAGTTTAAAAGATCAAAAAGATAGTTCCCCCAAAATGAAAATTCTGTCATTTATTTACCCTCAGGTTGCTCAGCTGAAACAAAATGTAACAAAATATAGGTAAGTAAATGACTGAAATTTCATTTTTGGGGTGAACTGTCACTTTAATGACATAAAAAGAAATAGTCAGGGATCATAATACTATCATGTACACAAATATTTTAACATTATTGTGATCAAACTTTTCAGTTTCACTCACTTTTACCTTTGTCTCTCAACAGACAAACGATGTCATGGCGAAGACTTTCATCAGAAGAGATTTTTTGAAAAGTGGAACGGACCATAAACAAAGGATTAACAATAGAAACAATAGACTTTCCGTATGTTTTGCTGCTGTCATTAAAAGTGTATGCCATGTACTAATTACGCCGGGCATATTGAAAGAGCAGGAGCTACAGTCGTCATGGACAAGGTTGTTTAAACAAACCCAATCCCCTCCATGTGCTTCTGCGACTGCATATCCATTTGAATAGCCACAAGTCTGAATCCCGCTCCTCCGTCTGAGGGGAACTTCTCATTAGGTATTCCACCCTTAATCCATCCCAGCTGCTGAGGCCGGATTTGTTTCAGCTGTCCCGAGAGAGAGAGAGGGTCCCAGATGCGAAACAAGTCTTTCTAAACAGATGGCATCATCCCCGTGAAACATCACCTCCATGTCTCAAATGGACTCTTTTAAGTTATTATGAGCTTTGTTATTTATATAATTTATAAATGCTTGTAAATAAAAAAATTCTGATTGCTAAATGTTGCTGGTTTCTTTTTAAACAGCACATGTTGACATCCTGTTTTACATGGCTATCTAGAACAGGTTGCTTCAAACTTTTGAATACCAAGTCTTCCCCCTCTGAGGGACCTCTGTCTCGTTTTTTAAAATAAAGACACATTTGTGAGATAAATGTCATTATAAAGAAAATGTTGTTTTCAAAGAATAAAAAGTAGGGAATAAAATAAATGAAATACCATGACTTTTACTAGCCTTTGAAAAGGCAAATGAAAAATTATGATATGAAATTAAATTCAATTAACTTTATATATACAATACAAAATAAAAATCCTTTAATTTCACTTGTTGGGTTCATTTTACAAAGCAGTTTTTAAAAATATTTTTTTAAAGGCCATTTAATGTGCATTCAGTGAGTTGATGATGATTGAGCGATTTAAATAAAACAGCTTAAATCTTCAACTAGATTGATAAACGGATTGATTACATACAAAATACATAAGTATATTCCATATTGTTATCATATGGAGATATTCCCTGTAGTGAGTCTACAATAGACCAAAAACAAAGAATGGAATGGATTATATAAGCTTTTCATTAAACACCTGTCATCTTTTATGTAGAATTTCTGAAAGAGTTTTGACTATTTCGATTTACCAAAGTTTCTCATATTACAATTAGCAAATACAGTATCTTTATAAACACACCTGCATGTGCCATTTTCTGAGAAAATCTATTATCTTGCACAGAAATAGTCATTTGCTAAACTCAAGCAATATAGAACTGTAATAAAGGATACAGAAATAAACTGGAAAAAATGTCAAAACATTTCAAAGGAATTCTTCACGTGAATTCCTGTAAAGTGAAAGAATAATATACTGTAGGCCTATTTTTATTTTTCCTCAGAAGGCTTCACGTGCAGATAGCTCAGCCAAAACAAAGATGTAAAACAATCATTAAACTGTTATCATATTCTACTGCAGAAATCTCCATGTGCTATAAAATGCCTATCCATGAGCAATTCACCAGTTTGTATCTGTGCTGCTGCTTTACAGGCTCCTCATTTACATAACATAGGTCAAACAGATAACTGCTGATTTATAACTCTCACTAACAGCTGATCAGAAGTCAAGCAGATAATGTTCTCACAGTTTCACTAAAGAGTGTGAACTAGTTTCACCTACACCTATGCAAACCTGGTTTGAGATAAACTGGATTAAGCTTTGACTTGTTTTGATGAGTCCTGCAAGGGCTCACGTGTAAAATTTTACAGCTTAATTGGACAGTTATAACTCAAGGCTTTTTCCTGAGGTTTACTATTCTTGAGAAGACAACCTAATAAAAGCTAGTGTCCTGAATGGATATTATGTTTACATTACAGAGGCAAGAGAGATTACTATGAAAACACTTAAGATAATAAAACATTTTTGTGTATATATGTATATACATACAGTATATCACTGTGTGTGTGTGTGTGTGTGTGTGTGTGTGTATACATGCATACATGCCTATATATATATATATAAATGTTTGTTGGTGAGTTTTTTTTATATATATAAAATGTCCATTCTTATTCCAAGCGTTGACCATATTCAGTATATTAAGTAGAAAAGAATTAAAAAAATAAAATAAGAATAGTCAAATTTTTTTTTTGGTAATAAGACACTTTTATTGATTTTACTGATTTGGACCAACATGCTAGATGTCTATACAGTGTGAATGGTAAAGCTAGCTCTGAATCAATCAGGCTGGCTCCACTGAGCTAAAACATATACACAGGGAATGGCTGCACTCTTAAAAGCATAACTCACGCACAGACATTCACCCAAGGCTGATGTAGCGTTGTGTCAATCACAATGACTTCCGGTAGTACAGGTACACTGATGATATGATTTCATACATCTGCACCCCATTAAATTCAAATGAGAACCTCTTTTCAGAAAATGAAATGTAAACAAAACCAATAAATACCCCCATCCATCTTCCGTTAAGTGACATCTTTCCGAAGCTCTCTGTGATGTGAGAAAGCATTGGCACAGACAAATCTCATTTTCCCTTTAAGATTCCAAACTATCCAAAAACAGAAAGCAAATGTGTTTTACTGTGCTGGATGTGTCAAACAATTCAGTGGAGTTTACCTTCCATTCCAACTAAATGCTGCTGGATTTAGAAGGAAAAATGTGGCATTTCAACATTTTGCTTGGATTCAGGTTGCTGATGTCATGTGTTCCTACTCACAATTCCTTGACGTCACAAATAGCTAGTCATGACTTGTATCTGGCGTTATGTGAAGCAACTTTACAAATAGTTTATCTGTACAGAGATGTACGCTACAGTTTGAACTCTAAAGTGGTTTCAAGGACAGACGTTTGACAGCAATTTTGAAACATTTACATCTTCCTTTCTTGAAAAAGTGCATTAAGGATTCACATGAAATACGTTTCAAATAAATTGATATACTACACAATCTGTGTCCCCCTGGTCAGTTCACTACAATTTACTGGCCCAAAGAGCAGCTGTAGACATGAGTGGGTTCCTACACAAGGCAAACACTATAATGCTGCATAATGCTAATTCTTAAAAGTGAACTACAGTTATTTTTTTAAAGGAATGTCCCATCTTTGCATTTCTGATATTAAAGCCTTTTTGAAAACGACAGCTGACATATTTACAATAGGACTGGGCTGTTTGATGAATCAGTGTGGAAACTGCTAGCGTGCAAATGAATTATTCTAAACGATTAAAAATGAATAGCCAAGTTTAGATGCATGATTTGCTCCTGTCATGTTCATAGTCTTCTGACTATCTGCAATACACTAAATGCCCTAATTTAGTTAAAGAATAAGAAACATTCCACCAAAGAAAGAGAATCCTTTCTTGATATCCGGTTGTTTGCACAAGCTGTTTGCTTTCATTTCGAACAGGAAATTCTAAAGAAAAAATATGCTGTAAACATTCAATAAACTGTGTAATTAAGACACAAACTGTACATAGACAAAAAAAAAAAAAAAAAAAACATTCACACATAATTTGGAAAGGTTTTAAGGGATCTGAAATGACACATTTACACAAACTCACTTGGCCTGAAACTTAAAATTTCAAGTTTTGTCACAGCAAGAAAAAAGGCTAAAATAAGTTGATTTCATGAAATGCATTGAGATTCACATAATCTTGTGCACAGTAGACAGCAGGATTGAGATGATACTTTTAACATGCATGTTTCCTGTATTCTGTGGGTTATTATTTATTTGAATTTCCATCTTTCTTCCGAAATCCTGCTTTTTATGGCAAAATTATAGAATTTATTGTCTGCATCTGTTTTAGTGCTCATCCTTGTATACAAAAATACAAAACAAAGAAAAAATCTACCTCTCTACATTTTCAAAAAGTATATATGTTGGACATAGTCTACATTTTTGTTGATTTTTGCCCTTTACTTTTCGAATTTTTAGGATTTTTGGCAATTTTGTTACTAAAGTATACTATTTTACAGTTGAAATTGATGTAACACTGATTCCAACCAGTTACTAAAGTCAGATGGGAAGGCCAAATATCCAATCTGAAAACACAACTGGAGGCTAACCAAGAGGAAGCAACACAACAAGCATGTGGTGTAGATGATGCTGTAAATCAGATGTGAGTTATTAACAGGAACATCCGCCCTCAGTAGATGGAGGCTCCTGTGGTTTGTCCAATTTAATGTCAATCACTGGAGATTGCTGTTAAGGAATAAAAACTTAAGTACATCAAGAATTTACATCAGACAATGAATGTGAACATAAAATGTGAAGAAGAAAAAAAACAACAACTATAAGCAAAGGAGATAATGTTAAAGGTTTTTTTTTTTTTTTTTTTTTTTTGTGGGACACTGGCTATAGTTAAGACTTGTGATCTGTAATGCTTTATTTTAAATTAAGATTTATATTTAAAATTTAATTTTATGATCATTTGTAAAAACGAATATAAAGATGTAATGAGCAGGAACCTGAGAAGTACTGACCTCCCCTGTACCATAAATGCTTCTGTATTTACTATATTTGGCACCTTTATATCTACAGAAGGCTTTATACACAGCATAACATAACACAGAAAACAGTGTTTTGGCATATTAGCAGATAAGAGCTGAATATTTTGATAGCACTTATATATATATATATATATATATATATATAATATATATATATATATATATATATATATATATACACACACACACACACACACACACACACACACACACACACACACACACTTATTCGTTTTATTTATTGTGTGGAACGTCTGCCAGCAAAGGGAACGCGTGCCATCTAGTGGTCATCATCCGAAATGCAAAAAAAAACAAACGCTTGTAGGATTTCTTGTGAAGTGTCTTTCCAAACGAATTTCAAAGGAATGTTAATTGGTGTTCCTGAGAGGTATGTGGGTTTAGTGGGGCTTTAATACTTGTTTAGTCATACCAGCTGCTCCTGTTACGCTGACTCTCAGAAATGTAATGTTCACGAATGCTCATGTTTGCATTCATGAACAAATGGCGAAGTGGTGAGTGGTCTGATGTGTGCGTGTGTCGTTTGGTTAATGGCGTCCGCATAAAACGATTTGTTTAATTAATTTGATTAAATCTGCTGCATTATGCCTCATTCATATACTTTTATAATATAAAACCAAATCAGAGCTTTAAACACAGTGAGGATAACGTTAGATCTTGAGCTGAACGTTCCACAAGATATATATGTTCTGTTTCTGTCAGAGAATAGAGTCTTCCCGACACAATGTGTTTAAAATGCGTTAAATGCTCGCTGTTTACACTGGGTTCTACTGTTTCATTTCCCCAAAGTGCAATTAAGGTATACTATATGAATATTAATTGGGTCACACAGACGTTGCTCTGTAACCTCCTGAGAGCAGGTAGCATATGCATATTCAATAGTCAAGACTTTCTCCATAGTAGGTTTCCTTACTTATAGAATTAACAAACACCCCAAAATGTTTTAGCCAGTAGCCTACGATAAAAAGTCACATCACTTTATTAATATTAAAGGGATACTCCACCCCAAAATGAAAATTTTGTCATTAAATCACTTTCCCCATGTCGTTCCAAACCCATAAAACCTTTTTTCATCTTCCGAACACAATTTAAGATATTTCGGATGAAAACCGGGAGGCTAAGGTCCAGAAAAGTACGAAAAACATCCTCAGAATAGTCCATCTGCCATCAGTGGTTCAACTGTAACGTTATGCAGCAACGGGAATACTTTTTGTACGCAAAGAAGACAAAAATATTGACTTTATTCAACAATTCGTCTCCTCTGTGTCTCCTCTAGCACCATTTTGGAGAATATTCGCTGAATGCAAACTGCGAATGCTATTCTGTGTCAGCCGCGACACAAGGATACGTTTTCTACGTGTATTTATGCTTTGATTCAAATGAAAACAGCGCATTCATGCAGGGCGGCTGACACAGAATAGCATACGCAGTTTGCATTCAGCGAATATTTTCCAAAATGGTGCTACAGTTATTTGGAGAGACACAGAGGAGACAAATTTTTGAATAAAGTCGTTATTTTTGTTTTCTTTGCGTACAAAAAGTATCCTCGTCGTTTCATAACGTTAAGGTTGAACCACTGATGGCAGATGGACTATTCTGACGATGTCTTTCATAGTTTTCTGGATCTGAACAGTGTAAGTTACTTGGCAGTCAATGGGACAGTCACAAGACTCCCGGTTTTCATCCAAAATATCTTAAATTGTGTTCTGAAGACGTCATGTCATTCCAATCCCATAATAATTAATTAATCTTCGAAATACAAATTAAAATTTTTTAATGAAACCTTTGATATTTCTACCTCTGTGTTGCAAGTCCATGCAAGCAAAACTTTGCCACCCCTAAAAAGCTTAACCTGTGTGTATCTGCTTGACGTACAAGACCCAAGTACAATGAACTAAACCTTTAGTTTGCTTTAAAAATTTTCAACATCAGTTGTGAAGTTTGTAACTCAAAAGCAGAAGTGCTCCTAAACAATCAGTAGCTTTAACTGACTAAACTGAATGCAGGAAAGTGTGTTAATTAATTATTATGCCCCTTTTTACAAGATATATTATAAGTCTCAGATGTCCCCAGAGAAGTTTCAGCTCAAAATACCCCACAGATCATTTATTATATCATTTTGAAAATCCCTATTTTGAGTGGAAGCAAAAACAAATGTATCTTTAAATGCAAATGAGCTGCTGCTTCCAGCCCCCTTTTCTAGGCAGTGCTTTTACAGCTGATACTAGTGATGGGCAGTGTTGGGGACTACTTACATGTAACGGCGTTACGTAATTTAATGGCAAAATAAATGTAACTGTAATCAGTTACAGTTACTAAGACAAAATGTGTAATTAAATTACAGTTACTTAGGAAAATGTTAACGATTACAAAGGGGGTTACATTACAATACGTTATAATATAATATTATTGTATAATTGCATGCCGAATGTACTAAAGCGATTATTTCCAAATGCCATTCGATAATTAAATCTCGAATAAATCATGAATTTGTTAGTCATGACTGGCAATGCTTCGTCTTGCGTGTGCTCTGCCAGACGGTTTGGATCAGTAATCAATGCGAGAGAGAGAATGGAGTGAACTGTGGAAGCGCACAGGTGGAGCAGAGAAGCAAAACTACTGTTCAGGGTTTCAAGTGCAGGTCAGTTTCATTTGTAAATATGCTATTGTAGTTTAGTCTTTGTTTACTTAGTTAAGCAGCAGCAGCCTATTGCTCACCATCACTCAAAATACTGTATAAAGGACATCATCTATTGTAATGTTACAGTAGTAATTTAGCTGAAAATAATCATTTTATAATAGGTTTAGGGGGAGCCAGGGCAGACAACAACACAACCCTTATAAAAATTAACAATGATTTTACTTTAAATCCAAAGACAATGGTTACTATTGTTAAACCATGGTAACCACAAATTAAAAATTAATTTACAAATTAATTTAATTAAAAATAAATACAAATGGTAATCCATTTGCCAAAAAAAATGTCACCAACGTTTCAGGAGTTTAGTACACAGAATAGGACGTATGCTTATTAGATAACTGTATTTCAGCTGATGTATATGCTTTTATTTATTATTATTTTTTAATTTTTTATTTTTTTTTTCAAAACCATTGTTAGATGTAGTGTCCTGTAGTTATGCAAAGATTTGGTTTCAAAAAAAGTATCAGTAAACAATTTCTTATGATTTTAAATCTGCATTGAACTTCAGATCGATCTCAAAGTAAAAGGCGGTACTAAAGTCTGATTTTGTGGTGGATGTTTTCAAATTTAATCATCTTAATTCAAGTGGTGAAGGATTTTGAAAGTCTGACAGTGTTGAGCACTATTGTAAGATTAACCCTGCATGGTGTAAATGTTTGAAAATGATTAACAGTTGCAAATAAACATTCATTAGAAATTTAGAAAAGTAATCAAAAAGTAATCAAAAGTAATCAGTTACATTACTTTAATAAAGTAATTGAAAAAGTTACACTACTATTACATTTTAAATAGGGTAACTTGTAATCTGTAACCTATTACATTTCCAAAGTAGCCTTCCCAACACTGGTGATGGGAAGTTCGGATCATTTTACCGACTCGGACCTTTGAGTCTCGTTCAGCAAAATGAACAAATCTTTTCTCGAGGTATTTCGTTCATTTTATCAAAATATAATTAAAATGTTACGTGTTACTTCCCTAACATGTCTACTAGTACTTACGCAAACGTTGATCACACTACAAACAATACAAAACTATAATGCTATAAGAAACAGAAAAGATTAATTCATTATTTACTTGGGTCTTCAGTCTATGATTAGCTCACCTCTTATCTTATCTAAGTCTTCAGGTTCGAGTCGTTCTTTCATCACGTAACAGCCCCATAAGCTTTAACCTATGCAGTCTGAGCCGGAAAGAGAATTGATTAGTTCATCTATTGAGTCCTCGGATTTGAGTCGTTCCTTCATCACGTGACAGCTCCATAAGCTTTAACCATAGACTGTATAAAAGGCTTTAACCTATCGTTCGTTCTTTTGTCACGTGACGTGACAGCATTGGATAGAGATATTAATTTACAAGCTTCCTTACAAAAGGGTGCATATTTATCATCATCATCATCATCATTATTATAATTATAATTATTTACTCTTACAGTTACTGCGTTTCTGATCTCAAATAGTAGCTTTTTACTTCTAACAGTTTATAAACGTGTGAAGTTCTGTCATGATGGTTATTTTCCATACACTGAATGTTGTAACAAAGGTAATGAAGAGTTGGTTATTATTATTATTATGTCTCTTTCTGACTCAGACTGCATAGGTTAAAGCTTATGGGTCTGTCACGTGATGAATGAACGACTCAAAAAACCCAAAGACTCGAGACATGAACTAATCAATTCTCTTTCCGGCTCAGATTGCATTGACTGAAACAGGTGAACTACTAGACTAATTCCAGTACAGAACTTATAGAATATTGCGCATGCGTGACTGAACGAATCACTCCCCGAGACGACTCGTTCTTCCCAAGTCACATTAAAGATTTGTTCAGAATGAACAAATCATTCAAGAACGCCCCTTTACTAGCTGATACCTCAGATACTCTGCCAAAAACATGTTTGGTTTAGATTATCATGCTGAAATCATGCAGTTTAAAGCCATATTAGTTTATAAAATTCTGATATACGGTTTTCAGAGCACACACATCTGAAGCACATGCACAAAAAGCGCCTGTCAGACAGCATGCCATTACTAAACTAAGTTGGCTTTCATGTCTTATTGTGCTTAAACTGTCAAATACACACACAAGTTACAAAAACACACTCAGTTATGTCTGTGAAGGTAAACAGCTGGGAAAGAAATTGCATGTTTATATTAGATCTGTGTATTAAGTGACAGCACTGTAATATACAGTACCTATACTGCTGTCTACACTGTTAAAATGACACAAAGAATAAAATTAAAACCGAAAATTACTCACTGCTCTGGACTGAATAACACCCATAGCTGTAATAAGAAGAGATTTCTTACTAGAATGCTGCTTCTAAATGCTCTAGTGTGAAGATAAATATGGCGTATTGTGTGGCTCACTCTGGGCGGGGTCTCTGCTAATATGGCAGTGTCCGTCAACAGTTGTGGGCGGGGCTTGTAGAATGAGACATCACATTTGACGGGATTCTGTGAACGGCTTGTTCTGAGACACTGCTTATGATTTGTGGGGATTAAAAAAGGAACAGGTGGGTTTTTATCATTATGGTGGTTGTGTACACACACTGCCAATACACATTTATGTTCAAACTATGTTAAAGTGAATTTTGCATAATAGGTGCCCTTTAAAAGTCAAGGAGCAAAGCTTACCAACGTAAAATTGTCAATGGTCAAGCTGTTTTTTTTTTTTTTTTTTTTTTTAAATTTATGGTGGCTGGCTTAATGACCGGCTTGTACAGTCTAATAAGTTTTGATCTAGTAAGAACAATCTAATAAGTTTTGATCTAGTAAAAATCTAGTAAAACTCTAGTAAGCCTATTTCTATATAGTGTAGGTATACATCATATTATACTGGATCAATTTTAACTTAGTTTTATTGTGCCTCCAAACAAAGTTATAGCTGTAGGCAACAAACTGGGAATGAAGGGTTTGGATACTGCGCTTTAAAGTTGTCTCACCAGCATCAGGACACATGATCAGATTGCATTTCCAGCTGTAACATTCTCCTCCAATTATATTTATAGACATAACTGTATTTATTATGAAATTACCTAAAGTACCTCTACTACACACAAGTGGACCCAAATTTTATGCCTCTATTTTGTTCTCCATGTCTGTATGGATACTCAGTGCCGTAATATCTCGATGGCTCTTTGCTATTATGACTGCACACATGCAAACATACATGCATAGAACACAATATACACACTCTGCACCTGTAACAGGCCCCAAAAACAAACAAACCTTGTGTCATTCAAACTTACTGGACTGGAAATGTATCCTATTCTGCTGCAAAAATATTCACACAGATAATGAAGAGAGAAATGTTTCTTGTTACCATAGCAATAGATTTCCTAAAACACTAATAACAAGTGACTGAATGTGACAGAAAATGTAATGAGAGGAAAATAAATTAGCCTCAGAGTGGAACAAGGCCAATATTTGAAATTCATGGTTGAAATAACAGGAATGAGTAATCGAGAAGTATACCCACCAAAACCTCACCTTTGTAAATTACTACTATGGCATACTTTAAGTACTTTGGAACGTTCTAATGTCAATTCAACTTTAAAAGGAAGGTGAAAACACACGTTAATGTCAATGGCTGTGCATCCCATCCAGCTACAGGATTTTGGTGTAATCAGTCAGAAGATGCAGATGCAAACTATGCAGATGTTGACATGGACAGGTTGTATTACTATGCATGCACTTATTTTACATGCAAAACTATACAAAGTAAAAGACCTAGTAAACACATCCTACTTTGATAAAAATGGTTACTAACAATCAACATGTTATGTGTGGTGAAGTACTATAAGTTTAGTATTAAAAAAATGTTCAGTTTTATTTAATATTTTTTATTATTTTAAATTATTTCATTATTATTTGATTGTTTACTCTTGTTCTATAAACAGTTTTCCTACCATGTTAATTAAACACTGTTTTAGGAAAGATATGAAGCCATTAAAGGCATTAAAGACATTTTTACTTCAAACCGTCACTTCTGGCGAAAATACCAGTCTATAATTCATAACAATGCTTCCTCCAGTGAAAAAGTTACACCCCCTGTCATCCTCACATCAAAATCCTCCAACATATTTGAAATCCTTTGGACTATTTTTGCTTGTAAACGGTGCTTTTTCTGTGCATATTTCTCCTCTAATTCAGATAGGACAACTTTTTGAATGGAGAAATCAATATTATGGATAGAGGACTTTTAGTTGGAAGCAACAGTTTGAAGTTGAAAACAACTTGATGAATTTGTTTGCTACCGATGTAAACTGATGGACTGGGGTGGATTATTGTTATGTTATCAGCTGTTTGGATTCTCATTCTGATGGCACAAATTCACTGCAGTAGATCCACGCAAGTGATGTAATGCTAAATTTCTCCAAATGTGTTCTGCTAAAGGATAGCCTGAGGGTGAGTAAATCTTCAGAAAATGTTTATTTTTTGGGGCGAACTACCTCAGAACAAGCCACTATCAACAGATATTTTAGAATATCTCGGTGATGGTGCAGGTTATTTAATAAAAGAGTGGTTTCTAAAGGCCTCATATCCTTGCATGCACACTTGTACTTCCAAAATAATAAATAAATTAGTAACTGTAATTAATATTATCTTACACAATTATCTGTAACAATTTAAATAAGATTTCATCTTACCATTAGTTAACTACATCTAATAACTATGAGGAAAAAAATTAAGCATTTATTTTATCTTAGTGTTAATGTTATTTCAACATAATAATAATTAAAAAAAATTGTATCCTTTAATATCATTTAATGGATCTGAAGAGCCATCTGCGTTTTTTTTTAAGCCTAAAGTGGGCGGAGCTGGCTGTTGCCATCTTGGCAGCGCGTCACCACATGTCGCTCCTGGATAATCAAAAATGGGTAAAAAGGCAGGAGCTGGTTGCTGAAACCACACCCACCTAGCTCGACAGTGGTGACAGCAGCGGCAATCCACCTGTTACTCAAGTGGCCACGCCCTTAATTATGCATAACTTTAGGGGCTTAATATAATTTAAATGGATGAGTTATAAAATAAATCACCCTCCTCACAGTTGTCATGAAGGGCAAAATTAGCTATATAGACCAAAACCACTTTTTGTACCACGCTGTTACCATATTTTGTTCTGCTGTAAATGTGGCATTTTAACATGGGGAATCTATGGGACAAACTCCCTTTAGGAGCCAGCCTCTAGCGGTCAGTCGATGAATTGCAGTTTTAGTCACATCCGTGTTGGTTTCACGAGAAAGACTGGAAGGTTGCCGCTTGGTCAAGATACTGGATAACAAAACAGTAATCAGAGTTGGATACTTATGGAGGCTTATGACTTATGACAATCTGCTGTATCTTGCTGAGACCCTAATATTTAAGTGTTGCATTAGTCACAACAAATCTAAAAGGAAAGTAAAATGGAACAGAGAGGCTGTCCATCATAGAGCAATTACAAAGGTCTGTGACACAGCGAATGTCAGTAAACTGTTTTATGACATAGGCTGACCCTGTGTCAGTATCTGGAGTCCGACTCGACTGATATGAGACAGAGCTCTAAAGCCTGAGGGATGATGAGAAACTCTTGCAATATAACACAGAACTGTAACCTCATGCTGCCGCACATGCACCTCAACTCCTTGCACACTGCATTGTGTCTATATCAGTGATTCTCAGCTAGTGGGTTGTTGTGATCGAAAAACGTGTGGCATAGGGTCACAGAAACAAACTCATTTTTGGCCACCTCATTCTAGAAATTTTAATTTTTGGTAATAAAATAAAAACTAAAAAGAATATTCCTAGAATGTTAGAAATTGGTTCCAAAAGAGGAACCTATATTAACGTTAGGGGAATGTTTGGGTTCACATGCAATGTTTGGATTGTGCCAGAATGTGTCCTGCATGATAAATTATTGCCGGTATCTTCAATGAAATATTCAGTGAAAATTTGTGTCCTGAAGCAAAGCCAGTTGAAAGCCACTCCTGCTTGTGATTTGCATATGATACTGATTCTGCATCTGTGCCAGAACGAGAAGCAGCTGTTGTCATAATACGATGAGCTTCACTTTAACTTCTGCCTGTATTCATGGTGCCTTGATCAGTTACAATGCTTAAAACTCCCAGGTAAAAATCTTTTATGACATAAACGTCATAGTGTGTAGCATGCCCTCTTTTTGAAACATGTTATATCAACTACTTTTGTGACTTTAATAAGATTAAAGGGGTCATATGACATGATTTTGTGTTGTCCTTTCTCTTTGGAGTGTTGCAAGCTGTTCGTGCATATATAAGATCCGTAAAGTCACAAGGATTAAAGTCTCAAACCCAAAGAGATATTCTTTCTTAAAGTTAAGACTTATCCATTCCTTTCTAAAACACCTCATTTATACACGCCACCACAAATCTACATCACTGTGTTGGTAGATTTGCATAACACCGCCCAAATGTATACACAAAGAAAGAAGGCTTAACTTTTATTCCCGCTGTAATATTGTTGCCGCCGACGCCATGTCATTGAGGTGCGGTGTGTTTCCAAATATGGTAAGGGGCGTAACATTTCATTACACGTTTGAGGTATTCGGCCAATCAGAATGCACTGGATAGCTGGCCAATCAGAGCACACGACACTTTTCAGAACAATGAGCTTTGCAAAAATTTACGCGTTTCAGAAAGGTGGGGCAGAGAGGAACAACAATAATGTATGGTACATGGAAAATGTGTTTTTTGAACCTTTAACCATGTAAAAACATTGCATTACACCAAATAATGTTATTTTTAGCATTGTGATATGACCCCTTTGGTAAAAATGATACATAAAATCCTGTATGAGACAAAATAACAGTAAAGTAGGACTTGATGCCGCTGTGGGAGTACATAAGACAAAAAGAACAGGGAAACAATGTGCTAGAGGTCATATGTAAGAGAACTCCAATTCAGTCAGTTCTTGCTGATTTATATATTATTAAATGTAAAGTAGACTGCAGCAGAGTAACCTGATTACATACAGTAGTGCACTACATTTAGACATTGGATCTGAATTGTTGAATTGTTTTGGTTTTGAGCTCACTGAAAGGATACTGCCTTCTTTGCTTGTCTCCTGCATGCTCTCCATTCCTGGAAGAGCAGCTGCCACACGTCGAAACAGCTGCAGGAGAAAAGAGAGAATGCTGTTAGAGACTTCAGCTGTGACAGTAACCAGAACACTATTGTCTGTTAAGTCAGTGGGTAGCGAGATATGCTCTGCATGCATTTTAAAAGTCATTTTAGAAGAAATTATGCAATTGGGCAAAGAATTGGGTATCGACATGAGGGGGAAAAATGTCCACATAAATTGTGTAACAGGTTCAACTGGTCACATGAATTTGCTGAGTTGACCAATAGAATAGACCACTGCTTGCTTTGAAATAGAGTATGTAAGTATATATCAGCAGTATTCAATATTTTCTTGGTTATTTCCTTTATGTGGTTTACTTTACATAGAGTCAAAAATACTTGGAATGGTCGTGTGTCATACTGTGCAGACTTCTGGCAGCAAATATGAGCTGAACCATTTTTAAACCTGTTAAAAAAAAAAAAAAAAGCGATTTGGAGCAAAGTGGACTTTCTCTGGTGCACTGAAGCAGACATGCCCTGTTATATACACTAACAGAAATGAAGATCCAATGCAACTACTACTTTTCAGAATCACAAATGTCACAGACTAAAACACTTGCTGACCTTTAAAGCAGACTCTGTGTAGAAGATGATAAAGGGACAGCAAAAAGCACTTAGTCTGGCTTTGCCTTCTGAAACTTGCAGAGCATTACTAGCATACCGCTCCTAGCAGAGCAATTAATGGCCCACCACACACCTCCATTACAGCCATCCTCTATAAAGGGCTGTTCCCAGAAGCTATATGAGGCTATACTGCAATGATATATAGCCCCACTCACTCCCAATCATATCAAACAGGGCAGTTAGCTTATGTAGCCAAGACCAGCCCTCTCATTTCATGCCATCAATCACAGTGGACGAGCCACAGGGAAATGGGACACACTGGACCATTAAGCAGAAAGGGTCAGAAAAAAAGGCTCATTTTGTTAACTACCTTCAGGTCATTGTTTTTGACAGGAAAGACAGAGAAAGCCATAATCTAGCTGGGACAAAAACAAAAGAACTCAAAACCATTCCAATTAAGGAAAACACAGACAGACCCATGGCGTTTTTTTTTTTTTTTTTTTTACAAATGATGGTGTCCCCTACATAATGTTTTGGGAGGATTGTTAGTTTTAGCTCACTTACGGGTACAAATTTGTCCTCAAAATATGGTTAAGTAGCTCCACAAACATAAACACACTTCACTGCGTGTAAAAGAACCACTTCATTTGTTTTCAAATTAAGACTGAGAAGAAAATTAATCACTTTATTATACTATACTAAAGTATGGACTTTTTCAAAACTGAAAATAAACAATGTTCTTGCTATGCATCTATAATGAAACTTAATATTATTAGCAATGACACACTGCTATACAACAAATGACTCTATTATTATTATCATCATCATCATCAAAACTTGTTGAGCATTGTATTATTTACACCAGAGTTCAATTTCATCCTGGAAAGGATCTGACACCCTGTAATTCTTCAGTCAATGTTTGAGTCATTATTTTGCAATTACCTCTGCGAGGTAATCAGTTTAACTAATGTTGCTGTTATTGGAGAAATAAATAAGAAAATTTCAGTATTGATCGTAATCTCAGATGAATGCAGTTCCCTGCTCCAGACAACACAAGTCTGCAAGCAAACACATGCTCCAGTCAACCACACACACATACATGTGCAACAGTGTAAAGGCTTGGAAATGATTTCAGTTTGTAATGGAGACTGGAACAAATCATCTCCACGTCTGGTGACAATAATATGTTTTATCAGAGATTTAGAGTCTTTTAGTATTGTCTTGTACTGTCAGTGTTAAGCTCCTGTGAAACACTGATACATGGGGTTGAGAAGAATAAAGGCTTAGTGTCCAGTACAGCTGATGGAACAATGCACAATAATACAGCTTCTTAATACTATAAGCCTCATGTGTTTTGTGTATGTTTCAAACTGTAATTGTAAAATGGAATTCTGACTAAATTCTGATCGGAAGATGGTGTTCAAAGCAGTTGTAAAATAAACCTGACTGCACATTTTATATTAATGCAAAGTATTCATATAGTTTTATTTATATTAATAGTGTCAACACACCTAAAATTACTTAAATACAGTAAACTTTTAAAACCTTTTGAAATCAGAAAGTTCATAAAATTAAACCTTTTTGATTATTTTATAACATCATATCTCTATCTCTCCCACCTTGGTGCTTAGTCATCCTGAATCATGCTTTCAGCTGCACCTCAGAAGAGAAATCAGAACAAATGCAGAGCATTTCTCACACCTACACGCTGTGGCCGCTCTGTCAGTGGAAAGAGCGGCCACAGCGTGTAGGTGTGAGAAATGCTCTGCATTTGAGGTGTTGAGGTAAAACTCACCTGTTTGACATTGTAGCCTGTCTTGGCACTGGTCTCGATAAACATCACACTCAGCTCCTTGGCCCGCTGCTCGCCTTCCTCAATCGTGATTTGCCTGTGTAAAGGTTGAAGATTTTTTTCATAAGTTTATTTATAAAATATTATTAAACCGTGATGACCCCTGCTGAAAAACCATGGATTTCCACTCTGGTTTAGTGATGGTCTAGATACTGGACCAACACAGCCATGCTGATCACCAACAAAAAATATTGTTGCATGATACTGCTGGTTAAAATAATTAGGAAGCCTAGTGGGGACCAAGGATTTGCTGGTTAGCAGGTGCCAGTTAGCCCCTGCTGGCAACAACACCATTTTAACCAAAACAAAAAACAAAACAAAACAAAACATTGTTTCACCAATTGCTTTCCTAAATCTGAATAAACAAACAAATAAATAAAATCTTAAAAAAAAAATTGCCTTTTTTGTATATTATATTCACCTTATTTTATATATCAAGGTCCCCTTGTATGTTTGCTGAGTCCCCCTTGTAGACCACGGGCCCCTGGTATAGAACCAGTGTAACATAGTATGTTTTAAAAGAGACAAATATTTGGGGGGGATATTTTTAAAAACCATTTCTAAAGCATCAAAATGGGTATATTTTAAGCATGCTGCATTAACAGCTCAGATAATTGGCTCAAAAACAACTGCGTCCAGAAAAGAGCGCAAAGATTGCAGATTTTATATCAGATTTTGTGCACCAGCTGAGCAACAGACATTTAGATTAATGGCAATGGGCTGAAGAATACTTTCTCCAGACCTCCTTGGTCGAAAGACAAGCATACCAACATCAAAAACACAACACATGCTGGTGAGCAGCTACTGAATACTGGTCTTGGCAGGAGGGATTCCATGAAGAATAATGGCAAAGAGAGACCAAATTACCAGGACTACACATGAATTATCATTCTGCCAGTAATGGTGACCACTATCACGAAACTGCCCAGCCTTGACAGTAGCCCAACAAGATATATGAAAACAGCAATAATGGAAATGAGGTTTTTGATAAAGTGGTTAGTGGGTCACAGATTATGGCTGAAGTATTATCAGACAGCAAAGGCTGAGACTGAGACTGAGACAACGGCATCAGTCATTGCCTCCCCACCCTCATCTCTGCAAACTCTAATTAATTGATGTTGAAACTGATTAATTGCACAAAGGGAGGGCTCATTAATTAAGTCTCATTTGTATGACACACTTGTGGCATTAATCTATGTCTGTGACTATGGAGCTTGTTTATGTGTGTATGTGACAGAGTTTGGGAGGTGGCTGAGAGAAATGAGTAGGCTGAAGAGGACACTAGCTGTATCTCAGAGCAGTGGGACGTGAATAGGACATGCTGTATTTAAACCACTGAGCTCTGTCTGCTGGGACAGCCGTGATGTAACCACCCGAACTCTTTTGTTCTCTTCACAGACAGGAGCTCAGAGGCATTTGTGAGTTTACTTAACTCATGAATTGCATTGTTGGCTCGCTGCTTCTCAAAGTATACAGCTCATTCTCTGTTAATGGGGCCGGTTGTACCCCCAAGACTTGCCACTGATATAATTACTGTGATACTGAACTAAATTACATTATTTGATTGAAACACACTCTAAACAGAATTAAATTTAAGTACTGTAAATTAAAAATCTAAAAAATATCTTATCATTTGCATAACCCCGCTGAACATTACATTTTAATTGGTAAAAAAAAAATCTAATTGTACCTAAATTTAGTTTTTAGGTAATAAAAAATACTTTATTGACTGTGTATTTTTTTTTTAAGGCTTTATGCTTTTCCTTTCAATTTCTGTTAAAAATTTCTGTTCCCCTTTAAAAAATAATATAAATATATGCACACACACACACAAACAAAAACACACACACACAAACACACACACTACCATTCAAAAGTTTAGGGCAGTAAGATTGATTGATTGATTTATTTTTATTTATTTTTTTTCTTATTTTTTAAATGAATACCTCTTTTTTGGATACATTAAACTTTTCAGTAAATATGATTATGTTACAAATGTTACCAAATCAGCACATTCGATGCACCAAATCTGCATATTAGATTGATTTCTAAAGAATCGTGAAATACTGAAGAATGGAGTATTGTTTTTATTGAATTTAAGATAAAAATGCAGCCTTGGTGAGCATAAGATACTTTCAAAAATGGTACTTTAAACAAAATTAATTAATTTAATTAATCGCATGTCAAATTTGGCTGAGAAATTACCCCAAAAGATTATTTAAAGTCGTTATTGTGTTAAATGAGAAAAGTCATAATGAGACATATTTAAAACGGAATCCTGAATACATACTTTTTTCCAAATTGGAAGAACTGTTACAGGATTTAAAATGAACCACTTTAGGAATAATAAATAACTATATCTGCTTTACAAGACTATACCGGACAAGACTACATACAGTATTTAGATAATAGTTGAAGAAACAACCACATAACAACCAATATTTGTTGAACCCTAATCTAAAGATTGGGAATTACTTCAACTGAAATTCCTGAATGTGACACAAATGACAAATTTTCTAACTCTTTTCTCATTAAGTGTCAATATGCCTTCTAACTGTTCATGCTATCCATTACTCAGTCATGTCTTATATTACCAGCTATAGCAGTTTGATCATTAAGGATATGCCACCTTGACTGACTTCTGTCTCAGAGATAACATGGTCTCTTCGTAGATGCAGTCCTCTATTCATCCAAGGCAGAACTATGAAGGTAGTTTTCTTTTTTCAAAGCTACTGTGGCAATTAAAGAACTTGATGGATATGAACATCAGATATGGTTTGACGTGGTTTTGTTTCATGATCAAAGTCCCTCCAAACAGTGCAGATATGTTTTTGAGCCCTTTTCTTGTACTTTAAAGAGTGTGAAACTGCTTTTCACTTTTCAATCAAAACCCTCAGGGAAGGCAAAGAGTGACAGCAGAAAACTGATAAAATATAAGAGACACCATGATTTTATTGATTTATTTTACATCTATATAAAATAAGTGACTTCAGAAAACCAAAGCAAGGACTCCAAAGCTGACCCTGAAGTCTGTCTCTGGCTGATGACTGTGCTTTTGAAGTCCTTCAGTAGCCACAAGCTAAATATTTTGATATTCATGTCACAAAAAGAAAGATGGGATTAAGAAGAGGACGTGTAGCACAAGTTATAAATGCTGATGGAGCAGAATGTCTTGTCAGCCTAAATTTCCTGCCTTCTCTGCTGAATCTTCCGGTTATAAATGTTTTATCCGATGCTATCTTAGGCTCACAGAAACAGCACACACAGGTTTAGCATGCATGTGAGTTAATATCTGACTATATTCAAAATATTGTGATTACATTCAAGAGTCCTCACTTCTTTATACTAACTCATTCGCTTTTATCACTAACTCTACAAAATGGCGAAAAAGCATTCAGCACTGCTGTCTGTACATACGGTTATCTTGACCTTGAAATAGTTGATTAATGTGCTGCAGGCTGTTAAAACCCATGCTTTTTCACACAACACGTTTTCTTTTTTCAAGTGGATAGTAAATTGATTTTGTTTGACACTTTAGATTGATGTACAGTACTAGGTTGGGTTGAACATGTCTCTTTTCGTTTGGTATTGGCTCAAGGGTAGGTAATCTCAGCTGACATCAAGTAGGGTTTCTGGAAGAGAACAGTACCATCTGTTCCTCTGAGAAAACAAACATCCTCTGGACAGAATTTCATGCATTACACCCACACTGACTTTAAATCTGTTATTACAATAATATTACAGCCTTACAGTATATAAGATGTTTTGTTGTAAAAATAGTCTCTAACATTTGTTACACACACACACTTAGCTAATGGAGGCATTCTATTGACTTCTGTTGTTTTTAAATATAGCTAGTTAGTATGCACTGTAAAAATCAATTTGAAGTTGTAAATAAAACAAAGATTACTGGAATATGTTTTTGAAAAAATACCCTTTCAGTCTTTCTACTTCAAAATTTCATGTTCATAAAAGAGCCAAAGAAAAAAAGTATCACAGGTTCCAAAAAATATTGAGCAGTTTCAACACTAATATTAAATCAGCATATTAGAATGATTTCTGAAGGATCATGTGACATTGAAGACTAGAGTAATGGCTGATGAAAATTCAGTGCTGCGTCACAGAAATAAATTATATTATATTATATTCTCGGTTACGCATTGTAACCCTCGTTCCCTGAAGGAGGGAATGGAGATGTCATGGCGGATGACCGACAAATTGGGATCTCGCTTAGAGAGACTTCCACTTCGAGTGTAAACTAAACGAGCCAATGCACATTGGCATGCGATTATTGCATACAGCTGCTGCTGATCACAGCGTGAGTATAAGTAGGCAGCATGTGCAGCGCATATTCAAGTTTTTGCAGAGGAGCTGAGCCGGTGACCCGGCTGCTCAGTGGTGGTACAGAAGCTGTGGCGACAGGACGTGACGTCTCCATTCCCTCTTTCAGGGAACAAGGGTTACAATATGTAACAGAGATGTTCCCTTTCAGTCTGTCACTCTCAATGTCACATCGGATGACCGACGAATTGGGATCCGTACCAAAGGGCCACAGATACTGCCCCTTCCAGTGTCCTGTGGAAGCCTCCTGTGCCCCTTCTTTTTGGCGTAGACCAGGGCTTACCACAAGAAGACCAGCTACTGCTGCTACAGCAATACCCACTCAGAAAGACTGGATAACACTGGGAAAATGTACCCATACGACTTGGGACAGCAATATTGCGGAAGCCCCATCTTTCCTGAAGGAGGTTTTGGAAGCACATTACACATATGAACAACCATTTAGGTGCATATGGAAGATTAGAGGTGATTGTAACCCTCTTGGAAAAAAGCAGGAAGTCTGACTTTACACATATGGGATCCACTTAGGTCTCTACACATGGAACCCAGCCCTCTACCCGTTCTCATGAATTCATCAAGACATGGCTCCGCTGAGGGGACAGAGGAGCTTGACAGGGTCTACGATATGGACTCTCTTGATTGGTTTTAGAAAGCTGACCTGAAGCTGAGGCCTCTCAGTGCTTCTATCCATTTGAAGTGAGAACACAGGAGGATACCGGCTCCACACAAAGGCAATAAAATCTAGCGAAGGTGTTGGGGGTCACCGAGCCCGCAGCTCTACAAATATCTGTCAGCGAGGCGCCACGAGCCAGCGCCCAGGAGGATGCAACACTTCTAGTAGAGTGAGCTCGCAACCTAAATGGGCAGGGCTCACCCTGTGCCTGATAAGCCAGGGTGATGGCATCCACAATCCAGTGGGCCATCCTCTGCTTAGAGATGGCATTCCCCTTCTGCCGGCCTCTGTGACAGACAAAGAGCTGGTCTGAGGTCCTGAAGCTTTGCGTCCTGTCTACGTAGCATCTCAATGCCCGGACGGGACAAAGCAAGCTAGGGCTGGGTCTGCCTCCTCCGGGGGCAGTGCTTGCAGGCTCGCCACCTGATCCCTGAAGAGAGTGGGGGAACCTTGGGCACATAGCCAGGCCGGAGCCTCAGGATTACCTGGGAGTCAGCTGGCCCAAACTCTAGGCACAAATACTCGACCGAAAATGTGTGCAAGTCCCCTACCCTCTTGATGGAGGCCAATGCAAGCAGGAGCAGAGTTTTCATTGACAGAAACTTCAGCTTTACTGTCTGCAAAGGCTCAAATGGGCCCTGCTGTAGTGTTCTGAGCACTAGAGACAGGTCCCAAGAGGGTATAAGGGGGGCCATGGAGGATTTAGCTTTCTTGCCTCCATAAGGAACCTGATGATCAGGTCATGCTTCCCCACTGACTTCCCTTCCACGGTGTTGTGGTTGGCAGCAATTGCAGCCACATAGATTTTTAAGGGTGGAGAGAGACAACCTTCACTCCAACCCCTGCTGCAGAAAGGACAGCATGACTCAGTCTGCTTCGGTGCAGTGGAGAACTGCTGGGTGAAGTTCTCTACTGCGTCGCCAAAGAGTGTGGGACACGGGTATTTAAAAAACCGAGTCTCATCAGTTTCCCATCATGTCAGCCAGACACAGCCAGAGATGCCGGTCCTGGACCACCATAGTGGACATCGCCAGGCCCAGAGACTGCGCAGTGACCTTCGTCGCTCGTAGCATGAGGTCAGTAACAGTATGGAATTCTTTGACCTCTTTTGATTCTCTGATCGTCGGGGGAAGCACCAAAAGATACAAGTGGTAGCCTACGGGAGGGTCCAGCCTGTTCTCTCGGCAGCCCCAGTGGCTGCGAAGTGCCGGCAGAGGGAGGAGCCCTCGAGGTTGGTTCCTCAAAGGGGAATTCCTCACCATCACCGTAAGACCAGTCCGACCAGTGCCAGAAGTAGCGACCATACACCCCCCCCCCACCTCCACCTGGTTGCCGTCAGGTGGTCCGCAACTCGAGATGGTAGTTTTCCTGCAATCAGAGCATGGCTCGTCCACAAAAGCCACCTCAGCATGCTTAATGCCCAGACATGAGAGGCAGTGATTGTGACCATCACCCGGCACCAGGTAACGACTGCAATTAGAAACACATGAATGGAAGGAAATCTTTGAAAAGACACGTATTTAAAAAAAGACGTTCCACCCGTGAATGCTCTTTTAGAACTCGCTCTTTTAGTGTGCTGAAGCACACAGGGGAGACGGCCGCCTGCAACACAAGTAGGGGGGAATGCAGCTTGATGTGTGCAACCCACTCGACGTGAGAAGAACCACCGCTGCTGAAGCGCCGTATCACCAGCATGAGAGCTTCCAAAGAGCATGCTGTACTCAATCTGTAGATCACACAAAGCAGAAGATCAGGAGCAGAACGATGAAACTGCTCGGCTCCGAAGCGAAAAGCTGAATATGCGCTGCACCTGCTGCCTACTTGCGGCTGTCAGAGTGTCTGGTTTGTGTATCTCTGGGTGTCCGCTAGAGGTCTCACTTCCCCATATCGTCACCCCACCTTAGGAACTACATTTCCCACAAGCCTTGTCTGTACACATCACTGTTCATTGTATTCAGCTGTTCCCACTTACATTGTTTGCACCTGTCTATAAATACCCTTTTTGTTTCTGTCATTGTTATGGAGTCCTTGTTTAATGTCACCCGATATTTTCGTGTTTCCTTGTTTCTTGTTTTGGACTGCTCATCTGGATTTTGACCTTTGCCTGGAAAGATTTATGATTTTGGATTATCCCAATAAACACTGCTTTTGGATCTACCTGTTTGTGTGCATGTCGTGACAGCGGCAGCTAGATGCAATAATCGCATGCCAATGTGCATTGGCTCATTTAGTTTACACTTGAAGTGGATTGGTCTCTCTAAGTGAGATCCCAATTCGTCAGTCTTTCGACGTGACGTCGACAGTGACCAAATGAAAGGGAACTAATATTAGAAATTGCAGTAATATTTCACAATATAACAGTTTTTTCAGTATTTCTGATACAGCCTTGATGAGTATAAGACACTTATTTTAAAAACATCACAAATTTTACTGATCCCAAACTTTTGAACAGCAGTGCATATATATACGTACAAACCCGATTCCAAAAAAGTTGGGACACTGTACAAATTGTGAATAAAAATAGATTGCAATGCTGTGGAAGTTTCAAATTTCAATATTTTATTCAGAATACAACATAGATTACATATCAAATGTTTAACCTGAGAAAATTTATCATTTTAAGGGAAAAATAAGTTGATTTTAAATTTCATGGCGTCAACACATCTCAAAAAAAGTTGGGACAAGGCCATGTTTACCACTGTGTGGCATCCCCTCTTCTTTTATAACAGTCTGCAAACGTCTGGGGACTGAGGAGCTCAAGTTTAGGAATAGGAATGTTGTCCCATTCTTGTCTAATACAGGCTTCTAGTTGCTCAGCTGTCTTAGGTCTTCTTTGTCGCATCGTCCTCTTTATGGTGCACCAAATGTTTTCTATGGGTGAAAGATCTGGACTGCAGGCTGGCCATTTCAGTACCCGGATCCTTCTTCTACTCAGACATGATGTTGTAATTGATGCAGTATGTGTCCTGGCATTGTCATGTTGGAAAATGCAAGGTCTTCCCTGAAAGAGACGACGTCTGGATGGGAGCATATGTTGTTCTAGAACTTGGATTTACCTTTCAGCATTGATGGTGCCTTTCCAGATGTGTAAGCTGCCCATGCAACCCCTTACTATCAGAGATGCAGGCTTCTGAACTGAGTGCTGATAACAACTTGGGCTGTCCTTGTCCTCTTTAGTCCGGATGATATGGCGTCCCAGTTTTCTAAAGAGAACTTCAAATTTTGATTCGTCTGACCACAGAGCAGTTTTCCACTTTGCCACAGTCCATGAGCATTGGCCCAGAGAAAATGCCTGCGCTTCTGGATCATGTTTGGATATGGCTTCTTTTTTGACCTATAGAGTTTTAGCTGGCAACAGCGAATGGCACGGTGGATTCTGTTCACCGACAATGTTATTGGAAGTATTCCTGAGCCCATGTTTTGATTTCCATTACAATAGCATTCTTGTATGTGATGCAGTGCCGTCTAAGGGCCCGAAGATCATGGGGATCCAGTATGGTTTTCCGGCCTTGACCCTTACACACAGAGATTGTTCCAGATTCTCTGAATCTTTGGATGATATTATGCACTGTAGATGATGATAACTTCAAACTCTTTGCATTTTTTCTCTGAGAAACTCCTTTCTGATATTTGCTACACTATTTTTCGCTGCAGCATTGGGGGAATTGGTGATCCTCTGCCCATCTTGACTTTTGAGAGACACTGCCACTCTGAGAGGCTCTTTTTATACCCAATCATGTTGTAAATTGACCTAATAAGTTGCAAATTGGTCCTCCAGCTGTTCCTTATATGTACATTTAACATTTCCGGCCTTTTATTGCTACCTGTCCCAACTTTTTTGGAATGTGTAACTCTCATGAAATCCAAAATGAGCCAATATTTGGCATGACATTTCAAAATGTCTCACTTTGCACATTTGGTATGTTATCTATATTCTATTGTGAATAAAATATAAGTTTATGAGATTTGTAAATTATTCCATTCCTTTTTTACTCATAAATTTGTACAGTGTCCCAACTTTTTTGGAATTGGGTTTGTATATATATAAAAAAAGTTATATCTTGGTCTCATCAGACCAGATAATCTTATTTCTCTGTTTTTTAGCAAACTCCATGCGGGCTTTCATGTGTCTTGCACTGAGAAGAGGCTTCCGTCGAGCCACTCTGCCATAAAGCCCAGACTGGTGGAGGGCTGCAGTGATGGTTGACTTTCTACAACTTTCTCACATCTCCCGACTGCATCTCTGGAGCTCAGCCACAGTGATCTTTGGGTTATTCTTTACCTCTCTCACCAAGGCTCTTCTCCCCCGATAGCTCAGTTTGGCCGGACGGCCAGCTCTAGGAAGGGTTCTGGTCGTCCCAAACATCTTCCATTTAAGGATTATGGAGGCCACTGTGCTCTTAGTAACCTTAAGTGCAGCAGAAATTTTTTTTTGTAACCTTGGCCAGATCTGTGCCTTGCCACAATTCTGTCTCTGAGCTCTTCAGGCAGCTCCTTTGACCTCATGATTCTCATTTGCTCTGACATGCACTGTGAGCTGTAAGGTCTTATATAGACAGGTGTGTGGCTTTCCTAATCAAGTCCAATCAGTATAATCAAACACAGTTGGACTCAAATGAAGGTGTAGAACCATCTCAAGGATGATCAGAAGAAATAGACAGCACCTGTTTTAATAAATCTGCAAAAATGTCAACAATTCTGTGTTTTTCGGTCAAATATGGGGTGCTGTGTGTACATCTAATGAGGAAAAAAAAACTGAAATGATTTTAGCAAATGGCTGCAATATAACAAAGAGTGAAAAATTTAAGGGGGTCTGAATACTTTCCGTACCCACTGTACATACTGTATATACCTACCCTAAAAATCACACTGTTTTGCCTAATTTGATAAAAAGAAAATCCACGTGATATACATTTTAGTATATTGCATTCAGTTATATTACAATTTACATCTTAAATGGAAGTAAGCAAATCTCACTTTTTGTAGTTAACATGGTCAACACTAATTTGCTTAGATTTGATTAGTGACCTAGAAATTGCGTAGAATCTAAACCATTTCATATTTTGTCATGGCATTTCATTTATTGTCAAAAATAAAACTAATTTCCAGAATTAACTAATTATATACATATACTAAATACAGTATGTGATGTACAGTGTGTGTTTAAATACTGTATGTGATATGTGTGCATATATTGTATGTATATTAAAAATTCTATAAATTATTTATACACATACCGCAGCAAATGTTCTGACAGGTTGCTCACTCCTGACTTATTACTGGGTGCCATGGCAACAGTCTGACCCAAGGTTTTTAATACCTTTCCTGTGCACAGAGATACTTACTGACTACACTGTGACAGAGGATCCGCCTCCAATCATATAACTGCTGTCTCAGTCATCCAATCAAGATTGCAGTTCCAGTCACAACAGGAGCAGTTGGCAAAGTGCATCTATAAAACACTACTAATACCACATGATGAGGTGCATGTGAAGTTAACAGCACATTGTCACCAGAAGTAGTACAGTATGTCTAATGTCACTGGGTTCATATTTAACGGAACTACTGTCCAAGATGCAAGGCCCTGCTTAACCTTTCACTTCCTCTGGCACAAAAACTACATGGCACTTTCTGCCGGGCACAAACACTTTAATCCTCTCCAGGGCATTGTGCCACCGTTATACAAATCTCACATTGTCTGTCTTCAAAACTAATTCAGTATCATCTACTGCTCTAAAGCCAGTCTTACCTACTGTTGTCAAACAGCCTAAATCTAGTCTCATTCGAATTGACAGGCAAAATATTCAACTGTTACAACAGAAGGAGTGTTGTCTAAAATCATGAGACAGTCTAAACTCACAGCTTTATAAGATTCCATTTACCCTCTATGGTGATGTTAATTCATAAATGTCATTGATTTGTTATCAGTATTCAGAAGGTTTGGAAATGCTCAGAAATTTATGCTCGGGAAATTTTTTTAATGTTTTTAAAATCTCTTATGCGAAAAATACATTAAAAACAGAAATATTGAGAAATAACATTACAGTTTAAAATAATTATCTTCTATTTTAATATATTTTAAACATTTATTCCTGGACCGTTTATAACATTTTTACACAATGCAAATCTATGAAATAATAAAATATATATTTTTTATAAAATTGTACTTTCAGCAGTCACTACTCTAGTGCTCAGTGTCACAGGATCCTTCAGAAATAATTCTAATGTTGATTTTGTGCTCAATTAACTATTTGTTTATATTGTCACAGTTTTTTTGATTAATAGAAAGTTCAAAATGAAAACATTTATTTTAAATATTTTTTCTAACAATGTAAAAATATTTACTGTGACTTTTGATCAATTAAATGCATCCTAGCTGAATTATTCTTTTTTTTTTCCAAACTTACAGATCCCAAATTTTTAAATAGTATTTCATATTTATGTATTCTATTCTATTCTGTTCTGTTTTGTTTTATTTTATTGTATTCTATTCTGTTCTGCTTCAGTGGAAGGAAAATCTGATCTTTTACAAAAAAGATCACATGATCATGTCACAAATTTGCCTACATGATTTGATTAGTGACGAAGATATAGTGCAGAATCTTAGATACTTTTTATTTATTTTATGTCTTAACATTTCTTTGTATTAAAAATTTTGGTCACACTTTATTTTAAGGTCCAATTCTAGATATTAATAAACCATTAACTATGACTTTTGCCTCAATAAACTCCCAATTTGCTGCTTATTATTAATAATTAGTAAGGTAGTTGTAGGAATTGGGTAGGTTTAGGGATGTTGTTTGTTGTGTTTAGGGATGTGTAATTTGTAATTTATTATAAATTGCCAATATGTTAATAATAGGCATGCTAATAAGCAACTTGTTAATAGTGAGAATTGATCCTTATACTAGTATTACCAAAATTTATATATATATGGGCAGGAATCACTGATTTTTAATTTTTTTAAATTTTAGTTTCTGGGTGAACTTTCCCTTTAAAGTGCAAAAACTGCTAGAAAATGTCTTGTTTGGTAGCTCAGAAATGGGCTGTGCAGACTGTCTCAGTCTGTGTTAGAGAGCAGTGAGAGACGCTGTGATTGGACTGGACAATAGCTGCCCGTCAGAGAACTCAAGACATAACAGCACACTGATGTTGCATAAGAAAACTAATGCCACCTTTGAACCAAATTAACCTGATTCTTGATAGGCAATGACATGTCAAACAAACCATGCCAAACTCAATTTACAAAATGAACTAAATGTACAGACTGAGATAATGAGAGTTGATGGGTGTTTCATGTTAGCACAGAACTACTGTAACTGCCTCCATTATCAGCCTGTTACTCTGTTCCTGCAGCCACCTCCACCTGCCACATTCCTTCACAGTCGTCAGGGAAACATATCCTGCATAACGCTCATATTAAAACACAAAGAGTTCAGCTCTATTCTCAGCATGCGCTATTTATCACCATGGTGACTTATTACAAACAATCAGAGTTTCTTTCAAAAACTTATTTCCTGATAAATGTCATGTTTACTCTCTGACACCCTGAACAAAAACATATATTGTGAGACATATGCATTACAAAGTGACATATTTAAGTTTTAAATGAATCCACACTTGACTACACATATTATTATGCAAATTCCTCATATGATAACAGATTAGATTAAACTTTAAGAACATACACAATAACAGGATCTAAGTAGTTAGGATCTAACTAGAAGTGCAAATTGTTCTATATCATATAAATACATTTATAGTCAATTGCAATGATATAAGAAAGTTTACTTAAACACAAAATCTGTATATTAGAAGGATTTCTGAAGGATTTCTGATAAAGTGACCTGAAGACTAGAATAATGGCTTCTGAAAATTCAGCCTTGCCATCCCAGGAATAAATTACATTTAGCAATTTTATTCACAATACTACTTTTCAAATAAAGGAATCCTTGGTGAGCATAAGAGTCTCCTCAAAAGAGACTAAACCACACGTACAATGTACAAAATTCATTGCATTAAATAACAAATTGTCAAACCAAGTGGTATCTGCAAACAGATAAACAATCAGGTTCTCAGGTTTATTGCCATAACTGCTCTTGCTTCTAATATTCTGTTCTGTTTCTAAAAATTGTTCTGTTGTTTCAAAGTCTCTTAAAACTGAGAGCTGTGAATTAGTATGGATAACCTGCTCTTTGCTTAGGAAGTGCAATGGAGGATGAAAACTATAGAGGCAAGTTATTATTGAAGAAAAAGAGAAGAAAACATTGACCTCCCTCTGGGACACACAGTTAGAGAGAGAGGAAAACGACAAAAGAGAGAGAGACAGAGTTGTATTTATCCCTGAGCTCCCACATCTCTGAAGGACTGAGTAAGTGAAGCATGGAATGCCCATTTCTTACAAGTTTAATTTGTTTGATGACATGTTTTTTTTCTGATCTGTTAGCTATAGTGAAATATTTAACATTGAACATTTTACATTTACATTTTACACAGCAAACTGCTCTGCTGAAGGTCATGGAATTATCTTTAAAAAAGTAATTTTAAACACATCTATTCCCATCTGCACACTTTTACTAATTTAAGTCCATATACAATAAAAAAGAAAAAAGAAACTATGTTATTCATAATTTTTAATCAGAGCAATATTTATCCGGTGTAGATTTCGAATAGTGTAACAACATCAACTTGAACATACATGACCATTCAAACTTTTGAGGTCAGCAAGATTTTGTAATGTTTTTGCATACAGTAAAATGGTACTATTTTGAATATTAGAACAGTTTAAAATGACTTGATTTCTATTTGAATATATTTTAAAATGTAATTTATTCCTTTAGTGGCACAGCTGAATTGTCACAAGATCCTTCAGAAATCATTCCTATATGCTAATTTGATGCTTAAGAAACATTTCTCGTTACCGATGTTAAAAGTGTTATGCTACTTATTTTTGTAAAAACTGTTACTTTTTTCCAGGATTCTTTCAAAATTAATAAAAAGTTCAAAGGAAGAGCATTGATTTGAAACATAAATGTCTTTACTGTCACTTTTGATCAATTTAATGCATCCTCACTGAATAGAAGTATTAAAAAAAAATCTTGCTGACCCCACACTTTTGCACGGTAGTGAATATATTTCCACTAAACACATCCAGAATGCCAAATTATACCATATAATTGAGTCAATAGCAGTGATGAACAGCGTGAAATCTTAAATGGAGAAACTGGATTGGGGAATAATTTTTTTAAGTTAATTTAAATGAACCATCCAAACGAATGAATGAAATAATTTGACCTAGTTACCCTCCAACACTCTCAGGAAGAGATCATTTTAGGGCAAACCTTCTCTAAACAATGTGCTATTTTTGCATTGCTTCCTTTATCTCTTATCATTCACACAAATATAGGGTTTGTTCTCAAAATATCCGTCATCCTGCATTCCCAGAAGTCTAAAGTGAGAATAAGGCTTCCTTTTCATTTTTCAGGGAATCTCTTTAATGAGACTGTCAGCTTCGATTCACACGCTGGTGAGTGAAACAGCCTTGTTAAGCAGCTTAATAATAAAAGCGTGTGAGAAAGATCGAGAGTGAGACAACTCACCTCTTATCTGCCAGATCTGTTTTATTGCCCACCAGCATGATGATAACATCACTTCCTCTCTCCGTTCTCACATCATCGATCCATTTGGAAGTTTGCTGGAATGAATTCACATCTAATACAAAGAAAAACAAAGACATAAGGTGGTAACTACTTTGTTGGGCAAACACTAAAATAATCTAGATTTTGGATTATACTATTAATATTGGCTGTATGTATTAAAAATAAATTATTAATATTGGCTTAATGTATCAAAAATCATTTGTGTGCCGACTGAGGATGGTCTACGTGTACCCAGCTGAATACTGTTTTGTCTGAATATTGAAGTATTGTTTTAAGTTCACCTGAATATTTTTAATGTTCCATAATTGTTAATAAAAGGTAAATTAAAAAACAATCTAATAATCTGCAGTTTAGGCTGGTATACTGCATTACATTGTAATGTTGAATGGCTATAATTGCCGTTACTTTTATGGCCAGAAATGAGGGGGGGGGGGGGAATCCATTTTATAAAGTAATACTGCCCTTTTCAGTAATAATGCCCTTCATTCATAGTACTTAGTAAAAATATGCAATAAAAATATTTAAAATACTATCTTTGTGTTGTTTCCACATTAATCTGGATATAATACATGAAAAAAAAAAAAATTAAAAAATAATATATATAATATATATATATATATATATATATATATATATATATTTTTTTTTTTTTTTTTTTTTTTTTTTTTTTAACAAATTTGAATTTTAAGTGCAGTTAATTAGAGAAACCTGTGCAATTTATCAGATATTTATTTCAGATATTTAACTAAACAGCCTAACAGATTTATAATATGTGTTGATAATATCATCCCTTTTTCCATTAATACCTTGGTTGGAGGGTATGTTTAATTATTTGAAACATTTTTTAAATGTTTAATTATTTGAAACTTTTTTTTTATTAGAAAGTTTTGATTAGTTTTTTTATGAGATTTTTTATTCTATTATTAAATGTATATGGTAGTTGAGCTTATATCATTTCATACCTTGAATATATTGCAGCTATGGTGCTCCACTGTGTGCTTTTGTCATATTATTGAAATATTCAATAAGATTTTATTATGGCATTTATACCTGTTTATGTGCAGCATAACATCAGTGAACCTGCTTCTGCTTCAAGGTGAAACTGACTTTGGCTGCTTTACCTACAAAATCAAGCTTTGTGTTTTCTGTTCATACCAACAAAGCTGTGTGCACCGCTAACTCTCTCTCTAAAAGTCACAGTGGGGCTTACGGACAATAAAACTGTCATCTTTTTATTGTGAAAAATAACCTATAGCTGCTTCTTACATCTTTGGGGTTGAATCTATCTGGTTATAGTGTTAAACAAGGCTAGACCTGTAACACACTTTACTGACAGAAAATAATCACTGATCACATCTCAAATTGACAAATTGGGCAGCCGTAATCATGTTAACTGCTTTGATTTTTTGGTTCTTGGTAATGTATTTCAGAGCTAAAGGAGGTTTGATCATTAAAGTGTGTGTGTTATGCTCACTTGTGATGTCATACACCACTACAGCTACGGTGGAGTCTCTTATATAGCTCGGAATGAGGCTCCTGAAACGTTCCTGGCCTGCCGTGTCCCACAACTGCAACCGAACCTGCAAGTCAGAGACCCCCACCTGAACAGTCAAATTATTCAGCCTCTCAAACACATATAGACACAATTACATAAACACGTGCAGAGCCAAGCTAAGAGCTGGATCAATATGACATTATAAAACCACAGCAAACTGCTCTGCTGAAGGTCATGGAATCATTTCTGGGTTATAAACTCCAGACATCTCTAGAGGATATGATCTATTTTCTTGATACATGAGCTTCCAGCCATATACTAAAACTGTCAGAAATCCAGCTGGTATAATAAAAAAGCTTTGGAGATTCAATATGGTTTCATTAAACTCTTCTCTTTTGACATGGAATAGAAAACAGAGGAGTTCATTTGATTTACTGCTGTATTAGAACATGATAGACCGCCTACCGTTCTGTCCTCCAAATACATGGTTTTTGACAGGAAGTCGATTCCAATTGTCGCCTGTTATGACAGAAGGAAAACATTATGTAAGAACACAATGAAATCAGATGCTGAAATTGAGTGGAAATATGGCTGTTTTTGTGCATGGCAAATCTAAAGGCATTCTAGGTATCGTCCTGAGAATCAGAAGATGCTATCTAGATTAAAACAGACAGCTGTTACGTTCTGCCTGTCAGTTTGATGATGGTAATAACTGCTATACATGATCACTCTGTTCTGGGACCTGCCTCTCTTTATGATATATTATATACGCATATGGGGGCAGCTGTGGCCTAATGGTTAGAGAGTTGGACTTGTAACTGAAGGTCGAGGGTTTGAGTCTTGGTGCTGGCAGGAGTTGTAGGTGGGAGGGAGTGAATGAACAGCGCTCTCTTCCACCCTCGATACCCATGGCTGAAGTGCCCTTGAGCAAGGCACTGAACCCCCAGTTGCTCCCCGGGCGCTGGATATATAGCTGCCCACTGCTCCGGGTGTGTGTTCATGGTGTGTTCACTTCTCACTGCTGTGTGTGTGCACTTGGATGGGTTAAATGCAGAGCACCAATTCCGAGTATGGGTTACCATACTTGGCAAATGTCACGACTTTCACTTTTTCACTTTACAGAGTGTGGCTCCCCACTATAAATTCAGAAAACAATGCATATATATAAATAAAAAAAAAAAAAAAAAAACATTTTCAAAACAAGTTCTCTGACAATGAGTTTTAGTGTATAACGAGTTAAATTTAAGTCTGTTCACTGTACCATATTGGTTATCTGCCAATAAAGTATTTCACTGTTGGTCTATTTTACACAAAACTGGCCAATATTGTATATTAACAGCAATCCTGAATGCTCAGGCCACCTCACATCTGCATTGGCGTGATTACTTGAACACTGACAGAATGAAAGTGCCTTCTGTCGTTGAAAGCTAATTCATTCTCCACTGGTGCTTTTATTGCAATAAGAGTGCAGTCGATTGTGTCGATTACATTTGTAAAACCAGCGATTGCTGAAAATTGCCCTTTGAGTGTGTCTGCTGAATTCAACATGCAGTACATTTTTAAAATCCTCTGTTCAATTTCTGGCAGTTGCAAAAAAAAAAAAATACCATTTGCATAATGGTATGTACACTATTATGCCAAGTTTGTTGTTTATTAATCCAGATGCATTTTACGGAGGCGTTTTGTGTGTGCTTTTATCCGGATGGCCCCTGCATAGTCTCCTCAGCTGTAGCTCCCTGTGGGCATCTGCTGGATCTTTAGGGGTCCACAGATCAGTGGGATCTGAGGAAAACATCATGGATGTCTGCAGTACAGAGGATTGGCCTTTCTGTATGTGATTCAGTTTGATTGTGATAAGTGTAACATTTTTATGGTACAAAAGAGCAGATAAGGACACCTAGCCACCACTGAAGAGCCGAAGCTGTAGAATGAAGCTTATTTAATGCACTGTTTCTAATAAATATTCAAAGATTCGTTGCAATTTATTTCAGATTACATATTATTTATTAGTCAAGTCAAATTTATTAGTATAGCACTTTTCACAATACAAATTGTTTCAAAAAATGTATCAAGATGTTAATATTTATAATATCTTAGCAGATTAGAGCTGGGTGGTAATATAGTTTACATTCTGCAATGATACAAGCAATAAAGCAGTTGTAAATTGCTATATAGTAGGCTATATATAGCTTTATGTGAGTGTAATGTATAAAGTTGACATACATTCAACTTTATATTAAAAGATGGGTGACAATAGTTACATTTTATGAAAAATATAGTAGTAATATTGTCGAGATATGCTATATAGTACATATTGCTTTGTATGAGCATACTTTATGTATCCAGGTATAGTAGTGTGTACTGTATATCCAACTTTAATATATCATTGGGTGATAATATAGTTTTTATTTTTTGATTTGCTACAGTTGAGGTCAAAAGTTTACATCCCCCTTTCAGAATCTGCAAAATATTAATTATTTTACCAAAATAAGAGCTATAATTATTTTATTATAATAAAATTATATATATATATATATATATATATATCTCAGAATATATATATATATATATATACACACACACAAACCGGATTCCAAAAAAGTTGTGACACTGTACAAATTGTGAATAAAAACAGAATGCAATGATGTAGAAGTTTCAAATTTCAATATTTTATTCAGAATACAACATAAATGACATATTAAATGTTGGAACTGAGAAAATGTAATGTAATTTTAAGGGAAAAATAAGTTGATTTAAAATTTCATGGCATCAACAAATCTCAAAAAAGTTGGGACAAGGCCATGTTTACCACTCTGTGGCATCCCCTCTTCTTTTTATAACAGTCTGCAAAGGTCTGGGGACTAAGGAGACAAGTTGCTCAAGTTTAGGAATAGGAATGTTGTCCCATTCTTGTCTAATACAGGCTTCTAGTTGCTCAACTGTCTTAGGTCTTCTTTGTCGCACCTTCCTCTTTATGATGCGCCAAATGTTTTCTGTGGGTGAAAGATCTGGACTGCACTACCCAGATACTTCTTCACTACCCGGATACTTCTTCTACGCAGCCATGATGTTGTAATTGATGCAGTATGTGGTCTGGCATTGTCATGTTGGAAAATGCAAGGCTATCCCTGAAAGAGACGACGTCTGGATGGGAGCATATGTTGTTCTAGAACTTGGATATACCTTTCAGCATTGATGGTGCCTTTCCAGATGTGTAAGCTGCCCATGCCACACGCACTCATGCAACCCCATACCATCAGAGATGCAGGCTTCTGAACTGAGCGCTGATAACAACTTGGGTTGTACTTGTCCTCTTTAGTCCGGATGACATGGCCTCCCACTTTTCCAAAAATAACTTCAAATTTTGATTCTTCTGACCACAGAGCAGTTTTCCACTTTGCCACAGTCCATTTTAAATGAGCCTCGGCCCAGAGAAAACGCCTGCGCTTCTGGATCATGTTTAGATATGGCTTCTTTTTGTTTGACCTATAGAGTTTTAGCCGGCAACGGCGAATGGCACAGTGGATTGTGTTCACCGACAATGTTTTCTGGAAGTATTTCTGAGCCCATGTTGTGATTTCCATTACAGTAGCATTCCTGTATGTGATGCAGTGCCGTCTAATGGCCCGAAGATCATGGGGATCCAGTATGGTTTTCTTGCCTTGACCCTTACACACAGAGATTGTTCCAGATTCTCTGAATCTTTGGATGATATTATGCACTGTAGATGATGATAACTTCAAACTCTTTGCAATTTTTCTCTGAGAAACTTCTTTTCTGATATTGCTCCACTATTTTTCGCCGCAGCATTGGGGGAATTGGTGATCCTCTGCCCATCTTGACTTCTGAGAGACACTGCCACTCTGAGAGGCTCTTTTTATACCCAATCATGCTGCCAATTGACCAAATAAGTTGCAAATTGGTCCTCCAGCTGTTCCTTATATGTACATTTAACTTTTCTGGCCTCTTATTGCTACCTGTCCAAAATTTTTTGGAATGTGTGTGTGTGTGTGTGTGTGTGTGTGTGTGTGTGTGTGTGTGTGTGTGTGTGTGTGTGTGAAGTATCTTATTCAGGTCAGTACTAAATAAACAATAAAATGCATTTTGTATGATCCCTCTTATTTTGGTAAAATAATGAACATTTTGCAGATTCTGAAAGGGGGATGTAAACTTTTGACCCTGACTGTATGGTAGTGGTACATAATACTTATTATGACTCTACTGTTTGTAAGTTTGCTATACACAGTAGTTGTGTAAATTATTAGTTATTAATTCATTAAATTGTGTTGTTTATTTGATGTGCTGTGTTATTGAGAATTATGAAACCTATTACTCCTGATATGCTTGAATGAGTAGTATTTTTATATTTAGATTCCTAAGGTCATTTATACCCTCACAATGCACTAAGCCCCTCAAGGCAGTTTGACCAATGTTATGGGGATGGTATGAAATCAACAAATGAAATGTGCATATTTTAATTTGCCTGCAGCAAGCAGACGTTTTGCACCATAATACCATTTTTAAATGCATATACAGTATTTATTTTTACTAAATAAAAAAACTCATAGAGTAGATGGAATTGTGTGTATGTTTTATTTTGTTTGTGATTTAGGTGTAATAAATGTCAAATCATCAGAAAAAATGGATGTTCTTTCAAAATGGAGTCACGTTTTTATCCATGATCAGTTTAGCACAAGTTGCTGGTTGACTAAGGCTCATTCAAAATATCTACATTTAATCATTTAACAGACACTTTTATCCAAAGCGAATTACAAATGAGGACAATAGAAGCAATCAAACCAACAAAAGAGCAACAATATATAAGTGCTGTGACAAATCCTGGTTAGTCTAGTATCTGGATTATGGCATGTTGCATATTGACAGTTTCATACAAACCACAAAGTCATGTGTTTGGGAATTTACAATTACAACTTTTGATATGCGAGACTAAAAACAACAGTTTGTCCCTCAATGCACTTTCAGACAGCTGGTCATCAGCATCATGATCACGCATCCGTTTCTGTAGCATTGCCAGCCCACTGTGCTGTCTTCAAAACAGGAGCAGTGAGCTCTTTCACCCTGCCACCCACTCTGTTTTTTTTTCTGTTTTAAGTTTCATTGTGGGTTGATCTAGCTTTTCCAAACCTGGTCCTCCCTCCCCAACCCCCTTTTCTCTTTCTCTCTCTCTCTTACTCTACTTCTGGAACATGAAAGAGGTAATAAATCATAGTGAATTAAAAATAACCCTCAATTTAATATATCAAATTTTAAGCTAACGTTCCAGACAATATCTTTTATATTACACTTGAGACATATAATGTTTTTCTTAGCTTATTCCTGTGATTCCTGCACTGCTATGTACCGCCTCCACTGAATCTACAGTGAAAAGAAATGATATTTTACTCAAATTGCTTTCAGTCAAAATTGAATGTAAGGAGAGATGAAAAGAGCTGGGTAACACAAAATAAAATGAAGACAACTCTGCTTGCTGTTGCTTTTTATTAGAGTTTAATTCATTAACCAGTGACTCATATGAGCTGGTTCTTTTAAGAAATCAGTCAAAAAAGACTTACAAATGTACAAATTATCGGTCTGAATCAAAATCATTCTACAAAATGAATCATTTGCTGAACATGTCAAGCGATTAATGATTTGAATTACTTACTGAACTGCAAGTCATCTTTACTCAATCATGTCTGACTCTAAATGAACTGAGAAACCTCTATGAACCATATTATGAAGAACCTCATGCTGTTCCAAATTATTATGACTTTCTTTCTTCTGTGCAACACAAAAGAAGATATTCTGAAAAACAGCTGGGTAACAAATTGTTTTAAGGTGCCCTTGTTACACATTACATGCACTTTATAATAACACTTAATTATGCATAATTACACACAAGTAACCCTAAACCCTAATCCTAACCGTAACCATATAGTAAGTACATGAAGTTAATTAATATTACTCGGTACTTAAATGTATAATTACGCTGTAACAAGAACACCTTAAAATAAATTGTAACCAACAGCTTTTTTCATACAATAAAAGTGGGGTCCCATATTATTTGGACTTTAAATATCTTCTCTTTTGTGTTAAAATTATGGAAAAACAAAATTCTGGTCTATGCTTAGTGCAGGCTTCAAAACATACATATGAAAAGGGATTTCTGTGACAAAAATAAAAAAGAAACCTCCTGTGTTAAACAGTGTCAAGATGAAAACCCAAAGGTGTTAAGCTTTTCAAGGAAAGAAGGCGAGAAAGGAAGAGAGAAAAAGTGACGCTGATGTTAAATATAGAAACTTGCACAGCTAGAGGAGTGCTCGCATAAAGAGATCCAGAATGAATTATTCATAAACATTTTAATTATTAAGCTTCACACACATCAGCTTTAAAATACAGAGTGTGGTTTCCAGCACAACTCCTCAAAAGCCTCAGAGGAAAAAGGTGTTCAGATAAGAAAAGAGAAATAGAATTCCTGTAGCTACTAAAATTCCTATAAATAAAGTGTAACTGGCAAATAAAACTGTGACAAGCACACAAACAAAAGTTGTTGCTTTAGGTATGAAGCAGCTAATTATAAGTCTTTATTTAGGCCTCCAATACACTGCTCAGACAATATTACCATACAGTCGGTGAACTGAATTATGCCTATTGAGAATATTAGCATGAATATAGACTATAATGAACATAGAAATCTAAAACATTCTGAAAAGCAGCCATCATAGCTGATATCGCACAGCAGACACCACATGCCCTTTAGACAAAGTACACCAGTTGCCAGGGCCCCTAGGGAGGGTGGCAGGAGTTTGATTGGAATCGAACGCCAATTAAAACTCCACCAGTAGAGAAATTAGCCACACTAATCTGCTTCACAAAGCACCACCTTGAGTGAATGTCAGGCCAAATCCTGTTTATCTGTTTATCTTTCTATTTGCATTTAATCAAAGCATACATTTTAAGAATGCAACATGCCCCAGGTGAGCAGACTCAAAGCATGCTGAGAGCTTAGCTGCATACAAAGTGCCTCTCTGACTGTGATTGTACAGTCAGAGCCTCCAAAAATCACATTACGAAGAATGGAAACTGACCTGTAGATGAACATTTGTCAAATTCTACCAAATCAAATCTGGGCCTGTGACTGAGTTGGTATTTATCTGTAGTTTTAGACCTTGGCGAGTTGCCCGTTTGGCATCGATACCCCTGTACCCTGAAGACAAATGACATGCAGTGGTCTACAGCGTTTCATTAGGGCATATTGATTGGAATGTAACAGCTCAATGCAGGACCTGAAGGGGTGACGTCATTCAATCGGCCTGATGAACAATCTGAGACAGGTTATGCGATCGTGTGGGCTATTGTTGGGGCATCTGGTCAATATCAGGAAGACTTTAACGTGTTTACATTATACAACTACATTCCCTGCCTTTAACATGTGACAGGATTCTCAAGGCTAATTAGGGGAGGGGCGGAAATAAAGCAGTGCACTAACCATTAATCAATGATAGCACACAACATACAGTGTGATCTGTGTAGTCTGATTTACTAAAGACTGACTCTTATGACTTGGTTATTTATAATGAATCAGACAAAATGAATCACAAGTGATCAGTTTGACTGACTTATCCATTAGAGGGTTGTTTCAAATTAAACTTGACTCGCTTATATATCCAACTCAAAATAATCTTAGAACTTATACTGTATTATTTGTACTTTTTAAAGGGTTAGTTCACCCAAAAATGAAAATTCTGTCATTAATTACTCACCCTCATGTCGTTCCAAACCTGTAAGACCTTCGTTCATCTTCGGAACACAAATTAAGATATTTTTGATGAAATCCGAGATGATGAAATACCACCACATTCAAGGCCAAGAAAGTTACTGAGGACATTGTTAAAATAGTCCATGTGACATCAGTGGTTCAACCATAATTTTATGAAGCTATGAGAATACATTTTGTGAAAAAGATTTTACTCAACTATTTCATCTCTTCTATTTCAGTCTTCTATGCGTGTACATGAGAGTACCACGATGAAAAAAATGTATCCTCGGAGCTTCATAAAATTAAGGTTGAACGCCTGATGTCACATGGACTATTCTAACAATGTCCTCACTACCTTTCTGGGCCTTGAACGTGGTATTTGTGTTGCTGTCTTAAGAGTGACAGAAAGCTCTCGGATTTCATCCAAGATATCTTAATTTGTGTTCTGAAGATGAACGAAGGTCTTATGGGTTTGGAACGACATGAGGGTGAGTAATTAATGACAGAATTTTCATTTTTGGGTGAACTATTCTTTTAAAGGCATTGAAAAATGTCTGTTTGTGAGACTAATATTACTGACTTTATATGACAATGTGTATTTAAAGATAAACCTTCACAGCACAGTTTAGTTTTGATAAATTGTCACTTAATGGAAATAAATAACAAAAATATATTTTTTGTTGTTATGAATATAGTTTGTAGTATTATTGGAATAGTTGGGACAAAATATGGTGATGAGAGGGGAAGTACTGCCTCATGCTGCTGCTTCTAAAAAAAAAATAAAAAAAGAAGAAGAAGAAAAAAAAAATCCCACAGGAGCGCTTTGTCATTTAATTTTCTCACTCTGGTCCTTTTCCAAATACTACTGTGCTGCCTTGTTGCCTACTGTCTATGTAGAGAACAGGAATTTGGAATTTGACACATATTCCTTAATTAATTTTATAAATATTTTTGTTGTGTAGATATATTTGTATTTGTCATTGGCATGTTCAGATTTAAAGTATAATGTCATTTTATTTTCTTTAATTTATGTTTTGTTTCATTTTTGTCTACTGAAAGTTTTTTTTTTCTTCCAGAAAGACTTTCAGCTGAACAGAACAATCAACGCACTGTACTTCTATCCCTCACAGCCTCGTTTTAATTCCTGCCAATAATTAAATATAGCACTACCCTGACAAAGGTGAAACAATTTTTTAAATCAATATGTTCCAGTGCAAAATTCTTATGATCAACTTTTTTTTCACACAATCTTGTTGAAATTCATTATGAGACTGCATTCTCTATAAAAGTAATACTAGAATTTGAATTTGAAAAGGTATATTTATGTTATGGGTTATTTGTTTTTTTTTTTGGAGTAGCCTTCATGTCAAGTGTGTGGCTATGATGCTGTCTACAGAGGCAGCTCACTAATTTTTGAACCAGAGCCTCTGTGTCTTCTCTGCTCCCTGGTTGTGCTGAGCAGAAAACAGTCACACTCCAGTGCCTCGTGTTGAGTGGCAGCTCAGTCAGGCAGCGCAGCACAGCTCTCCCCCTGGACCATGAGTAGCATGTCCAAATCTCACTCTATCTGAAGCCAAACGGCCATCACAGCAAAACAACCACAAACTCAGCAAATCAAGCTGAATATCTGACAGGCAGTCAGTCTCTGCTCTTCCTTTTCATTCGCTTAATACTCTTCAAAAATTCATTGCTCTGTTTCTTACCCCCACTTTATCTGTATTTAAATCAATTATACGATAAAGTTGCCAAGTTTGATGATGTTCCTTATTCCCTCAGCCCACTTAAAATTGAAGAACTATGCTAGAACTAGGGCAGAAAGTGTCGTTGCGGCATTTTCTGGATGACTTAAAGCCCCAGTGAAACATGTAGTGTGTGTTTAATACAGCTGACTGCTCAGCCCCTTCTAATGAAGAGCGAAGGTCTCAAGAGCCCCACTAAAGAGAGAAGACCTGAAACCCCCTGCTGCGCTGCGCTGTGCCTCACTCGATCAAACAATGTAGGGCTCATAGAATTTGGAATTTCTAATTAAAACTGTAAAAAAATTCATAAACTCATACATTCACTGCAAATTACATTAACACCAGAGGTTCAAGTTTCGGCTGCTTAGATCCTGTACTTAACTGTTTCTCAATTCATAGTCTTTCACAATTATCATGAATTTTAAGTAACTTTTGAGCGGTTAACCCTCTGAGGTCTAGAGGTTTTGGGGGTCTGGAGAAGTTTTGACATGCCCTGACTTTTGTGCTTTTTTCAGTTGCTTCTAAACATATACACATGGCTAAAGACTGAAAACACTGTATTCAGTACAAACTGGGCTACAATAATATGTAAATAGCATGTATGTACATGATTGTGTTTTTGAGAAAACAACGTTTATGCGTGGTTAGTGAAAAACTAAAATTTTGAAGTCACTGAAATAAGGTCATAAAACAAATACACAACATTTGTTCATAAGACTGTCAAACCTGGAGCTTGTAGCCTAGAATTTTTGCTTTTACTCACTCACAGAAAACAATAGATTGATTTAAATTTTCTAAGACACTTTTTGTTTGTAAAGGGCATATGCGAGTATGCGTCAACTATCATGAATATCTGTGTGATTCACACCTGAGAAGACAAAGACAAAGAGAATATTTTTTTCAGGTTTTTTTGATAAATTGAAAGAACAGCAAGACTGGATGCTGAAAATTTAGCTTTGATCACAGGAATAAAATAAATTGTAAAATATATTCAAATTGAAAGATGAACATCGTGTTGTTTTCATATGGATTACTTTATCACAGAATTACTTGCTTAGTTTAAAAGAAGACATGTCAAGCTTTCTTTAGATATCTCTCTCATGTCTATGTGTTGAGTATTCACTGAGTTACAAGTTTCTAAATGAAGATCAGCGCAGACTAAGGCTGCAGACAGCGCACCTTGTTTGTTTTCTTTATTTTATAAAGGCACAAAGTTTTGTTGCTATTATGTGTGTATACAAATAAAAGTAGACCCTTTACAGATTCGATTGATGTATTGCTCTTATCTTTTCGATCAAAACTGAAAGTGTAATTTACGTTCTTTTCGGGGTTATCAGGAGAAAATGCCTCAACACGCGTATACGCGGGGATTGACTCCAGAGGGTTAAAAAATAAAACTGCGTTTTGTAGACAAACATTGATTTGCTTGTGCTTCGGCTCTGCTCCTCTGCGTAAATGAATGTGGTTCGATGTACTTAGACTGTAGATGTACTTGGAAGATGCATCAGTTCCCATAATTCCAAGATGGCAGCATCCAGGTTGATTTACTTCAGAAGCTGTATGTGCCAGCCAAGCAACTGCCATTGAAATAAATAGAAATGGCTAAATGAATAACGCAACAATTGTTTCTTTTGTTTCTAAGGAATTTTAAGAGAAACAAGCTGATTCTTGAATATAACTGAGAATGCATCCTGATTTATGACAGAGCAACCTCTGAACAATTAAATTTTCCTCTGGGCTATTTTGTTATGATTCTTTGATGCTTTTATATATCACCAACATAAACTGCAAGCAACATTTTTAACAGAGGAGCATGTGTCTGGTAGCTGAGATCTATAAAGGGAAATACAGGAGCTTTTGCTCTATCTGGTCGTTTCCTACTCAAATTTCTCTCTAAATGTTGATGTAATACAGACTCAGACAGCGATGAATCTACATCAGATGGAAATTCATAAATATGCAGATGTGCCTCTCCCATTTTGCATAGAGCAGAAGACTGACAGATGATAGGAGTCAGGGTGATGCACTCTGCTCTTCTGGCATATGCTATCATGAAAGCCTACTGCCAGACATCTTAAGGTCAATTTCAATGTTGAGAAGCAGCTTGATTTGAGCTTATTCAAGAATATGTAAATAAGAAAAGTGCTGGTGTCCCTTCCTCTCTCCAGTGTAACTGTAGAGAGCAACAGCTCATTAAGATGCCTTTTACTTCTCAAAGGTGACACTGATGAGGCAGTCTATTTTATTCATATGCAGATGACACAAGAAACTGTTTGGTTTCAGTCAAATTCAATTGTTATCAATGAACCTCCTCGAGCAATAAAGATGACTGCATGGCCAAGGTCATTAATGGCTGTTTGAGAATCACGAGAATCTGGAATCTCAGCTTCATTAAGAGCCTGTGATCTCTCATATAAAAATAAGGTTTTGAGGAAGAAATTTGTCAAAATAAAATTAAAAGATAAATTTGATATGATACATTTGATAAATTTACTACCATGACACATTATACCATTGAGTGATGTGGCCATTAAAAGTCTGTGAGATGCCATTGTCCAAAGTTAGCAGGATGGATAGCCTAGCCAACAACTACATCCGGAAGTGGCTGGGCCTGCCCCGTTGCTTCTCAGATGCTAGTCTCTTTGGCCAGAATATGCTTGAGCTTCCTATGAAGTCCATCTCATTAGGGTATAAGCAAGAGAAAGCACGCCCCGTTCTGGAGGTGAAGGACACCCTGGACCCCTTGGTAAGTAGTGCCAAAGTCCCCATCCAGACAGGCCATAAATGGAAGGTGCAGGAAGAGGTACATCAGGCCATCTCCAGTCTGCAGCATAGAGAGGTCATGGAGCTGGTCCAGATTGGGCGGGCCAACTTAGGCTGGGGAACACCACAACAGTTTTGGTCAAAAGCTTTCACAGCAGAAATCTATGGTGGTATAGGAAATCACCAGGGTTGAGTCTCCCTGGGCCAGCAGGGCGCCTGGACCCAGTGGGACACTACAGTGAATAGGCGCATCAGCTGGGCAGACATCTGGAGAACTCCACAAGCCAGACTCAGATTTCAGATAAGGGCAGTATATGATACCCTCCCATGCCCCTTAAACCTGACCCAGTGGTTTGGGGATGAGGTCGGCTGCTCCCTATGTGATAACACCAGGTCATGCCTGCAGCATATCCTCTCACGATGCAACGTTGCATTGACACAGGGACAATTCGGGTGGCGGCATGATCAAGTCCTTGCCAAGCTGGCTGAAGTCCTGGAGAGGGATAGGGTAGCAGCAAACCACATGCCTGAGATTCCAAAGTTGACAGTGGCTTCTTTTGTCAGACCAGGTGACATCCACCGAGTATCGGCAAAAAGAAACACCTTCCTCAAACCCAGGAGGGAGTGGCCTGAATTTCATTTCTGAAAATTAATTCCTCTCTTAGGTGACTCTTGTGAGAGGATTTTTATTTTTTTTTTTCATTTGAGGGGTGGAGGGGGACATTTTTTCAAAAATATATATTTATCTCACCTAAATGTTTAATCATGCACTGTATTTTTGTTTTAACAATCATGTAATTGCTGCACATTAGCTTACACAGCGCAAGCCTGATTTTGTGAGCTGTATGTGAAGTTCACACATACTCTGTTTGCAGTGTGTATGTAGTCCATGTGTGGTACAGAAGCAGCACGGACTGTACTTTCACACAGGCTGTTTACTACAAACACAACATTTATCCATTATTTTGATTTTAAATCCAAACATTGTAGCTTAAAATGCTTTTTCAACATTGTGATTCTTTTTTTACACAGTACAGTAATACAATATTTCATTAATTATTTAATGCTTTTTACTTTTGCATTTACTTTTAGATTTATATATTAAGTTTAATCTACTTTTCTTATATTATCACAAACATTCTAAATTAAAACTTACCACTGACAGAAACAGTCAGCTCTACTGACTTTACATTTGCATTTCAATCTTTCTTACTAACAATCCTGCGGTTCATAAAGAACTTTAATTAAGAACTTTAAAATTATTGCCTTGTTTATCTAAAAGTGCTCTTTTCATTTAAACCTAGCCAAAAAACCATAGTCTATGTGTTGGTTGTGAAACACAGTAGACTTTAATTATATGCATTTATGGTGTAATTACTACATTTTTGTGTCAATGCATGTTCATATTTACTGCAAACATGTGCTGTTACTTTAATTGTTACTTTCAGTGCATGCAGCGCAGCAAAAAATAAACTCGGTGCGGAAACGATCTCTGCACTGTTGCAGACACACCGCTCCTAAACACTGCCAAACTGCAACCGTATGTGCATTGTGAACGCTTTAATACGTTAACATGAGCGCGGAAAAATACACACTACATATGCACTGCAAACGGAGTAATGTGAACCTGGCATTATGTGTGTGAGATGCATTGTGTATGAGAGCATGGTCTCCAGTAAAGCGCGTGAGTGTTGAATGGTTTAAACACTGGCAAGAATTAAAAAGAAAATATGCAATTTATAAACTTCAGTGACGATGTGACTGTGCACGTGCAGCTCACTTATAGTGCAGACGCGATGTGATTTGAAGCCATTTGGATTTTGAGAGAGAAAGAGAGTGTGCAGTGATTCATCCACGCAGTTTGTGAAATTATGTTATTTAATGAAGAAATATGAATTGAACCTCACCTAAAGCATTCTAATTATTATATTACCCGTGCTGGACAGAGACCGAGACGGTGCCGCTGCATGTCACGCCAAACCTCTCACGGCAGGCGTGTCATCAGCTTGAGATCGGTTTTATGAGATCGGCCTTTTTAGAGACCGCAGATCAATCATCCCAAAGCGATTATCGGTCGATTGTGATCGGTAGCCGATCAATCGGAGCACCCCTACTGAAAAGCCACACAGGTAGAACAGCTTAGATTTTATATTAATAGATAATGGAACACAAAGCAGTTTTCTAAGAATTTAAACGGTGCAAAACAGCGCTCTGGATTTGAGATTCCAGAATCTATCAACTCGTCAGAAAGCACAACACAGTCTGTTCACAAAGCACTCATGTAATCTTATTACAGCTTGAGACTGTAGCGCTACAGCATGCTTAGTTTGGTTTATGACACAAACATAGTCTTATTGTTACACACATTGTGAGAGTACAGATAAGGGGGCTGGTTAGAGCTTAATTCCTATATTTTGTCATTTTGTTAAATATTAAGCTACTATGCACTCTCAGTGTGGAGGAAAACTGTAAGCGTCCATTTTTTTATCATTTACACTGTACAATAATTATTATATAACAAGATATTAACAATAGAGTGAATACCTAACATTACTCATGTGATTCGGTTTCCAATTGGTATAGAAATTAATGTACTCCATGTCCTACTAAAGTTTAAATGCCATTTTAAGAAAAACCACTGAAGGTTTAAGTCATTTGTGGACACAGTGTTAGTGCAGCAAAATGGCGAGGATATAAAGAAAGAAAGGCAAGATCAAGGCCAGAGAGACTTCAGAGAGCTGTCATTATGTGTATGTCTCAGACGGTTGGACTATTGTGACAGTTAGAACCTGTAGTGCACTAAAGCTGTGACTCAGCTCAAACACAATGACATCTAAATAGACACATGCCTACAGAGCATTTCAGCCTGAAAAACATTAGCTATTCGCATCATTTCACTGTCCTTCAGGTTTTATGGGTTATAAACCATTCAGATAAGTGGAATAGAAACATTCAAGTCTAATACAAAAGTCTTAGACACTTGGACATAAAAGTTCTTTGATAGAACACAGACAAATACACATGGCTGATTTTTCAATTACACTTTTGACTACTTGAAGTACTTTTGACTACTTGACTATTTTGTGGAAAAAAGTGAACTGTCCTCCAAAAAGCTTGGTGTTACAGTAATGACAGGAGTATTGATTCTTGATTCAGGAGTGTTAAAAATGCAAATTGTACACAATAATACCAAATTAATTGATATGATAATGATCTTGAGAAGTCAGAAGGAGTATCACACCACAAGGCAGTAATGGTGTATAACAGGTTATTTATAATAAGGTTATTAATAAAACAGTAGTTTTGTTTTATTATCAATAAAAAAAAATAGAACTGTAAGGTACAAAAACAGCACAAACTCCCCTTTTTAACAATTGAGGATAGAATTGTGTTGTTTACAGTGCTAACAATAACAGTTTAACTTCACTCACAAACACATACATCTATTAGTGCTCACTTCTACCAGTGACGGCTACCTTATACTTTATTTTTCCCTATCTTACCAATTTAAACTTTCCATTTCTATATTCTAAATTAACTTGTGCCTCATTCCACTCCATAGAAAAAGAGTTACAACAAATGTCAATAAATGCAATAATTCAAAACATACACTTGCACAAATATTTCCATAGCTAACATTATGTCAAATAACGCCAAGTCCACTCTTCTAAAACAGGAAACAAAATATCAAACCCTCAATACATTTTAGAGGAAAAAAAACAAAAACCTTTTCTTACTTTTAACACTTTTTATAAGTATATTATAGTGCAGGGAAGTTGTCTAGCTAAGGGACACAGCCGAATTAGAGCATTTCTGGCTAAATTAACCTGATTATGTTCTAGAACATTATAAAAAAAGCAATTAAAGGTACTCATAAAATAATACAACTATCACAAACTATCCTTTAAAACTAGAATCATTGTTTTACTTTTCTTCTCCCATCATTTTACTGCGCTCATATTGCAGTGCCACAGGCTGATCACTTCCATGCCACACCTTACTGATGCTGGAATTTGTGCTAAAGTTGGGTAGTAGCATCGTTTTATCCATTGGCTGTTGGTTGGATTTTAAGATGTCTGTGTTACACTCAAAAGGAATTTGAGGTGGGGTCTGTTCTGTATAATGGTGGGGTTTACAGCATACATTGGTTGTTTTCACTGGAAGACTGAGTTATAACACTGTGTTAAAACAATAACTATACATGAACAAATTGTAAATTTTCCTGATGACTTCAAAATCACCTTAGGGGATCAAACTCATCTCACATGAGGTACACCAGCTCGCTCACAGGTTTAATTTAAAAATATGAACCTTATATAGACAACACTCCCCTTGAGATGTTTCCAACAGCATGTCTTACCATTTACCAAGAGCCAAATGTATACATATCTTTTCATTAAGTGTTCATAACTCCATGTGTTTGCGTTTTCTGACAGTTTGTTTATGTGGTATGTTATGGAGGCGCGGGCACATAAAGAAGGTGCTCACAGAGCATGAGACTTTACTGCTTTATAGGCATTGAACTGTTTAATACACACTCTTGTATGTGTCAAAATGTCATTATTTGCAATTACCCCCATAAACAGTAATTTATTTTTGCTGCTTTATAGATATGTTTATAGATATAGGTTATTAGTATTTTTACATAACCTCGGTTCCCTGAGATACGGAATGAGTACTGCATCTTGTTAAAGATGGTTATGGAGAAACTCCTTTTTCTCCGATGACTGAAGCCTTTTTTAGTAATGCAGTGTTACTGCACGGCCATTGGTTCGTGCAGTGAATATAAAACGAACCAATGGCTCGGCAGGAGAGCTGCACGAGCCTATGTCGGTAAAGCCCGCCAAAGCCCACCAGAATGGGCGGGGGCATCTGGCTATAAAGGCGGCACATCGCCATAGGATCCTCAGGTTACTTCGACTGAAGTGACGACTGAGTCATGCAGCTACATAGTATGGCAAAGTACTCGTTCTGTATCTCAGGGAACCGAGGTTACATTAGTAAATGAGTATGTTCCCTGTCGATACTTCACTCGTACTGCATCTTGTTAAAGACGCTTATGGGGAACCAGTTCAATCCCGCCATGCTATGCTAGAGGAACGACTAATACTTGAACTTGCCTTAAGCACCCAAAGGGGCCTAGAGGGACCAAGTATTCTGCAGGGAAACCCCGCCAAGGCAATAGGGCCAAACTCAGAGAGGTCGGCCCAGCCTTGTATAATCATTCCAGAATAATCAGTACAGCCTCGGAATTCACTAAGGGCCAAGAGCGTACTAGAAGGAGGCAAACTCCAAACTAGTAGTCATATGACAAAGTGCCCTGCTATGCAGAAAGGACCCACGCCTGTAAAGTCGGGACGTCCAGACTTTTGCTGCACAAAATTCTGCAATGGACACATAACTAGACCAAGCCCAGGAAGAGTCCACGCCTCTAGCTCAATGGGCTTTTACTCCCATGGGGCATTGAAGGCCCAAAGAAGAGTATGCTAGCCTAATAGCATCAATTATCCATTTTGAAAGTCTCTGCTTCATGAATGGAGACCCCTTGGTGCGGTCACCAAAGCATACAAACAGCTGATCGGACCACCTGAACGGGGCGGAACGCTCAACATAGACTTTCAGTGCCCTAACTGGGCATAGTAAGTTTAACTCTTGCTTTGAAGGAGGAAGCGCCGACAGAGTTATTACCTGTGCTCTAAACGGAGTCGAGAGCACTTTAGGTGCATAGCCATTGCTTTGGTTTCAGGAAGACCTTGGTTTCAGGAAGACCTCAGGAAGTTGTTGGGCCCGAACTCTCGGCAGCCCCATGGCCCATTCCCCTGAGGCAGGATCTCCTCTCGCAGGAAACAGAATGAGCCAGTCGTCAAGAATGAGAATGAGCCCATCTGTCTCAGCGAGGAAAGAGCCGCATCCATGCACTTTGTAAAAGTGCGAGGAGCTAGGGACAGCCCAAAGGGAAGGACCATGTATTGATAAGCCACTCCCTCGAAGGTGAATCTCAAGAATCGCTTGTGATGGGGGGGCTATCTGGATGTGAAAGTAAGCATCTTTCAGGTCCAGAGAAAAGAACCAGTCCCCTGGGCATACTTGCGAGAGGATCTTTTTTAATGTTATCATTTTGAATGGCCATCTCATGAGGTCTGAGGTCGAGAATAGGGCTTAGACCGCCATCCTTCTTGGGGACCAGGAAGTAACGGCTTTAAATGCCTGACTCGCTCTCGACTGGGGAAACCATTTATAAGGCTCCTTTTGCCAGCAAATTCATCAATTCGGCGCATAGGATGTGTGCATTCTCACTTTGAACCGAGGTGAAGACCACGCAGCTGAAGCGTGGGGGTCTTCGAGTGAATTGGAGTGTATAACCTCATTTTATTATCCCAATAACCCAACTTGACACCCCGGGGATGGCCTGCCAGGCCTCGGCCCGTGTGGCAAGGGGCTGGATTGGTTGGAGTGGTGGGCCGCCTAGAGGGGACCCAATGCTCGCAGTGAGTGTAAGAGGAAATTTGCACTCTTTTTTAAAATGTTTTTTTTTTTTTTTCTCGCTATAACAGCGGTTGGTTGTGTGGATGCGATCCGAGTGGGCCCCATGTTCACAACAGTATTTTTGGTCACAAACACACTGCCACTGGCACCCAGAACTGAACTGGGTGCTTTGAGGCATAACAGAGGCATTTTGGGGGGTGGTCCGGCTGCCGCGAGATTTGTCCCCCTCCTCTTCCTGTCCCGCAGATCAGGATGACACCTGGGGAGCAGGGTCCAATGCTATCTTGGGTCGGGGCCCTGGCATTTAGGGAACTGGTAGCATCTGGCTGAGCGGGAGCGCTGGCGAGGCTCGGGCTTAGGAGCCGTGGGAACAACTGGCGGCATGGGCTTTGTGGGATGCTGAGTTGGCACATTTTTGGGGTGACTAGAAGCAGCCATTGACCTGGAGCGCTTTGGCAGGAAGTGTCGCATTGCCTAGGACGACTTCTGTGCAGTGGCTTGGATGGGTGGGCAGCCTTTGACTTCCAACCAATGGCCGAGGGTGACCAGAGATGCGCGGCCACAGACTCAACTGGGGGAGGCAGCTTGTCATACCCTTTTTCTTCGGTGTCGTCGACAGGCACAGAGGCAAGCCGAGGAAGGGGGCCAACAAGACTTGATCTCGTTGTGGACCTCCGGGAAGAATGGAGAAGCTCATTGACGGGGGGCCTGGCTGTGCCTCGGCAAGAACCACTCATCCAATCGGCTGTGGGTGAGCTCCTCAGGCGGGGACCACTCCAGACCCAGCTCCTCTACAGCCTTTCACAGGACGCGGAATAGTTCAGCGTCCATGCCCAGGCTGGATGTGCTGGGCTGTGCAGATGGCAAGGGGGCGGGGTCGACGTACAAGCCCAACATCTCTTCCACATTTGAAGCCTCTAATGACATGCTGTCGTCCATAGGGTCACACTCACTCCCTCCAAATGAGACCATGTCGCTCGCAGCCACAGAGGAACGCTGGTCTTGGAGGGAAAAGTGCACAGGAGAGCCCTTTTCTGAGTGCTCAGCCGGCTTGGGGGCTCAGCTGGCTTTGGCTCACTCTTCGCCGAGCGCTAGGTTCCTCTGCCCCACTGCGTTTTTCTTACAGGCTCCTGGGAGGAAGAAAGCAGGAGGGCACAAGGGGCAGAGTCGCTTTCTGAAAAGCTTTCCGCGAGTGCAGAGAGGTGAGTCTCATATCCTCACAATGAGGACATTCCGTCTGGGTGAGCGCAGCTTCAGCATGGGAGGAGCCCAAGCATGAAACGCACTCGCTGTGACTGTCAGCGGCATTTGAAACAATGCTGGAAATTTGCTCTTTGAAATTTGCTCTTTTAATCCACCGGATAGCAGCAGAACCGGAGACGTCGCTGCTGCAGGCGTGAAGGTGACGAGAAACTGCGAGAATTGCCGAGCAGGAAGAGGTCTCTTGTTCCGCTGCGAGGCTGGATCACGGCGAAGGGTTTCTCAGTCTCATAGAGCAAAAATCTGTAGTCGTCGCTGAAGGAGAATAATCTGAGGATCATATGGCGATGTGCCGCTTATATAGCCAGATGCCCCCGCCCATTCTGGTGGGCTTTGGTGGGCTTTACCGCCATAGGCTCGTGCAGTTTCCTGGCATCTCTTAAAATGAAAGCAGTCTAATATTCCTGCTGTCTGTCATTCATGTTAATCAAACAACAAAAGAGAGAAAATCTCTCATGATATACATATATACTGTATTTAATTTACACAGTGAAGAATATGCAGTGTTTTTTGTTGTTGTTGTTTTTTCACATTTAATTACTTTATATACAATGTATGCAGCAATTCTTATTTACAGCCTCTAAGTGCTGTTGGAAATGTTCTTCTAAAATTAGCATTTTTATCAGGCTCCTATGTGTAGGTTCAGTAATTTCACTTTAATGGCAATGAAAAGGGTTTTTCATTGCCATTAAAGTAAAATAACTGCAAATAAACAGGATCCAGAGAAAAAAAAAAAAATTAAAAAAAAAAATTCAGATGACACTTAGAGGCTTCTGCATCTGAACGCTTCATATATATGTGTGTGTGTGTGTGTGTGTGTGTGTGTGTGTGTGTGTGTGTGTGTGTGTGTGTGTGTGAGAGAGAGAGATTTTGATCATATCGCCCACCCCTAATATGCAGTGTATAATCAGTTCCTACGGTGTCATATGAAAGTGACCATACATGTGTATTCATCTCTGCTGTTGCTAATTCAAATGAGATTGAAGGTGAATATAGGATAAATTATCAAATTTCGCAAATGTGTTTCTGTGATTTGAAATCTGTGATTTTTATAATCAATTTGTAAGAATTGTCTTCACAAATGAAAGACTGAACTCGGCCTATTATGTTTTCTGAAGACTGTGCAAAATGACTCTTTGATGCTGCACAATAAGGGGAGGGACACTTTAAGTTCTCTGAGTGACAGAATGACAAGGATGTCAAGCAGCTGCCTACCTGATATGTGTTGTCAAAGCTGTCATACATGAAGCGTGTTATCAGGGAAGTCTTCCCCACTGTAAGAGAACAAAGAGAAGAGAAACATTAAAATAGAAGCCATTTGAAAGCAGACGGTGACTGAGGAAGCCAGTGATGCCAGCCTGGGCTTACTGGATTGATTTGCAAGCTGTGGGCTGCCAACTGCGCTAATTGAAACCTCTGCCAAGAGATCTAATCATTCAATCGGAGACTAACCCAGAAGGTCGTCAGTGACGTAATGGAACCATTGAAAATTATTGCATTAGGAGTACAGTTTTTAAAATGAAGGGTCCAAAAGGGGTTCTTGCAGTGACGCCATAGAAAGAACCCTTTTTTGTTCCCAAATATACATTTCAGTGAACAGTTCCTTATTTTTTTTTTTTTTTTTTTCATAGTGTGAAGAACATTTTAAAAATGCAAGAACCATTTTTCACTACCTTTGTTTGATAAAGAGGTTCTATGGATGTTGTGTGTTTTTTTTTAATTTTTATAGAACAACATGTGCCAATAGAGAACCTGAACTACCTCTGATTTAAAGCTCAAAAAGGATTTCTTTTGTGGTAAGAATAGACTCAATTTGTCATCAGCTGTCATATGAGACAGAGAAATTGCTACATCTTACAGAGAAGCACATAACGGTGTTTTATTTTCACATCTAAATTTCATGAATGGTAATATGGTGAAGCTCCTTCGTGCAAGCAATAATAAAGTATTAAAAAGGTAGATTATTTAGATTTGACTTCTTTTGAGGCAGGTTTATTAAATCTAGGGCAGAAAACAGTTTAAAATATCCCAGTAATAGCATCACAGAACCTAAACTCAGATACGAGACTGCAGTAAAAACATCAGCACAACTTCTTCTGCCCTGCTGACCTGAGATTCCCCTGAGAAAAAAAAAAAAATCAAGAAAACATACCTGTGTAGGTAAATATGGATGAATTTACCCACACATCCACACACAGAAAATAACTCTGAGCTACAGATCAAATAAAGGAGAGCAGGATTTCTCGTGGCTGAAAAGTCTTCGCAGTGAGTTGACTGGAGGCTGCAGGCCACAAGTCATTTAAATGCTAATTTTCCCTAAGACACTGATCTGTCTCCGTTTAAAAGCGAGGAGGATCTAAATTAATGGGGCTCATAAGGCTTTATCTAATGCTTTTGAGTAAATACTGAATTATGGTTTGGGCTATGCCCCCTTCCCTCCCCATCAAACGAACCATGATTATTGAGAGCAGACGAAGCCACTGGATGGAAGACGTTTGTACAAATTGGGAGTGCTAGAGGAGAGATAGCCAGCCTTTCCTGCTATAGCTGATGCTGAGAGGCAGACACTAACATATATCAGCTCCTACTGCATCAAGACCAGTGGGAATAGAACATCCAATTACATTTGCTTTGGATTTCTTTTTAAATATTTTTTCTCTTGAAAATACTGTACAACAGTTTGGGGTTCGGTAAGATTTTTCATGTTTCTTAAAGAAGCCTTTTCTTTTAGCTCATAAAGGCTACATTTATTTGATTAAATATAAAGTAAACTCAGTAATATTGTAAAAATACTATTACAATTTAAAATAACTGTTTTCTGATTAATATAATGTAAAATGTAAATTACATTTCAGCATCATTAATCCAGTCTTCAGTGTGACATGATCCTTCAAAATTCTAATATACTGATTTGATGCTCATAAAACATTATCATCATCTATGCTGAAAGCAGCTGCTCTGCTTAATATTTTTTGTGAAAACACTTTTTTTCAGGATTCTTTGATGAATAAAAAGATCAAAAGAACAGCATTTATTTGAAGTGTTTTGATCAACTGAATACATGCTGAAGAAGTATTAATTTTAAAAACTGACCCTAAACGTTTTTAACAGTAGTGTAGTTTGAAGCCTAAACAGAGATTTAAGAAAAACAGATCATCATTCCAGTTAACAGTAAATAATACTTCCCTTTCTATATTCTGTCTCTTCAGAATCCACCAAATGAAATGCTCAAACTCTGTTCCTAATAGACAGAGTGGTGGGTGTCTAATTTTAGTCCTGTTAAATATTTAATATCAAGTCATTTAGTGGAGCAGAGGGCATCCACCATTTTTCAGTTAATCACCTATTGCAGACAGCAGAGCAATAGCTGGACATAGGGCTTAGCGCTTAGACTTTACTGTGATAGATTGGATTTGGTGCTTTGACTCCACTAAGAGCGCCCATTAGAGGCACAATCAGATAATGGATACAGGATAAGGAAACGGGAAGGAAGAGACTAAAGTGACTAAAGTATGTTGAAAAATGTAAGGGTAAGCTGGCGGTTTAATGGGAGAAGCTGCAGATAGAATAGATTAGAAATAAAATTTTCTTTAAACCACATATACTGCTAACGGTACATTACACAAAGTGGTCAGTGCTGCACAGAGAAATCATACGTGCATTTACATAGAAATTCAAACGTTTGGGATCAAACAGCTTCAGCTCTGCATCCAAGGAATAATTACATTTTAAAATATATTAAAACAGATTTTTTTTTTTATTGTAACAATATTTCACAGTATTACTATTTTACTGTATTTTTGATCAAATACAGTTAATAATGCAAAATAAGAAATGTGTAGAATCTCAAAAATTAGAATTTAATGCGTTTTTAATATGAAATTAAGAATATAGAACCATGATAAATGGGCATTGGTAAGTTTGCATCACAACACAAAATTTTTCACAATACACAATTTTCACCTATTTTTACCTCTAGAACACATTGTGGGGTTGCAAAACATGAAAAAAAATTTTTTAGAATTTGTTAAAATACATATATTTTTTTTTATTTCTGAATTAATTTCTACTTTAAATTTTGCTGAGAAGACTATAATGGGCTATTTAACAGCATGACAACCCATTGTAAATACATTGAAAATGTTTCACAAAGGTCATTGTGTTTAATGAACTGTATCTTATTTCCTGTGCAGCAGAAATAACACTTCAGTAGCTTTTTTTTTTTTTTTACTAACACAATATTGAATATGCTTGTATCGAAATTGACTTTCAAAAATAAGCCCACCCTGAGAAATATTCATAATCTCTGCTTCTTCTAAATCTAAATTTTATTAAAGAACTATACTGATAAAACATGAACGCATCCGACAGCAGAGGCTTCTGGTGCAGAGATTCTGGTCTTTGATATCTCTTTAATGCACACTCGAGGCACTGCCTGATAAATGTTAGCAGACACACCAAGAACTCCAAGAATTGAATTTAAAATGGCTTTATTTCATCACTATTACATATTCATGACAAATCCACTCATGTATGCTGATAAAAATCCTCAGTACTAATGTTGTGAAACCGCGTTTCTGGAGAGAAACAGTCTGAACTATGTCTGAACTATGTTGAATGAGACAGTCTATCTGTAATATATATTATTTATGATTGTTTTTGTTTGTCTGTCTGGTTAATTTTATTTTTTTTAGTTTTTTTTTTGTTTTTTTTCATGAATGATTTAACTGTAATTAGTGCTTCAGATAATTAGCATGCATTATTTAGCAGCATCTTAGCATGGCTGAAAATACAGGGGCCCTATGAAATCTCTTATTTTTACCAATTTTTTTTTTTTTTCAAGATTGTTTTAATCTTAAAAATCATATCTAATGAATTTAATTAATAAAATACAAATACATAAAATTAAATTTTCTCTAAATTCTAAATCAAACGACAATATACCGTAACAATCCCTTTACAATACATAATATAAGTACACATTTTACTATACAATGGTAATATATCATGTTAAACCAAACTTTTATTTTGATGTGTGGTAGTGAAGATGTTTGAACTTCTCTGAATGTGTTTAACAATAGTTTATCAGATTTAATTGTAAAATCTCTTGAGCCCAACCAATGAACTTCATGCACACTCAAGTACAATGCAGACAAAACTGTTCCATCAACTCACATAGATACACACAGACGTCGTATTTCTTTTGCAGTTTAATAATCACACTCACCACTCTGTATCGGGATATGAATTTGATTAATTGTGTAGCCCTACTTTTGATATATTTGCAAATATGCAAATTTCTGTGACATTCTGCATTACACTGTGAATTCTATTTTTATGAGTGCATTCCATGATTCCGTCCATCTGTTTACACCATCACACTACAGTAATGAAATCAAACTACATAGTGACAAAGGACATTGTGCAGAAGCGCAGCAGAAAGCAAACAAACAGCAAAAAAGTTGCTGATGTATCTATAATGACACCTGCTCATCTCTCCTATTGCATCTCTGTCTGTCAGGTGCATGCTGTTCTTTCATCCCAGGAAAGCTCATGTTTTGCTGCAAATTCTCTGAATCATTACTCCCATCACAGGCCGAAGGGGCATAAAAACACATGGAGAGGCTGTTCAGTCTGTAGTTAACAGGAGTACAGCATGATCTACTGACGTCAACACGTCTCTTTCTGTGTGCTCATCTCTCTACTGCTGGTCCACAAACTCGAATTTTCTGATTGGCATGCATTGGTGGCCTCCATGCCTGCTCTGAGCCATTCTAAAAAAAAAATAGTTAATCAAAATTTCATCATCATTTACTCACCCTTATGTTGTTCCAAACCTGTATAACTTCTGCGGTTGAGTAAAACGGTGGAATTTTCATCTTTGGGTAAACTATCGCCAAAGTCTGTCTAAAACCCTCTTCCCAATCTATTTTACTTCTGTAATGTAGCATGTTTAAGTAAAACGGGATATTAGATGAGGAAAAATACATTAGGAAAAAAACTGTCAGAATAGACAGAATTGTAAGCTTCTACCATCTAAGAGTAGGGGCCAAAGGGGTCATGTTAACCAGTCAAACTCTGGCCCCTTGGTCGCTCATAACAGTCCTAAAGTGTGAGAGTACCGTCAGTGCTGTGAGTCTTGCTGGAAAGGAATCTGTGGCACAGCTCTCATTAAATTTCTCAAATTCTGCATGTTTGTTTTTAATGAATGTCTGGAGAAACAGGGCTTTCAGCAGATTTGTGCTGCAGGCTCATGACTCAAATGAAAAAATATACCATGTATGTTCATCTTCAGATAGGAAGATACATAATTCATAGATTATATATAGGGGAGACCAGGGATGGTTGTAACACTTCTTGCAGTAACTTCTCCAGCTCAGTGATTTTATTCATGATCTGTCAACATGTTAATGCAATTTTCTGCTACAAATCACCCAAGGTGGGTTTAAGCTAAATCTTATAACACGAAATACAGTGTATAAAGTTATAATATATAATGATATATATCACAGCATAGATACTTTTGCTGAAAATAAGGCAGATACGATACCAGCATTTTAAATACCATTTAACAGTTCACAAAACTAATTTCAGTATCACAGCAAAAACGTATACTAGCCTGACTAAAGAAAATAAAATGTTATGTCAAAATAAATAGGAAACAAATAAATAAATAAGGACAAAGTAACAAATTACTAGCAAAATAGTACAAATAAAGTAAATTAGTTAAAATTGTGTACGTTTTGTTAATCAAATTTACACATTTTTTATATTATATAAATAATTTTTATATTAGCCCCATCCTCACATCCAGTCCATGACTTTTCATATTGGGCGAACTATCACTTATTAAATTAATGTTATATATCAAAAATATTAAACGAATCTGATGACTTCGGTGTCATTTAACGTTTATTAGCCTTAATGCTAATTAATACGCTTTTTTCTTTTTCGAAATATATATATATATATATAATTTTTTTTTTTTAAATATTCTTTTTTTCCCCTGTATGTCTATGATATTTGTATTCTGATACACGTAGCCTTACAACTTATACTCTCAACTCAGAAGGGTGGCCAACAAGTATCATTGTGATTTCATCCCTTCAGCTATTATCTAAATGGTTAGAAATGTTGTGTTTTAGCTCACCACGTATTACAACAATACCTGCTCTCCTTGCTTAATGTTGTGTGAGTGTGTGGGTGCCAGTTTCCAGTTTTCTGCTAACACAGTGTCACATGTGTTTTAGACATAGCAAATGAAGGCCTCCCGACTGTGGTGATCAATGGCCCCAAAAAATCATCTAACCTTCGCTCTCCATAATCCCTATTCAGCCCAGCTTCCACCCACCTTTAGCACAAAACTGTTTCATTGTGACATTTGGACCAATCAATGTCTTTTTTCTTCAGGGCCTGAGACCTATCGATTGCCATTAAACTCTAATTAATGTGGAGAGGTGCACTGGTCTCCCTCAGACACTGAGATTAAGAGCGGCCCTTTGAACACTTCTCCCTGGATACCAGCCCCTACATGAAGCTCAGTAGAAGCTCCAGTCGCTGGCTGATCTAACCCTGCTTTGTACAAATCCTTAGTTGTAAAAAGCCAGCATCAAAGCCGCTCCCATCTAATGCTTGCTAACATGGTCATGAAATTTGCATATGCAAATGTATCTCCCGTGGAACTCCATTAATTAGGCTTGGGTGTTGCCACGATGAGGCTAGGCATTGTTTACTGTGATTTGCTGGTTTTCACAGGACAGCATAATAGTGCATGATTCTAATCCCCCACTGTTAAACATCGACCATAAAGACCGGTGGATCGACTTCTAATTTGCTTATGTTACAAGCCAGCTTTAGCAACAATACGGGGTGCAGTAATTACCTTGATCTAAAACCTCTCTAGAGGTAACTCTTTTTTTGTGAGTTTGAATGCAGAAGCTTCTCTATTTATGCAAGGGGTTCTTATCTCAAGGTGCACATGTTAAAATTCAGGTTAGCTGAATGTCCTTTGTATGCTTCAACAACAAAAACACACTTTAATGGGCACTACGAGAAGCTTTTGCTGGATGCACTGCATCTGATCCAAACACCCCTGGGAGGTCACTAGCCATCAATTATACAGTGTTGTCAAAGACAGCTTAATATGCACAAGTGCAGTGCTTGAAGTCACACAATCGAGCAATTAACAGGTTTCTCCTTTAATCAGGAGTGCCCCCTATCTGTCCGTTCAAAGGCACTGCGGTGGGGGGTTGCCATCATGAGGCCCAATTAAAACCGGTATATGAACATCTGCTGCCCTTAAAAAGCTGTTACTAGGCATCTTAACCTGCAGGGCCCACACACCTCTAGACTGCCAGATTAAAGTCTTGCACAGTGCGGCTCAAATGAGGAGATGGAAAGGAACAGAAACCTCATGCTAAAGGTCAAACTTATACCTTCTGGACAAGCAGCCACACAGAGAGAACACTGATACACTTCAAGGAAAAAGAAAAACCCCTTTATGAGATTTTTAATTACCGTAATGATGTTTTTGGGTCAATTAAAAATAAGAGTGTACACAAGAAAAATAAATACATAAATAAAAACCATTATATCATTTTCAGGAACAGTTTAATTTTTAAGCCTCAACCAAGTAAAAAGTATTAACATATTTCCCTACAAGATTAATATGTGACTGTACTGTATGCATTATTATTATTATTATTATTATTATTTGAATGTACAACTTTTTTTATTTTATAAATTACTTCAGATGTCTTTTCATAGTGGAGTCACACCACGTGACATTTTACAATCTTAACTAACCTTGCCATGTTATAATACATCTGATATTTTAAGAGACTTGACATAATCATGAAGATCTGTAGATGTCGTCTATATGATACCGTTTGCTGCTGTTTTTTTCCCTGCATGTTGTTCACATGATTTTTTCTAAGAGGCCTTAGAATAAACAATAAATTGTATTTTAATTAATTTTTTTAATAAAGTAGACAAAAAAAGAGTGTCAAGTCTTTATCCGTTTTGCTTTTATGATTCAAATTCCAATATTTTCTAGAAAGAAAACAGGACTAAGAATTTGTGCCTAATTAAAGCACGGTTGTTGACTAATAAAAAGTCTGCCTGGGTTATTTCTTCAGAGTTTCAGGCAGTTCGGTGAAGATGACATGCTGAACAGCATCAGCCCACACATTTTTACTGTGGCCTGCTGGAGAAAAACCCAATAAGTTTTCTTTTTGGCTATTAAATAAGGTTCTGCAACTATTCCTTCACCAGCAGACAGATTAATGGTAAAGGTAATTGGAGAAGGTAATTTAAAAAAAAAAATCTGCACATATGGCACCTGAAAGGATGGCTTTAATTTATTTTATCCATGAACACTTGTCAAAACTTCTTCCTCTACTTCATTAACTTCAAGTGATCTTAAAATTAACTAAATATTACCTTTTTTCATACAGTATGTTAACTTCAATGGTATTATAGTAAAGTGCATCATACTGAACTGGACCATTGTTTTTATCAACTTCTATTTTGAAGCAAACTGACCTATTATGAGGAAAGAGCTCCAGCTTTACATGCTAGCAAGTTAGTCAAAATATAAGCTTTCAGTACAGCAAAGCTGTTGCTGCGCATTTAAGAGGTCGTTCAGACAGGACATGTTCTTGAATTCAAAGTCATCTAGAAATGGAGGAATGGAACATAATGCAGGTGTCTCAAGATATGTTCAAATTCTGAATGCAAATTTTGGTTACACTTTATTTTAAAGGTGTCCTTGTCACAGTGTAATTATACATTTAAGTACTGAGAAATAATAATTTATTACATGTACTTACTATAGGATTAGGGTTTGGATTATGGTTACTTGCATGTAATTATGCATCATTTATTGTTGTTATAATAGTAAGTACATGTAACGTGTAATAAGGACACCTTAAAATAAAGTGTTACCCAAATTTAACAAATTAAAACACAGTTATACACATAGCAATGGCAAATGACATAAGATAATTATTTCTAGGTTAACAGGTCCAATGGAAAAATGGACTGGGTAAGAATGTCTATTAAAAATAATAATACATTTTTTAAAATAATTCAAAATGTATTTTCTGTATTCAAGATGGTTTCATATGGTTTTTAAAAACTTTTATACTATTTTAACAAATGCCTCTAAAATGTCATATGGTGTAACATCTAATAACATATTAACTTAACATATTAATAACATATAACACCTTGAATAAATATGTGTTTTGTAATGATTATTTTCCAAGTTTTTAAATATATATATATATATATATATATATATATATATATATATATATATATATATATATATATATATATATATATATATATATATATATATATATATATATAAATAGCATGAATTCGAAATTCATCAATATCATTACATTTTTATTTACATCATCGTCTCATAAAAGAACAGAGCTATAATCAGTCTGCAAGCTAGTCTCTAATGAAAAAGCATCTATAGCCGATTTGGCCCATCCAGCATGAACAGATGCACGTTCTCTCTGAAGGTGGTGCTTACCATCTCCAAAACAATGATATCTCTCAGCAGTGATCCCTCACCAAAGCGTGCCAAAGAGAAATGGCTCCTGCTTTACCCTCTGGGACATTGCCATCATGCAATCCCACTGAGACAGAGAGCCAATCAGAGCCCAGCGCCACGCCCTGGGACTGCTTCCTGCTTGCCAAGAGATGGATAAAAATAAACGACAGCCGGGTGGCCGTCTTGGTCCAGCCTCCTCCACACGACACTGGGACGTGAGCCCAACACACCGGAAAGAAACATACAGCATCAAAAATTCATTAGATAGAACAGGCAAGGAGAGGAGGAGAAGAGTGATGGGGCTAAGAGAAGCAGAGGGAGTGAAAGTGGGATGTCAGTCGAGATGGTAGATATGGATGTTTGTTGTGTCTGGTGTTGACTTGAGAGCTCCTTTTTAACAAATTGGTAGAATGAATGTAAACCTTGAATGTAAATGAAAATGAGTACAGATTTCAGTAGTTTAGCTCAAACAGAATCCATGATGGCAGGTTTGTACCAGTATTTTGTTTCAAAAATCTAATTTCAGAGGGTTAATTTTAAGCCACCCCGAAGCTCAGCCAGTCAGAGGGCAACTATTGTGCACCCATTCACCTTCATTGGCTTGCCAGTGAGACGACTCAATATCCTCCCAAGAAAAATGTACTGTCTGTAAAGACAGCACACATTCATTAGTGAGAGACGAAGAAGAGTAAAGACATTAGATTATGTTCAGGCAGTGCAGCGGGTTTGCTCTTAAAAGCTCTAGCAAGTCATGTTTGCATAATTAACTCAGCAATCAGGAAGCTCACAGTATGTTCTTCTGAAATTACCTTTACCATCCAGTCACAAAGAGCAACAGACAATGAGCTTTCCCCTATTCTTTCCAGAAAGAAAAATATATGCAATTTTCTATAAGCATTTTGTCTATAAGCATCAATTTTCAGCTTCTTTTAAAGAAAATAAAATTGAAGAGTGCTATTTTTGTGACATGCTTCAAACAATATGTTAAAACAGAACAACATTCGTAGGTTGATTCCAAAACAGGCCAGCATAGTCTGCTGAATAAAGGTCTGATTTTGGTCTGTTTATTGGATGGGTCAGTATTTAAGAAATTCAATACCATTTGGTGATGCTTGTGGCACAGAAATCACACACTTTACTTTTACTTAAGTAGATTATGTATCACTGCTATAATTCCTTCCCAACTTATAATAGAAGTCCAACCCTACTTGCTTTCTGGACTTTAGTCCCATCACCTCATTCCCTTTGTCCCAGAAATAATCCCAGATTTTCAGGCTCTTTTGATGTACTATGAGGGTATCGCTGAGCAGGATTTGGAGGACTACTGTATGTAATCCTCTTTCTGCAAAAGGAATGAATGGAATGAATAAGAAATTTCTCCATCTATGCGCCTTAATGGTGTTCTCAGAAATCAAATGAAGCCTGAAGACACTCCTCTTTATAAGATTCACCTCCTGTAAAATTCATAAAATGCTTATTTTATATGAAAAAAAAGAAAGAAAAATCACTATATAACAATTGTCAACAGTCACCAATAGTGATCTGATCTAGTACAGCTATGGCATGACTCTCAAAATTTGTGACCGTTGCCCAAGTACACTTTTCTTAATCTTTACTTCTTTACTGCTTATTTGTGCATCTCCAACAGTATATTGCCATTCAAGTTACAGGTCAACACTGTAAATACAACAGACATCAGACACTGGTTTTTGCAAAGGGCAAACACTGCATATTTCCCACTAAAACATAAAGATGAGATCATGACCCTTTACTCTACTGCAAACGGCTCTCAGCTGAACCATTCACTCTCCACAAGCAAAGTCTAATGAAGTGTTTTACCTCCATGGTATAAGGGCACCGCACACCCCAACAAACACAAACCAAAGCAGTGACAACGGATTTGAAATATATGACTCCATAGGGGGTTGTGATTGCCTTGAGGGTGAAGATGGGAGTCATATGTCTGCCATTTGAGACCAGTCAGCCAGAAAAGGCTGGCTTAATGTTTCAATGTTTAAATTAGATTCCCTTCAACCATGGTGACTCCCTGACTGAAAACTGAAAGACTCTGTAAAGTCTAACCCTTGAAGCGTGTCCAATGAGATCAGGTGAGCATGAAACTTTCCTGCTGACACCAGCGGCGCTCTGATAAAGCAAAGTGGCCACAACATGCAAAGCTTACATAAAGAACAACAATCAGCACAAGTCAGTGCATCACTGTCTGGAATACAACATCCATTACTTTACAAATGTAAATGATGAAACCCAAGTTCTGATGGTAAAACTCAACAACTAAAATAAGGACAATTCATACCACAATTCTGCAGGAATACACAGAAACTAGTCTTTCAAATCCCATGTGTCACATTGTGCTATTCTGGCTAAATAGTTTTAGTAGTTAACTCAAAGAATGTGTGGAAGGTAAATGTGGTAACTACTGTACGTATTCTCCATTTATGGCTTCTCAAAAATAGCAGTGTATTTTGATGAATACAGTTTTTGCATATAAATATGTAGAATATAGAAATACATATAGGAAATTTGATATATTGTAACTTTCATTTTAGACACAATATTTGTTTATTTTTGACAAAAAATAAATAGTTTGCACACTACAAATATAAACAAGAAAAAAAAAAAAAAAAAAAAAAAAAAAGAAAACCGAAAATGAAATGAATGCGAAATATAAATAACAGATTTACAATAAAAATAACAAACATTTTGGTCATTAGTGACCTTTATCAATGATTATTTGGTAGTACTAATAGTAATTTTTAAATTTTTTGCCATTCTGAATTATTAATTTTTAAGTCTTTGTGCTACTTTTCAACAAAACAGTTCCCAGTTGAAACCAAACCAGTTTCCAGAGCGTCTTCGAGCAACACACAAGGCCACAAATGTGAACTGGACTTCACAGGGTATTCCGTCATTAAGTGAGATTGTAAACCAAAGGGAGCAAACATTCAGTTTGAAAGGGCACTGCGAATGGCATAGGGAATAAGGGAACACCGGTACAAAATTTACATTAAGGGGAGAGGGAAATTTACCCACCATTTATTGCATATCACCCCAGTATAGCAAGAAATTTGACTAAAATAAACAGAGTAAACACTTCCTGAGGCTTCTGTTTTTTTATTATGAGTTTAATTAGTCCCTGATGAAGTTTATGCATAGCTGTTTGCAGTAAAAGTGCACAAGATGTGACAGTTACAGTGCAACTATCATGATTACAGTTAAGTAGGATAAATATAACCAAGTTACAACATAAATGTACAACAGACATTTATCACTAGTTTAGTGCTTTCAAACATAATATTTTATATGAATTCAATTAATAATGACTTAAAGGCATACTCCACCCCATAATGAAAATTTTGTCATTAATCACTTACCCCCATGTTGTTCCAAACCCGTAAAAGCTTCGTTCGTCTTCGGAACACAATTTAAGATATTTTGGATGAAAACCGGGAGGCCTGTGACTGTTTCATATACTGCCAAGTAAATAATAGTGTCAAGGTCCATAAAAGGTATGAAAGTCGTCATCAGAATACTCCATCTGCCATCAGACATGCAATCTGGTTTATATGAAGCGACAGGAACACATTTTGTAAGCGAAGAATACAAAAATAACAACTGGAGTATCCCTTTATTGTTTATATTAGCACATGGGTGTGTTATATAAAACATGTATATTAATTAAAATTATGGTAATTTATATTACATTTATGATTTATTATATTACATTTATAAGTTTTTATGTCATCATACCTCAGACTGATGACGTTGCACGTTGCATGTTCTGAACAAATGCATTTTGCCAAGTAAAATGCACTTCAACAGATATACCATATGCAGTGAACAATGCATAGGGACCCTGTCAATTTGTAAGGTTTTGAACAAATCATTTCTGAATGATTAAATGATTCACTCCTGAAGACAAGTCACTGGTCGCCACCGACTGGCTTAACAATGTAACCTGCATTTAAGAATATCTTTTAAAAAAGTCGCTATAACTGATACAAACAGCAAAAAGTCATACCATATCAGCACTCTCAAATGAGATTTAAGAGTGTACCAACCTAGCAACTCTCAAATGCTATTATTATAGATACAGTGTACAGATATTCTAAACCTTATGCTAGAAAGGCCAATCCACAAGACAACAACACTCTCATTAAACAGACATGTACAAATGTTTACCTTTTCTAAAGAGACGGAAAGAGAGGGCAGAGGAGCATTTCTACTCCCACTGAAGCTGAATTAATGATCATCCCTCATTTTAAATTTGGCAGCAGAAGTGGGCACACATTTAATTAAAATGGGCAAACTGATCCGTAAGAGGTTTGAGCAAAAGAACACCTAAACTGCACACAGTGCAACCCTGCTGAGTGTGTCATGCATAAAGGACACATTCCAAGGGCATGAGACAGGAAGGATTAGATATGAAAGGCGTTTTTCTTTCCTTCTTTTCTTTCTAATAAGACCCAAAATTGTCCTTTTTCATTCAGCTCAAACTGACGACAGCAAAAATATCTGTCAGGTTTTTGACATGAATCAAATTACAGGATATATCCCAGACAGGGGGGTAATTATACGGAGAGCTCTGCGGAGCGATTCTAGCCCTCCTCCATATCTCTGGAGTCCGTGCGTCATAGAAAGTGACGTCCCGTTCAGTGCAGCGGTGCTGAATATTGCATCTCTGTCTCCTATTTTTTGTTTTCTTCTTCCACCAACTCGTATGTCTTTCTTATATTTCCTCTCCAAGCTCTCTTCCATAACTCTCTAGTGCTAACTCTAGCCTTGTCTAGTTTGTGTCTAGTTTATGCAGTGACTCACTGCTGTTGAACTAAGCTCCGTCTGTTAGAATCAACCCTGCAGCCAAAACCCAGTAAATGGCCTCCTTGTGTAACGGTGGCCTCCTCGCCCCTAGCGGAGCCTCCCCATCTGTGCTGAACCCATCTCCAGCTCTCTGACCGGGGCACACCAAATACAGCTCATTATGAAGGTAACAAGGTGGATGAAGGTCAGTCAGAATGACTATCATTTATAATACTTGAGCACTGAGCACTACTTTAAAATGGTTTGTGTCAACAAATCATTACTATAAGCAAATTATTCACTTGAGAATTGTTGCCAGTAATTTTTTTCATTTACTATACAAACATTTATTTAAAAATGTACACAAAGCAGGCTGCCAATACACACAATACTTTTTTATGAATATTTATTATACTCAAATAACAATATATATATATATATATATATATATTATATATTATATATATATATATATATATATATATATATATATATATATATATATATATAACAACAATATATTAATGTAATTACTGATATTAATAATATTATAGTAATAAATATAATAAATGATTATTTTATTTTGTTGTTGTTATAATAGTGAGTGTAGTTTAGTGTGTGGTGCAAGGAATGTACTTTTTATTATTTAATGCTATTAAAATATTGTACAAACATGTTTTTATTTAAATACATCTACACAAAAGCAGGCTATATACAGTATTCATATCATATTCATAATATAAGACTGGTTTAAGAGTGTTTTTTTAATTATTAGTTTGTTTTAGTTGGTCTCTCTGTTAGTCTAAAAATCAGTAAATCAGACCGGCCTCACCAGCAAATCATCTTATGATGGGTTAAGTTGTTTTTTGTTTGTTTGTTTTTAGTGTAATATGAAGACTAGACTATTAAATAGGCTATACTATTATTTAGTGCTATTATTAAAATATTGTACAAGCATTTAATTCAATACATTTATACAAAGCAGGCTGCTGGTAGTTCTTTATTATGAATATTCATATCATACTCTTAAGAGGAAGTCGTGGGCTAATGGTTAGCGAGTCGGACTCATAATCCAAAGGTTAATAAATATATACCAGTTGGTCTAAATTCAGCAAACCAGACCAGCCTGACCAGGAAAACCATCTTAGTGGTCTCCCAGCAAAGTTGGACCAAAAAATGAGTTGGTCCAAAACACTCCTGAACACAGGATGATCACCATCTTGTGTTCAGGTCTCAAGTGAAGCGCACTGGTTGCGCTATGTGCAACAGAATTCCCAAACAGCAAGTCAATCAATTAATTATTCAGCTGTAATTGGTGTCAGAAGCCCGTCAATATCAGCAGGCAGAAGAAGAACCCGAGTCACGCCTCACATTAATCATGTGTACGTGTCTAATGACTGCTGCTCCGAGAACCATAAACCTTCAGAGTACTGACTGACAAGGCTGCCAACTTCTGCCATCGCACAGATCCCAGTTTGAGATGGAAATCATCCAGCTAGCATTTTAATTAATCATGCAGGGTCTGGGCTTAAATGCAGTCCTTTTGGATAATTTAAACAACACCTGCTAGTAAATAAAAAAATATTCTGTGGAAAGGTCATCATATCTTTACTTTATGACCCTGCTTTCTTTATTTTGCTGTGTAAACACAAACCTAATTCATTCTAGATTTATTTATTTATCCTTTATTTTACCAGGATAGTGCCATTGAGATGCAAAATCTCTTCTTCCAGGGAGTCCTGGCCAAAATGGCAGCACAAAAAGTTTCACAATAAAACAATTAGAAACACATAAAACAAAGAAATTTTGCCCAACAGTCAGGTGATTACAAATATGTGACACAAGTAGACCATAAAGCAGCAGATACAAGATAAATCTTGCATGCATATAGCACTGAGAGGAAACAACTTTGTATTATTCTCTTTCTTGCTTCAAAAGGAAAACATTTCTTTAAGTGAAAAAGAAAACTCAATTTTAGTCTTTTTTAAGTTTTTCAATATGTACATAAAATCTCAGTTTGTCATCCAACCATATACCAAAGTATTTGTAACAGTTTACTCTTTCAATAGATTCTCCTTGTAAAGTTAAAATAGGGTGGTCTGTTTCAGTGCGACAAGTGAAAAGCATGTATTTTATTTTCTTTGAGTTTACATTTTTTTTTAAGTTGGACAATGACAGTTGAGGTACCTGAAAAGATTCTTGCAAGAGCTCTATGGCTTGATTCACCGAATGTGCTACTGTGTAAATAACAGATAGATAACATCAACTCATCTATTGGGATAGTTCACCCAAAAATAAAAATTCATTCATTAATTACTCACACTCATGTCATTCCAAACTCGTAAGACCTTCGTTCATATTCAGAATACAAATTAGGATGTTTTTGATAAAATCCGAGAGCTCTCTGACCCTCCAATATAACAAGGTTACTACCAGGATCAAGGTCCAGGAACAGGAACGTAGTAACGACATCAGTAAAATAGTCCATTTAGGTGAACTTTCCCTTTAAAACGTAGCTTTAATAGAAAATAGATGCCCAAAAACCCACAAATGTACAAGATTTCACTGAACTTCTCTGATGTGATGAGCTCTATTTCAGTTCGACCACTTTTTTGTCAAGACTGGTTTAAAAATACATTTCAAAACAAAACTTTAAAAAGAAAAATTGCACACTGAGTTCTTTCTTGTGGGTCACTGCTAAAAAGCAGCTCATTGAAAGGCACATCAAACTATGCCACTGGTGCATGAGCACACAATTTGTCATTGAGGTACATAAAAGCTGAAGAGCACCCTTAAAGTTATAGATGACCAGCATGCTGATCCAGGCAATTCAATTACATATTCGTGTACACTGAAAGAATAAATAGCTGGTCTATTAACCTCACTAATAATGAACGATGGAAAAACACATTATACTGTAGCTGCCTTTCATGTCTTTCTTTATTAGGCCTGGGGAAGAAGGCACCACCAAGGCAAATAAAAAGAGAAGAAAACCCCAGTTTAACAGTGAAAAAAAACGAGACCGCTTGCTCCTCTTAGGGAAACCTTGCACTGAATGCATTATCATGGATAAAAAGGAAGGAAAATGAAGGCTGAGGGAGACATGGATGCATGCTTTGATATTGAGCTTCATGTGGAGAAATAATAAACATTCTTCTTTGCAGTTGTCTCTAGTTGATTCCTTGCTAACAGTCCCAGTTGGTTTTAGAGTGTGTTAATTACCCACAGAGTCAATCTGAGCCATCGAGGCAGTTTAGCACAGCTGTGACTCAATCTCACACACACACACACACACACACACACACACACACACACACACACACACACACACACAGACACACACACACCTTTATGAGGTGCATCTGATAGTGAGTACAGACACAGACTGGAGCGATGAACAGAGGATGTGTTCCCATTTCTTGTACACAGCTTTTTTTTTTTCTTACTGCAGTTTAAAAATTCCCAGAGGAATATTGGTCTTTCAAAGCTTAGGTTTCTAAATTATGGTTCATTAAGGTATTAACTTTGTCTTGGATGTTTTTCCTTAAAAAAAAATACAGTAAAAACAAGAGAGATGCAAAAATAATAAATATTACACACCTCTTATATTTTGAGCATGAAAGAATGAAATGAGTTGAATTTATATTATTTATATGGTCTTTCACCATCAGGGGAAATAAATGCATCCATGTCCATTAGGTTTCTACTTAATATATCATAATTAATTATTAGAAATAAGTTTGCGGATGGTAAAATGTATTTATTTATTTATTTAGTCATGCATTCTGACTTCATTAAGATCCAGTAAAATAGTTATACTGTTATTGTTACAACTGTAATATAATTACAGTTTAAAATTTCTATTTTAATATTTTGTAATGAATTTCTTTGATTCAGTAGCAATTCCTCCAGGCTTTGCCACATTATCCTTTAGAATTTTAAAATGTCCTCCAGATTCGGTGCTCAGATATTGAAAATTGTTATTATTACCAATGCTGAAAACTTTTACTGCTTAATATTTTTGTTGAAACTGAGACACTTTTTTCCACTTTTATATATAAATATAAATATAATTTTAAAAGAACAGAAATTATTTGTGATATAATTTGTTTTCACAACAATGTAAAAGCCTTTACTGTTGCTTTTGATCAATTTAATGCATCCTTGGTAAATTTCTTTTAAACTATCTTCCTGGCCACAGACTTTTGAATTTTGGGTTTTTAAGTTAAATATATTAACCAAGACCATTCTTCAAAAACATCCCATTTTCCAGTTTTTTTTTCTTCTTTTCTATGGAATACAAATAGTCATGATAGATTAGTCAACAACTATTTTCTCTCAACAAGTCTGTTATTTCTGAGGTGCAAAGGAAATGTAGTTGTCGGGTGGAGACTCTACAGTAGCACTGCACCTCACTGTGCCTGGAGTGAGGAAAAGAGAGTTCATCAGACTGTCTGGAGCGTCAGAGAAAGAAAACAAAGGAGGTGTGCAAAGGGTAGGCACTGCTGACTTACTGATGGAGAGCTGATCTAGAGAAGCCAGATGAACGAGAAACTAAACATCAGCAGCCTGCTAGATTCACTGGAGTGAGACAGAGCTCCATGCTGGGAAAATGACACTTTTCCTCAACAATGACAGCAGCTCTGGGATACTGCTCAGCCATCTGAATAGTTCTTATTTAGACGACGCCTGTCCAAAAGCTTGTCTGTAACGGCTAAAATTCTGTCCATTTTGTCAAAGTTATATTTTGGTTTGTTTTATTTTCAAATAACAAAAACATTTTATGTTGCTTTATTACTTTGCCTCTTTACAAAAATGCCTCCAAATATCCCAAAAGAGAACATCCTTTTAAAATGTATTTGCTATTAGTGTAAAAAGCATTAAAACTGTGTTGCAGTTGTGCTGAACTTACACACACACACACACACACACACACACACTAAACATTTTACAAAATTACATGATAAAAAAACATACTGATTCATAGACAGAGAATTTTGGTGGGGGTGATTACAATTATAAAATGCATCTCCGCAAGCACTGTGGGTTTGGGTCATTTATAATGTGCATTTGAATACACAACAACCACCCACCATCTTCCCAAATTTGTAATAAAAACTGTTGTCAAAAAAGAAAAGCTTTAAGGTCTCCCTATGGATTTCTGCCAAAAAATAAATGTGCTATGGTTTTACATTTGAAAGCAAAGAAATTACAACAGACAATTATTATTATTATTATTATTATTACTATTATTATATACTAATTTTTTATTATTTTACAGCACAATACTAATATGTTCTTTATTGATATGTTTTATTGTCCATAAATTAATACAATAAACTGTTGGTTAACAATAATAACTATTATTATTATTATTGTTATTGTTGTTATTATTATTATTATTATTATGTAGTCATATTGAATGGGTTCCATAAAATCAATAGAATGTGGCCTAAGGCCTAAAATCAATAGAATGTGGCCCTTTAGACATCTGAAATGTAGAATGATCAAACAAACAAACAATTTGTGTGTACTACACAGAAGCACAGTAAAACTGGAGCTCTTAACTAAAGTTTAATTAAAATTTAAGTTCATTAAAATTAACAAAAATTAGTTTGAGATCAAACAATAATTGGCAGACCACCTGCAGTTACCAAAACGAACCCCCTTTTAAAGACTTTTGATTGAAAAAACACTTCCTGGAAACACGCAGTGCTCATGAAATCCACTAACAGTGAAGAAAAGAGGTTAACCATCACATTCACTGATTTGCACACAGGCACACAGCTCATTTTAATTATGTTTCATAAATTCACTCGCCTCTTCCTATATTGTACATTCCTGCAATTACATTATGCAGAGAGAGATTTATGATCCCCAGCACATTTCAATATCCAGCTTTCCAGCAAATATTTTAATAAATGTTTGCGTATCAGTCTTTAACAATGAACCCACATGGTGTTTAATCAACAGAGTTTATTCCAGCACTTATTGCTGACTTTATCAAAAAGTAATATCAGATTTCATCAAACATTAATGTTTCTACATCCAAAAAAAAATAAAAAACTAAGACATTCTATAACTACACAGTAAAGACATAAAAGTCAACAGTGCCTTTAGATTTTGATGGTATGTACAAGGCCATATAAGAGTCGTATAAGGTCTGTCTCCAGACGGCAGCACCAGCACTGTGGCATATGAGAAAAAAGAGAGGTGTAGCTTGCAATCAATTACCGGCCGTTACTTGGCAGCTGAGTCAATCAATAGCAGATCAAAGCTACCAGGGATCCGCTTCCTCCAATCCATCAGACAGGAAGACAACGGTAGGATGGAGCAATGAGATGTGAAATGAAGAAGACAGGGTTATCTCTAGATCTAGCCAATGTGAATCCTGGCCTTCTAGCAGTTTTAAGCTTCCCATGGCACTAAAAGAAATACATGCACACATGCATTCCCTTCACTTTCACAAGCCAAGAGCACTTTTACAATGCAGGTATATGAATGCCTTTGTATTGTAGATGGGATGGCTCTTTTAACTCGGCGTCTCGCTAACCCCGGCCTCAGTCTCTACTGCAGAGTGAAATGTCAGAGCTCTATTCACGATAAAATGAGCTTCACTTGGCATACAGCACCAGATGTATTTGCACTGCCAGGATAATTCAGTGTTGCAAAAATGATATACAAACAACAAAAGACTAGAAAAGAATAACAAACAGATGCCTGAGGATTCGCAGGTCCAACCCTCTGTTCTCCTCTTGACTAACATACAAATTCTCAATGCTCTGCGCCCTTGCAGACACAGTCATTTAAATTTTAAGAAGCAAGTTGCTGAATTATTGCCGGCAGTGAGCTGGGAGTTCTTCCTGTTCAGGCTAACAGTCCAGCAGCGGTGTGCTGCTTTATCAGCACAACTCAAGCAGTGTCTCTAGGGCACCTGATAGGACTTACAGACTGACACCATAATGTATCACTGAGTTTGGGGGGAGTTTGTCACATGGCTTGAATGGAAGTCTCGACTGCATTGCTCCAGGCCTAAATACTTCTGACTTCATGAGTGAAGTGAATGCAAAAGAAGAAAAAAGAAAGTCCAAACACTTTGCGCAAATAACAAGCCCCTGCGCTATTAATGAATTTGACTTTCAGTGACAAACAGAGGTTATTCTACGGTAGGTAAATAGGTAGGTAGGTAGGTAGGTACGTAACCATCCATCCATCCATTCATAAAATAATAATAATAATATTTTTTTGAAATAGATATCTTTTTTTAATATTATAGATGTCTTTGTTATAAATTGAATCCATCCTTAGTGAATAAAAGTATAAATTTATTTCACATAAAAACAAAAGAATAGAACCGAACCAAACCAAACCGCACCGAATAGAATAGAATAGAATAGAATAGAATAGAATAGAATCTAAATCCAGTCTTGGACAGATGAATAACTGAATTCATATTTGTGCATTTTACCAAGCAGTACAAACTTGACAGTGGTAGCGAATATAAATATCTTGTGCAAATAAACCACACTAAGAATTGTATGCATTTATATAAACCATCTTATATAAACAAACACTAGCAACTTATTTCAGGTACTGGAAATAACAAACCTCAAATCAGTCTCTTTACCACTCCTTATTACTAAGGCATGATGTCTGATCAATATTTGACCAATAAAAATCTTTATGAATTACATGTGGACTTTAAATGCTAAAACAACACACACACACACACACACACACACACACACACACACACATACACATACACAAAAGGTTAGTTCATGCACATAATGAGGATAAGAAGGTAAATCTGTATATTGGTCCTCCACATAAATTTAGTGCAGCTCCAAATATCAAAAATTGTTTTACTGATCCAGCTAGAAAACCATAGATAGGCTAGACCATCCTGCCCTTCTCGCCTATAACATTTACCTCAAAATTTACAGCCTTAGGATGCCTCCTTATGCAGTTCCTGACCTCAATCTCAGGATCAATACACTGCTCCACAATGGGCTTGGTCAGCAACTGGCTTTAAAGGAACAGTTCAACCAAAACATTGTGCCATCATTTACTCACCCACATCCATATGACTTGTTTTCTTCTGAGGAGCAAATAAGGAGAAGTTTAGCAGATTATCAAAAAACGATGCTCTTTTTATTTACATATAGCTTCAGAAGACAAGCTGTTTTACATCATTTTTGAAGCTTGATAGCATCTTTTCACATTGTATAGGAAGCAACGTAAGCACCTCAGACTTAATATGGACATGACCACACCACACACATCAAATGCAGCGCATTCAAAACTCATTACTAAACTCATTATTATTCATTATGCATGATGCTTAATTGGGCATATTTGCCATCTGCAAATTTTAACAAGTGCCAGAACTTGGGTTCAGCTGCCAATGAGACAAAAAAGGCTAATGCACTGCCATTCTCTCCTTTTGATATAGGGTTGCAAGAGAAAATCTCCAGAAGTGTACTTAGTTCAACCAGGCATGTGTAAATTCCATAACTCTGTATAATCTCAGATAAGGTTGACTAACAAGTGTGTATAAACATTTTTCTGTGGAATACTGGGAAGAGGGAGTTGCTAATGGTGTCCAGTAACATCAATCCTGCGCACAGGAAGAAGCCCAGCGAGGCGTCTGAATGTCTTGACATCTTTCCAAGTAAGATAACTCATCAAGATCCTATTAATAAAACCAGTAATCATAAATTTATGGAGCTCATCGCCTCTACTTAGTGATTGCCTGTTCTTTGAAATATAAATTACTGTTTTCATTCTGAGCATGGAAGGGAGAAGCAAAGAAATGTGTTTAAGGTCAAGCTGACCTTATCAAGGATAAAAAACATGAGGGAGTACAGTGCTGCTGTGAAACAGATTTTGATGCATTCCATTTAAGATTATTTTTTACGAGGTGAAAAGAAAAATGCCTTTGCTTTTCATCTTTTTTTCTGTGCTACATGTAAGTCTATTTGTTATTGTGCTGTAAGAAAGATTTTCAATATAGATGCTGGAAAATAAAATGTTCAAATCAGTTCAAATAACTCAGAAACATCTATGTGGAAGCAAGGTCGCTTTCAGGCAAGTCAGTGGCCAATACAGCTATTGTCTATAGAAATCTGTAAAGATTATGCCATTATTATATTTCTAATCAGCAATAAAAGGAGAGACATTTTTTCATTTTTACATTATATATTTTCTGGTGGCATATAGCCATTTCCCCCCACAACTATAAAAAAAAAAAAAATGATATATATATATATATATATATATAAATTATTTTGTAAACTATGCCGTTTCAATAGAAAGGATGGCTGAAGTCTAGTGCAGCTCATTGACTGGATGCTATTATACCACAAAATGAAAACAAGCCTGCTGTAATGTAGGTTTATAATTCGTTATCAGACTCAGATGAATACAAGGCAACTAATGAAAGCCATATTGATCCTAGACAGACATAAAAAATAAGGAAGACTTTTTAGAGGCCATTTTGCTCAAATGGTTCAGAGCATAAAATAACAAAATGAGCCAGATTGGGGAGGGCGGTAGAGAAAAAAATATTAAAGGGAAAGTAAGAGAAAAAAAGAAAAGAAAGAAAAAGAAATGACCAGAAACAATGAACAACAGAAAGAGAGCAGAAGAGACAAAGAAAACTTGCTTGTGAATCTCATTAGGATGCAAGAGGGCATCTATGAACATTAAAGAGAGCGCTGTGTAAGAGACAGAGAGAGACAGAGAGAGAGAGAGAGAGAGAGAGACAGAGAGAGAGAGAAAGGCTTGTGGGACTAGTAAAGCTAACCCATCACCAAGGGGTGATTTATAATTAGAGAGCTTTCCATTTGTGCATAGGGTTGAGAAGATGCAGAAAAATCTAAAGATATGATGGTAAAATGAAACTAGAAAAGGATCAAAGATCAGTGAGAATATGGAATGTTGTAAGTGATCATTTGAAAAGTTTGCTTCTCTGCATGCATGGTGATCGTGACACACTGCATACAGCGTTTGATCACATTCCTGCATGTACTACTCTTGGGAAACAGAAAAAGAAAAAAGATAAAAGGTTTTTACCTGATATGTTGGTGGACAAAATCAGAGCTCCAAAGATACGAAGGAGACCACTAGTTAAAAAGCTTTTTTATTTTTGTATTATTTCCTTGACTAATTATTTTATGAGAAATATTTGAATAAATATTATGATTTTTGGAATTAAATATTATCATCACAACAAATTTAATGTACTTAATTTTTTCAGCATGAGTTGAGAGTGTTTCAACAATCATCTTGTGCTAAAAGAGAAACAAAAGAAATCCTGACTTTAAATACAAATGAGTTCACATGGACAAGTGAGGTAATGCAACATTTAAATATTTTTCTTTCATTCTTAGAATTATTTAAGGTTTAAATCAATCAACCAATCAATCAGTAAATCCCTGATTTTTCTCAGATTATTGGATCCACTGTACACTATCCTTCAAAACTTTGGGATCAGAAACCTAGCTTTTTGAATGTTTTTTTTTTTAAAGAAGTCTCTTGCTTACCAAGGTTGCATTTATTTAATCAAAAATACAGTAAAAATAGTAATATTGTGAAATAGTATTACGATTCAATACATTTTAAAATATAATTTATTGCATTACTCCAGCCTCCAGTGTCACTTGATACTTCAGAAATCATTCTAATATTCTGATTTGGTGCTGAGGAAACATTACTTATTATTATCAATGTTGAAAACCATGCTACATTTTTCCCCCAGGATTTCTTAAATAAATATAAATTTTAAAAGAAGACCATTTATTTGAAAGAGAAATCTTTTGTAACATTATACATATCTCTATTGTTTCTTTTGATCGTTTTCGTGAATCTTTGCTGAAAAAAAGTAACTTAACTTAAGAACTTAACAGTAGTGTATATTTTAGTTATTTCCACAGTGCATAAAGAGCTCTGGAGGGAGATGGGGAAAACTAATATGACTATAAAGTGGAATTAATAAGATAAACGCAACCATATTCCATTCAAAAGATGTCCTTTAGAACCTCGAGTCAAACACAATTCGTAGTCTTTCAGATAATCTTGACATTTAAGCATGAATGTGGCAGCTCTGGCACTGCTAAAAACAACAAGGGATGTTTTAAACTGTTATATCATACAAATAAAACCTGAGACTAACTGTCAGTTTGGTAGATAATGCAATGAGTGGCTGTACTTTAAACCCTCTGGACCAGAAGTTCTGACATCAAACAGCTGTTTACATACAGTACACCAAAATCTGAGTTCATTAGTTTGAATGTTCTTCAACACAGTGGAAAAAAGAAGCTGAATTTATTATGAAATATGATGCCTTCATCACATCTGAAGAACTGGTAAAATCAAGTGACAAAGAAATTCAGGAAGGTTAGATTTAACTCTAACTGCGATTATATTATATTTATTGTGTTGAGCTTTTAGTGTGTATGTGTAGAGAGTATATGTGAGTTTTTTTGTTGTGTGTGAAAACTGTGATGTTGTGTGTGTGTGTAGTTTTTTTTTTTCTGAACACTGTTGCCTGGAGACATGCTGATTGACGTGTTTGTGCGCTCTCTGAGGGTGTCTATGAGCCGATCCAAGCCTGTGCTACTGGCTCAGTGAGTCAGCAAAGTTATATGGGCAACATTTTAGCATCATTCACAGTGGTCTGTACTATAATCAACTCAAGCCAGTCAACCACTGAGTGTTGACTAATAATCCAAACCAATAAACAGCTGATATTTTGGAAGGATGTATGTGGGATAACAAACTGCAGGCTGCCTACTGGTTAGACAACTATGAGTAAATGTGAGTAATCAGACTCACGATATCCTGTTTCATTATTCTGAGACTGCAAGTTGGCAGGAGATCACTTCCTCAATGTGCAAAGACTTCACAGACCACGGAATTACAAAACTGGACTTGCCGAATCCAGTACCCAAAAGGTATTTAACTAAATATGTTAATTTCCCAATGTCCACACCAGAAATACAGAGCATGGCCAATGAATTAGTAAGAAATATATACGGATTCATTCTGCACTGCAATATTATCTCCTCTATTATTTTCTATGTGCCAAGTAGACTAAAACTTAGGGGTTAGTACGATTTTTGTTGTTGATTAAATAAATGAATACTAAATTAATACTATATATATCAAAGTATTTTGAAAAAAAAATAAATTTTTCCACAAAATATTAAGGATCAGAACTGTCTTCAATATTGATAAATTGATGATGCTCAAAATTCACAAAGCACAATAATAAATTACATTTTAAAATATATTACAATAAAAATAAAACCATTGTTTTAAATTGTTACATTTCACAAACTTACTATTTTAATTTATTTTTACTGTATGAAATTAAACATTACAAGTTACACACAAGTTATATTATATATTACAAGGTATATTATATATAGAAATAGATTACATATTTATATATTTTATCTATCTATTTTTTTTTTTATATGTGTATATATATATTTTTTTTTTTTTATTTCCAGGTTTCAATTGAGTTTTATTTTTTTTTCCCCGATCAAATAAATGTAGCCTTGGTGAGCATATAAGAGACTTCTATCAAAAAACATTAAAACAGCCCTACTGTCCCCAAAATTTTAAACCCAAAAAATCCACAGAAAAGTTGGGATTTAAAAACTAATGGAAACGTATAAATAAATGTAAATAAAGTTTTAGGATTAAAAAAATTAAATAAAAATTAATAAAAATTATCAACTGATTGTTACACTAAAGTGGTTGTGATGATACAATAAAATGTTTATATGTGTGTGTGTGTGTGTGTGTGTGTGTGTGTGTGTGTGTGTGTGTATACACGTACAGTATATACCAAGTAGTAATAGTTTTTTATTATATAATTATGAAAAATACACATATTTTTACACAGCTTAATCTCTATTCAGACTGCATTCTTGCTGTTAAAATCTTTTAGACTGTTAGTAAAGACTCCCATACTCCATTGTGTGAAGACGACAAGCACCACTGGGATTCTTAACGCCACCAACATAATACAGAACTCCCACATGACACTCCTTCAGACAGCTGTAACAGAGCTCTGCGGGCTGAAACATGGTGAATAGTCACTGTTTTTTATCTCTCACTCGCTCTTTCTCTCTCTGCTATTTCAGCTTCCCTCAGCCCTTTGCCCTTCCCATGCCATTAATAAATGATGGCCTCTGATCAGCCAGGTTTCACGACTGCAATTATATTCAACATGCAGCAAGTGAAGAAACAGAGCCAACATGGAGCCAGTCAAACTAGCTGCATTTGCCCAGCTTAAATATGTCTTGAACCAGGAGGACATTAAAAAACCGAGACATGAAATATTTCAGAAGTGGTGAAGTGTGTGCTGCAGCCTGATAACACTCCACTATCTTCCTCATAGTGACTGGAGACGTGTTCAGAGCCCTGCTTTCTCTACAACCCCAACCAGGAAGCTAAAGTCAGAACAGCTCTCATGTGTCCTGCAGAGGGAGTTAGGATGGGGGGAAGAGGGGTATTCAGCACCTCGGACAGCTTCTCGCAAAGCCTTCCCAATCCAGAGCCATTTAAATAAGATATATGAGCGGCAGCATTCTCCTTTCCACACTTTGGATTATCTTCATTGATATGCAGTCCCAACACTATCTCTGTTTCCATATTGCATCTATCCACTCACCACATTTTACTTCCTTTCACTTTTAATATCTCAATCGCATAATCACCCACACCTGCTTAACAAAATGCTGTCTGTGCAAACTGGCCACTCAAAGTGCAGATAGAACTTGCATATATTTCCAGCACTGATTGCTGGTAATGACTATGCATTTGCAATGTGTGTGGTAATTAAGAAATACGCTGACATTAGCAGGCTTGAGCCTGAAAACATTATACCTTACACTCAAAGGAATATATATGTTTATACACATTTGGCAGATAGGTGAAATGTGCACGCAACAGCATTCAACTTGCAGTGTTTGTGTGCACTGGCATCAGATCCCAGGGAATTGATCTAATGCATAGTGATATGCAAATATGTTCTACTTTTGAATCTTAGGGGCCATATTTGGTTCAAAAGCTGCAGTGGAGGTGAAGAATAGCAGTAAATACTGCCTAAATGTATGCTTTGATCAGAAGACTTGGAACATATTGTACAGTCCAGTCATATGGACTACTTGTATGGTGCTTTTTTGTCCTTTTTCGATATTGACCTCCCACTGTCACAATGAAATGTCCTTATATGAGAAAGATTTATGCAAATTTGTGTTCCAGGTGTTTTACACAGAAGGATCAATCAATAAATTAACTAAACGGCACCCTCATTTTATTCCAAACATGTATGACTTTTTTCTTCAGTGGAACACAAAGAAACATTTTTGTTTTTAAATCCATTTAATGAAAATCAATGGGAAAGTCAAAAATCCATATAATGAAAGTCAATGAGATCCAAAACAGCATTAAACCCCTTTTCTATTGTATGGCCAAAAAAAAAAAAAAAAACTGGAACATACAAGCTTGGAATGACATGAGAGTGAGTAAATTACTTATCATTTTAAAGCGGCACAATACTGAACATGTTTCAACTAAATTGTACAGCAAGCTCCAAACTGGAATCTAGTAATGTGTGATGTATGTATATTTCAATTATGCATTAACATTCTAATGAGAACTTTTCTTATCTTTGTTCAGATGTGTGCTGATGTACATAAAAAGGGCAAAAAGAGCCATAAAGAAGAGTTGAAGAGAAAAATCAATACCATGTCTCAAATTGCTCTACAAATGGTTGCATTAAGTGTCTCTTAAGGAAATAAGAGGCAGAGAGAAAGAGCATGTGGAATGAAACATTGCTGCCCGTCCTCAAAATCAACAACATACATACTGACATACTGTGTTTACTGGCAAAGGTTGTAATCAGAGACTACCTCTGCCTAAATCAGAGACAGAGATGCAAACCAATGAATTTAAATAGTTCATAAATAATAATAATATAATAATGAATTTATTTACCAAAGTGCAACATGGCTGATAATGTTAGATAGAGGAAAAGGTACACTGTAGTTTACTGTTGTTATCAGTGATACTGGCTAACACACACTTCACTGACTGTGCTGGTCAATACGAATCCTCTCAAGCTTATCTCTCCCTTAAGTCACAGGTAACACATTAAAGCCTTTCGGCAGTAATTGCAGCTGTCTTGCAGGCTTTCTATAACCAAATGGCACTAACTATAAGCCAGCACATCAGTTTTAAAAAGGACTGTGTTTAAGCATGTCATGATTGACAGACAAAAGGTTTTTAAGCTCTATGCTGTACAGAAAATCCTTTGCCTAATTTGGTGTTCAAGATCAAAAATAGCTGGCCTCTTAAAAACTGCTGGTAGATTTCATTATGCTATAATATCACCAAGTCTTGCATTGAGTCTTTTTGGTAACTTGTTGTCTTTCAATTAGCACAGATTATTTATTTATTTATTTATTGGGGCTGGGGGTACTGACTGGTCATACTGTATATCAGTCATTGATCTGAGATCAAACACCTTTTTGAATGAATAAAAAAAATTGATTTGTGAATAATTTTGCCAATATTGTCTCAAAAACTGAGATGCATAAGCTCAGATCAATGAGGCATATGATCAGTTCTATCTATATTTATCTGCAAAAAGAAATACAAACGTGCTAATAAAACAAGAAACAAAAACAAGAAACAAAACAAGATTGATAAAAAGATTGAATCCAATATTTGGTGATAATATAGCATAACAAGAAATTTATAAGCAATTTTTTGAATGACGATCATCTTTGACTGGCAACACCACAAATGTAACATAGTGGGGGGGGATCTCAAATAAGTATATAAATTTAAAAAAAAACTTGAGAAGTTGTCGTACCCTGTGTGACGAAAATCTGTAAATTTATATTAAGTTAACTTAATAAATTTCAACAGATTAATTAAAATGAATTAGAAAATGTAAGTTTTTTTTTAATAAAATAAAATAAAATAGTTCTGGGTAATTTAATAATTTCTTCAGCAAGGACACATTAAATTGATCAAATCTATCACAGTTATCATCAAAAGCACTGAAAGCATTAAGCAACACAACTGTTTTTAACACTGATAATAGGAAATGTTTTTTGAGCACCAAACCAGGATATCTAAATCATTTCTGAAGGACCATGTGACACTGACGACTGCAGTAATGGCTACCAAAAATTCAGCTTCAGGGATAAAGTCAATTTTAAAATATATTCAAATAGAATGGCTATTTTAAATTGTAATAATATTTCACAATATAATTATTATTATTTTTATTTTTTTTTACTGTATTTGTGATGCATAAGCATAAGAGACAAACATTTTAAAACATGAAACATTTAAACAGTACAGTGTGCATATGTAAACATTCTCTAATTTAACTGAAGAAAATGTGGAATTCTTTGCAGCGTGAAAATCTCTGCAGCCGCAGCCTAACAAGTTGAGAGTTTATGGAAGTAACGACTGGAACAGATCCACAAGCTGATACACATTCTGCACGGATCAACAACACCCAGAGAAATCCACACAAAGCTGTGAGGAGGGTCTTTTTGCTACTTCACAACGTCTCTGAAAGGCTTCAGATGGAGCCAACCAAATAAAGCCGGGATCAGAATCCCTGGAGAGAAGCAGTGCCTCCGTACCATGGCAGCATCCATTGTTTACTCTCACAGTGTGAATCATACTCTCCGCAGCGCAATCCCAGACTTAAGTCCCACAGATCTGAGGACAGCTAAGACATTCTGGAGGCTTAATTCATCTGGTAGCAGGTTTTGAATGACGACAGGGGGCAGAATGCCAGGGGAAATCAGAGCTGAGTTGCCCTGCTAAACATTAACTTACCTACCTCCTCACATCACTCACAATGCTAGGACTCATTTAACCATCCCAATGGACAACTGACCTAGTCATCACTGTCATCCCAGAGAAACAATACCAGGCAGAGCCTGCAGGCTGCTGCTACACAAGTTCTCTCAATGGCACACACTGGGTGTGTCTCAACATCCAGATTATTTATTTATATATTCATTCTGTTCTGTAAGTGCACAAGCTAAATTTTACACAACACTGGAGTCTGCCAATGCATTCAAATGGGCCTTTATGAAACTTTTATGCCATCTTGATTGCACATTATTAAAAACACCAAAGGCTTTAGATGTTTGACTGCAGTACATAACCCATCACTGTTTAAATTAATGAAATCCAGTTATTTCCATCAATAGTTTATATCTGTACATTAAAAAAGAAAAAAGGCAACAAACCAATATTATGAAATAAAAATGAATTAAATAGCTTTAAATAGCTTTAAGTCTTTAAACTTGATAATCAGTTGAAGTGACACTTAATACATTTAAATAAATAGCCTATTTGCCATTTCAGCAATAAATATCTGAAGGAAACACATACAAAACCGCAAAAAGGCTGATAATTTAATAACTGATTAGTTGTTTAGCCGAAAAATGTTTACTTTAATCAAATTAAATAGGTGAATCCCATAACAGATCAAATAACAAGCCACACTAGATCCACTGGCCTATGAATTTGATGTTTAATAACATTTCATCATCATGTTCAAGTCAAGCAGGTGTATACAGACGCCTGTAAATAATCAATAATAATGCTTAAAACTTCCCAATATGACACTCACCGCTTTGCTCTCCAAGAAAGACGAGTTTGAATTTCCTTAAAGGGTTTCCAAAGTCATTACCCACAGACATGTTTGAGGGCTTGTTTTTTAACAGCGTGTTCCCACCGGTGTGAATGTCTGGATGGGGCAGCGCGATGGAAAAAGCGGCGCTCCTGTGCGTTTGGAAACGGGAGTGCTGCACTGGATCGACTGTCAGGCTGGGTAGCTGCTGCGCATGCGCGGCCTCACCTCTCTCTCTCTCTCTCTCTCTCCTCTCTCTCTCTCACACACACACACGCACATACAAGACGTAATGCTGTATCAACCCACGGAGCGTGACGTCATGCTGTATCAACAAAAGCACATGACGTCATGCTGGATCGCCCACCGTAATCTCTGGAGAGTCTGCTTTTTATTATATACAATCTATCTATGTTATCACTGCTTGATTTATTTGTTAGTTGGTTGGTGCTTGGGGTTGAGTAGTGGTTAAAACTCAGAGCTGGTAATCTAAAATCTGCTTGTGTGATCAGTAATTCTCAACCGGGGGTACTTAAGTGGTTTCCAGGGGGTACTCGGAAAGAATTCCCATTTTGCTAATTAAGAGAAAATTAATAGATTACAATAACCAACCAGTTACTAATATGGTGAATTTGACTACATAACATAGTAACTTTAATCATATTAATGATAATGATAAATAATATCCAGTATAATATCAGATGAAATTTGACAACCACCAGATAAAATATGTGCAACTCCTAAAATCATATTTATGAGATAAAAGTTTACATTATGAGATTTTAAGTCATCATCATGAGATGAAGTGTCAAAATTGCAAGATAAAGTCAATTATGACAAAAAGTCAAAATTATGAAATAAAGTCATAATTATGACAAAAAGCTGAAATTATGAGATAAAAAGTAAATTATGACAAAATGTCAAAATTATGACATTGAAATTAAGTCATAATGATTAAATAAAAAGTCAAAATTACAACAAATCGAAACGGAGTAAAGGCATACTTAGTAGATAAAAGTCAAAATTATGAAAAAATAAAAACAATTCTTATGTGGCAGAAATTGGCTTTCATTAAAGATCAGCCAAATGGCAAAATAAAAAAGCAACAAATTGTGAACAAATGTTATATTTGAAATAACTTATACATTGGTAAATAAATGTTATATATTGAATAATAAAGACTTATCAGAAAGTCACGGTTCATTACTCCAAGCAGCAATAAGAAAAGCATGTTGTCATTTGTACATTGAACCGTGGCCAAAAAAAGTATGCACAAAGTGTATAATAAAACAACAATATCAGGTATAAAAATATATTTTACAAACATCTGATGCCTATTTTCAAAATGTCTTCACATTTGCAAGTAACATTTTAAATCTGCTCAGGTTACTATCATTATCTGAAGCTACACACCTCAACTCATACACCGTTTGATATTCGACACACTCGTGTATCTGTGTGCATTAGGGTAAAGAGCACTCCACATCCTTCACATAGTCTTCAAATACAGATGGACCAAAAAAAATAATCATTTTCAATTTGTGTAATAACCAAAGATAAGGACAAACTATAGACATTTCTCTCTTTTTTTTTTTTCTTTAGGGAGGTTTTGTGACCTCCCTAAAGGTGCCACAATCCTAAATCCTAGAAATCTGTTGATGAGAACTGTGGCTATAAGTATGATAAATTGTTTTATGCGCTATATGTAGTTAATTATTACTACCAAAATAACTGTGAAGGTGGAAAATCCCTGAATCTGTCCAGTTATGGCCCCACTTACATGCAGGTGGAAATAAATGCCCAAGAAGTTAATGTACAACTTGAGAAATGTCCAAGCTTTTCCAGTCAGGTGTTAGAAGGAGGGGGTTCTGACAAGAAATATCCAGGGGCTCAACTCACTGAGAGGGTTCTCAAAAGTGAGCTTTGATGGGTTAAGCAGAGTTGAGGCATCACATGGGTCCCTCTAGCTTATTCTCTAAGCTGTACTCTCTGGTCCGCTGCATTTTCCAGCCAATGAATGCCAGGAGCGCAATGCCTAATGTCTTATACCCCAACTGCAGTCCTAGATACCTGCAACAAGTCATCATGATCATCATCAGTGCTACTAATTAGTTTATAAACCCTAATTAGCATAGTCTGCCTTCTGTTTTTAGCCTTGTTTGGCTGAATATATGCAGAGCGTATGTTTGTTTAAACTCACTTCATTAAAAAGCTATCAATATTTGATGCAAATGTACCTTCGTAATGCATTGAGGTCTAAATAGAACCTAATCGTACCTGTTTCTAAGGAGGTTGTTGTCATAGTAACCACATCCTTGCTTTTTCCCACAAGACATTTTCCACTTGATACACGTGGAGTCTATGGTCATCCCGAACAGAGCTGGAGCTGGCAGCCAGGCTAAGCAAAGAGAGAGAGAAAAATTCGTAATTTTCTACAAATGTCAACAAATATATAAACTATTCACTAAAGTACCAAAAAGGCATCGATAGTTTGTAGATTTAGGAACTGTACCAGAGATTGATTGATTGATTGTACCCCTCACACAGTAGCTATGTTGTTGTATCGCCAGAAGGGGGCGCTACAGTACTTACAGTATTGCAATTGCACTTGCACAGAAAAGAGTCCTTATCTGAGACTCATTTCCACTGTGATTTACACTGACCACTGTTCTCTGTTCCCCTCTGTGTATTAGCACTTATCTTGTTTTGAGGATCTTTCAGGATACATTTTAGGGAAAGATGTTTGTCTGTATACTTATTGCACTCTGCACTTATCATTTAAATTGCATTTCACAATAAATAAATTAATAAAAGTAAAAGTAAAAAAAAAAAAGAAAAAAAAGGTGTTTTGGTATTTTACTTACTCAGAACCCTGAGAAGCAGAAACTGAACCCCAATGGCAAAGGACTTTTCTTCTGAAGGAACTGACCTGTAGATAAAGACAGAATGAGTAAAATAAGATACAAAAACTCTATCTGGAGATTTCTTATATTTTAAGTTCTCACACTACATGCAGTGTTTTGGTATTTGTTTCTCACCTGAGCACCATCATGTAGATGGGGTTGTGTGTTAGGCTGGCAATAAGTCCGGCCAGAGATATAAGGAGCATTACAGGCAGGAGATAGTGAGGGCAGGTGTTTGCACAAGGGCCAGGTTTGGCTGTGGCCAAACCAGGAATACACTTGCAGTTACTATAAATCTGTGTGTGGAGGGATACTGGATTTAGAAGATTTTGCCATTTATCAGTAGAACAAACATTCAGGCACCAAATTCTGATTGAATGAAAAATATTGGTCACCATAATTATTTCTAGTTAAGAAACACACATAAAAAAATAAAAAAAATCTACAGGTCTGCTTAAGTCACAGAGAGCAGGAAAAATAAAATAAAATAAAATAAATAAGACTCAAAAACTAACCAACTAATTTATAAAAAGTAAGTAAAAAAATAAATAAATAATTAAATAGGCTAATAAACATGCTTTCCAAATTGATTTAAGTAAAAGGCTACACAATATGAAACAAATTTACCTGTCACAAGATAGCGTGATGTCAAAAACTACCCAAGGTAAAAGGAAATCTGACTCAAACTTCAATAAATAAAGGTTTACATGTAATAAGGACAAAATATGTTTTGTTGCATAATAATATAAGAAACCAATAATACAATAATTAATGCATTCCACTGTTTCCTTTTAGAGACGATTTTCTTTACTTTTGAATGATTAATTGTGGGTTAACAAAACCAGCTGAGAAACCCTGCATTAGTGCTTACATTCATTACAAACATTATTACAAGTGATCACTAAAGGATACTATTATTATAAAGAGAACAACAACTAACAGTGTTTCATTGATGCAGCTAATACTAACACTTATAATTCTTGCCTTGTGCTCTATTGACTTCCAATGACACAGTGTCCTTGATTGCCTGTTTTGTTTAATTCAAGCAAGGGAGTCCAGGCCCAAGTCTATTTCTCACTATAATTACCTCGTGGTATGATATGTGCTGTGTCATATAGAATAATTTATCATCAGCTGCTGCTCCTGTAAGTCTCTTGCTGTGCAGTTATACAGAAGCTTTAACACTTTAGAATTGTTCCGAGTCCCCAAAGCACTTCCTCCAGGAAGTATTACTAATTAGGGATTGATTGGACTCAACCCATTGATCTCTAAGAGACCATGACCGGTCATTTGCTCGGTGTTGCTAGTACAGCAGAGACTCACACTGAGCTGCTATCTGGCTTCAGTAATGAGCTAAATAAAGGTCTAGATGGACAGATCTATGCAGTGACTCTGCTCTGGTTTGAGATAATGGTATGGAAATTTCATGACCAATTTCTGTTTTGGTTGTCAGATTTATTTACCTGGACTCTATATGAGTTTTTGGGATCCATGGTGAAGTTTGTGCAGCCAGCAGTGCAGGGTGAGACGTATTCAATGTTGTTTTCCCCACACACTGGGTTAAAGGTTTTGTTGGAACAGGAGCAACTGGCATGACAGGACAGTGGAGGCGTCCTGGGCAGAATGACACAATTTAGCTTCTTCTTGCAGAATGCAGAAACATTTTATAAATTGTTCATATTAAAGTAGTTTGAACTCAAAAATTATGACATTACTCATTACTTTTTTTTTTCTTACATAGAACACTAAAAAAGATATTTTGGTCAATCCTTTTAATATAAAATAAATGGGGACTTCAAAATTACAAAACAAGCACAATAAACTTGGTCCATATGATTATATTTTGACTATATTTATATTCTGATTCAGTTCTCAAATTCAGTGATCCAGTCATATTAGGTAACATCTCATAGGACTGGAAGATTATCAGTCAGTAATGAAAATTTCATATTGTTCATCACATAACGTTATTGTATAGCTCCAAGAGATTGGAATATAGCACACAAGTGGTATGGACTACTGTGTTTATGATAGTTTTAAGCTGCTTTTTGTGCTGAAGTTTTCATTCATTGTAATTTTATTGGAATAAATGACCAGCACAATATTCATATTTTGTGTCCCATGAAAGAATTAATAAATGTTTGTGACAACATGGGACCAAGTAGACAATGAACTGTTCCTTTAACATCCAGACACAGTCAAGTCTGATAAGAACATTGGTCAGGGCTCAGGATGTAGACCATTTAACTGAGTAAACCTTATAGTGTGTGAAATTGTGTAACTGTTCTCACACAATAATGACATAATAATAGGAGAATGTTCATAATGTCCATGGCACATAATCAAGTCACTAGAGTTCCCATTTGAACACATCTAGCACAACTTAAGAAAAACAAATTTAGTCTACACTTTCAAATGCCAGAAAGAAAATATATTTCCAATCTTAAACTACATTCTGGGTAATTTAAATATATTTTTTAGACAATATAATAAAAATATATTTTAAAATATGTCTAATATATGTCTAATATATATGTATGTAAATATATTTTCAATTCTATGTTAGCAATATATTTTGGTCTTTTTTAATTGTATTTTGTTGAAAAAAATTAATTTATTTTTGGTGATTTAGGATGAAGCAAACTAATGTGTTGGGTTCTATTGTGATGGTTTATTTTATTTAATGTATTGTTTGATTGGGATGTGATGTGCTTTAGAAGTGTCAGCCAAATGCATAACTTTAGAATGAGGGAAATTGCCAAAAATGGACTTATCACAATGCCTTTAAGCAAGACAGTTAAGCTCAAGTTTCTCAAGAAGGGCTGTCTGTGCAATCAGTCTTCAGAGAGTTAATTATTTAAACAGAGAATATTCCAAAAACATGGAAGCAATCAAACAAATAAGAACACTCTGTTTTGTGGTTTCTCACCTACCCAGGCCAGGCCAGACCTGACTTATTTATTTATTTTTCTCTATCTAGGAATGCAAAAATAAATAAATAAATAAAAAAAATCCGCAAGAGTCAGCTAAATCAAAAGAACATTCTGTTAAACTCACCCATTAACGCCATAAACATCAGCGACATTTTGTGTGGGGCAGCCCATGAAGAAGAGGGGTAAACAGCAGAAGATGGAGATGGTGAGCATTACAACAGAGAAGCGTGGAATGGCTCTGAACGACAACCCCCAGCGTTTCATGATCAGACCCCCGAGCACCATCCCCACAGCAATGGATGGCAGGTTTAAAGCACCTGAGAGAAAACAAAGATTTATTCACAGATAAGTGATCTTCCTCAGTACGAAAACATCTATTCCAAATACAATACTGTACACATGAATGTCTGAGACTATTGCCACATTTCTCTGAAACCTGTAATGTATTCTATTCAATTATGTTTACTGACCAATAAGAAGGCTGCTGTAGGCCGCAGAGGCACTGTACTGCCGCTCAAGAAATTTGTTGAGGAAGGTGGCAAGTCCAGCGATTACGGAGGAGAAACAGCATTGGGTCAGAACCAGCAACATGAAGACAGGACTCAGCAGCAGCCTAATGAACATCTTAGGGAACACTGCAAAAATACAATTCCAATTTAACCTTTTGGAAACACTTTAGTATAGGGACCAATTCTCACTATTAACTAGTTGCTTATTAACACACCAATTATTAACATATTGGCTGTTTATTAGTACTTATAAAGCACATATTCTGAATGACCATATTCTACTTTCCAGATCCTACCCAATACCTTAAAAATACTTAACTAACTATTAATAAGCAGCAAATTAGGAGTTTGAGGCAAAAGTCATAGTTTTGGCCAAAATGGTTTGTTAATAGCGAGAATTGGACCTTAAAATAAAGTGTGACCAACCTTTTATATTTGCAAATGTAAACAAAATTTGTTTGACCAATATAAGAGTGTATGTCCTATACACACACTATATGGACAAAGTAGCGGGACACCTGACAATTATACAAACAGAGACTTTAATGATATTTATGCAGAAATTTTTGTATGAAGGGTAGGTTTAGGGTAAGGGGATAGAAATTACAGTTTGTACAGTATAAAAAAACATTATTTCTATGGAATGTCCCCATGAAACACGGAAACCAGTGTGTGTGAACTTAATCTAAACACTCTCAAAGTGAACAACTATTTTGAAACAGGAAATCAATTTTGCCTTGAATACACTTGAATGAAGACATGGTCATGCATAAACCAGCTGCTTACAAATCATGCCCTGGAGGCCTGTATTTTCATAAGAACGAGTCAGATCCTGTTACATTAACAACCTGAGCATGATGTATGACTCAAGAGCCAAGACACTGACAAACAGTACACGTACGGCACAGGAGTGCAGACATTTGAATTGCCCTAGTCAACTTTATTTCTTAATTGTAGGTAAAGTATTTAAATGGCTATAACTATACAAATAAAATGGCCTTACTATACTAATACTAATGGGTAAGTCTCATAATGAATCAATAAGAGTGGACTCACTTTTCAAGAAATCCAGCATGGAGCCCTCTGACTTCTTGGGGTCTTCTTTCAAGATGTCACTTTCCAATTCAAAAGGCTGCAAAAGAAGATTTTCAAATTGGTCTGTTTGTTTTGTAAAGAAAAGTCTTTTTACAGTAATGAATTATTCATCTGCTTATATTTTTGAACCAAGAAAGGTTTTTGTCACTTATTCTACCACTATTTTTACATTTTTTAAAAGAAGATGGCATATTGTGATGAGATTTCAGGAATATGGTAACAGTCTCAGCTTCTCATTGTGAATGTAGAGGTATTGTCTACTGCATATCAGATACAAAAAACACGGTGTACTGGTCTCACACTGTCAAACACACAGATTATCTAAGTTGATCGTGACAGGATGGCAGCTAGTTGTATTATTGGGATTTCTTCCTAAAAACTGTCAGAATACAGCAGGGAAGGAATATACAAAATAACTATCAGTAGTAATTAAGCACAGTGAGACAAACATGCTAAAGAAAAGCAAAAATAAAACTTTATTTACCGATTTGTTCCAATGGATTGGATTGGACTGGATTAATGAATGGATAATAGAAGAGGATTATGAACTTTGGTGCACCTAATGAACTACCACCACTGTCAGACAGAAGATTTCTCACACTGATAGCGTTGACATAATAGACATAATTTGCTCATAATGCACATTTTTTCTGCTGTGGGTAGCTCAGACATGATTTAAATTTGGGCAATTACCTCAAGTTCCCAAACAAGTTTTCAGAGTTTGATTGATGGAGATATAATGGTTGTGACACAGAAAATACAAGATTTTAAGATTAGGGCCCATTTTATCTTCTTTACAAAAAGTAGGAATACTGTACAGCTGTAAAATCTTTTAAAAGAGGTATAATACAGGTATATATCACTGTTCAAAAGTTCAGGGGATTTTTTATTTTTTTTCAAGAAATGTATACTTTCTGTAAGGATGCATTAAACTGATCAAACATGAAAGTAATGCCAAACAAAGAAAAATAAAAGTTGCTCTTTTGAACATTCAATTGGTTAAAGATTACCCCCACCCCCCATATATAAAATATAATATTTATTATTAAAATTTCAACACTGATAAAAATAAGAAATGTTTATTTAGCACCAAATCGGGTTATTAGAATGATTTCTGAAGGATTATATGACACTGAAGACTGGAGTGATGGCTGCTTAAAAAAATCCAGCTTTTCCATAACAGGAATCAATTACATTTTAAATGATATAAAAATAAAAACCAGTTATTTTAAAACATAAAACTCTTATTTTAAAATGTAATAATATTATTCAGTATTTTCTGTATTTTTGATCAAACGTCTCAGGAATCAGTGCCATACATATTCTCATTTGTTATTAATACAAAAGTGTGATTAACCTTCTCTACATGAAGTGTTCTGGGAAAGAAGAAGTAAGGGATTGAGGTGAGAGCAAGACCTCCAGAAGTGATGAGCAGACCCATCCACCATGCACCGACCCATCGAGGGTCAGTAGGGGTTAACTCCAATGCCCCCCCTAGATGAAAGAAATGGCATAATATGTAACACCGCAGCTAACTACACTGAGCAACAACATAAAGAAAAGGAATAAGCTCTTGCTGTGACTTAAAAGGTACACAAACCTGTGCTGGCTCTGTCCACATCCACATAAATCCGCAAAACCACAGAGCCCAGGAGGTATCCAAAGGACGGCCCAAACACTGACACAGCAAAGAGAATAGCTGCAACATGCAACAACAGGAATCTCTTAATCTTTACAGCTCTTTAAAGTTTAAATAACATTGTGAAAAACATGACAATTTTTTTTACCAATATAGAGAGCAGAATTCCCAACTCCTGCAAAGTCATCTATATAAGATATTCCAAAAGGTTGGATGGGGACAGAACCGATTCCAAACAGCAGCTGGGCCGTAGCCATTAACACCCAAAATTTACTGGTGTCCACAAGCTTCCGTGAATCCTCCTGACCACAAGATTCAGCACCCGTTGCATTCACATGCAAATAACACATGTCCTGTTTGCTCGCTGTGGGATTGAGACAAAGAAATACACCATATTCATCCTAACCACCAGTTCACATCATCCGTCCAAATATCTGTGTTTAGAAACTTTCATAAAAGTTTACTGGAATGATGAAAACTAAACATTCTGCATTTTAAGTGTGAACTTGAGGGGTGAAGGTGCTCCTGACGGTTAATTGTTCATCATTTACTCACCTCATAATGTTTCAAACTTTTATGAACACAAATGGAGTTAAGTACATTGTCCAAATTGCTCTTATCTAATGCTCTCAAATGATTAATCGTGATTAATCGCATGTTAAACAAAAGTTTGTGTTTAATATAATATATGTGTACTGTGTATATTTATGTATGTATAAATACACACAGGTATGTATATATCTATGAAAATATATGTTTAGATATTAAATAAATGTATATATAATGTAAATTATGAATATAAATATATACATGTAAATATTTTCTTAAAAAAAATATAATATATGTGTGTGTATTTATATATACATAATAAATGTATGTAGCACAGCACACACATATATATTATGTAAACAAAAACTTTTATTTTTTGATGCGATTAATCGTTTAACAGCACTACTCTTATTAATACAACAAAGTGTAGACCATAAACAGACAAGACACCATTCACTTAAATTGTATGCAAATAAGAAGCTTGGACCGTCTATGATACAACTCCTCTTGTTTTAGTCAAAACAGGTTTGGAGCATCATGAAAGTGAGTAAAAGAAAAAAAATGAGTGAGCTAAGCATTGAACGTCTTACGTAAGTGGCTGCATATTTCATTTAAGCTTTGCATAGCATTGCAATGTGTATGGCCAAATGACAGTATCTGCAGAAAGAAGCAAGGGAAGTGAGAGAATGAAGCAAAAATTAAAGGTCCAAGGGAGATAACTGTTATCTCTTGGAGTAAATTCCGGCTGATTTTCTCTTCAGAGAGAAATCAGGCAGCTTTATCTTCACAGTATCTCCCTGTTACTTTGTCCACGTCTTTGCCTTTTTCTCTCTATCTGTTCCCTTTTCAACTTCAATCCATTTATTTCTTCATGATTTTTTCTCAAACTAATGCTAAACCCTGTCTAAGAAGGGAGTCTAGGGTCAAAATGGAGTGTCTCCGCAGCAACTTCCTGTAGACCTGCCTACCCTGTTATGTCTAAGCTGATGTTTATCATCCAGCTGTGTTATTTTAGATCCCCTCTTTGTTGTGTCTGGTTTTCTTCAAAGTGTCCTGAGCCTTTTTAAATGAATATTGTGATATTATCATTTTGATGAGCTTAGAGTCTAAGATCCTTTACTCTGGGGCATGAAACAATATTAACATGCAGAAAAAAAAAAACTAAGACAGAAATGAGGAGAAAAAGAATTCAGAGCTCATTCCAAGATTTCCAAATACAGTCACATTAACTGGTTTCATATGGTTCTATCGAGATGAATGGGGATGCTAATGGCTTGAATGACACTTACCATGCAGGACAGAGTCAAAGGTGTAGGGCTGGGACAGGAAGTGAGGTAGAGCTAAGATCATGGCACTGATGGACATTAGCAGGCCGCCTAGTCCAATGAAGCGAGGTCGGTGAACCCGACTACCCATGTAACTAACAAACGCTATAAGAACTGTGTTCCCTACCTAATAAAAAAAAGAAAGAATAACAAGTCACATACATTTGGTATTACATGTATATACCTAATATACAGTATTCAGCCTCTTCCTTGTTGACCAGCATATTGTATACTGTAGTCATCCACATTTGATCGTCTAGCTTAACTAGTTTAAGCTTCCCTGAATAACCAGCCTCATCAGAAAGCCCATGTCGGTTGCAGGGTAATTATTGTTAATTTATTATATCACATTTTTGTTTTATCTCAAAGTACTAACATAACTAAAACTAAGAAATACAATTAATAAAACCTATATAGATATAATGACAAAAACATGACAAAATTACAAAAACTTTAACTAAAATTAAAGTGAGAAGAGAAGACAGAAAAATATATATATATAATTTAAAACACTAACACAATCATACTAAAATAACACTGGTTGGTTATTTAACTTTTTTGCTGATAAAAGAATGGCTGTTCTGTACATAAGACTGAATAAGCATTCATTTTGATCTAAACTGGTCTGGATTGACCATTATACTGTTAATAATTTCATGATTTATTATTATAAAAATACCTTGTATATTACATAATTAGGGATGCACATAATAATGGTATCATATTGGTTTATTAGCCAATATTAGATACCTGTGGATTGGATATTATGGTATACATGCTTTCTCCCTCCATTTTTACATTTATATTACCTTTGCTGTCATTTAACACTCACTTAAAACACCATGTCACCCTAAAACAATACAGCAATAGAATACACTAACTGATATTCAACAACAAGTAAATTGAGAAGAGCAGAAAAATGAAAATTTCAGTTAAAGGGATACTCCACCCCAAAATGAAAATTTTGTCATTAATCACTTACCCTCATGTCGTTACAAACCCGTAAAAGCTTTGTTCGTCTTCGGAACACAATTTAAGATATTTTGGATGAAAACCGGGAGGGCCTCTGACTGTCCCATAGACTCCAAGTAAGTTACACTGTCAAGGTCCAGAAAAGTATAAAAGACATCGTCAGAATAGTCCATCTGCCATCAGTGATTCAACCGCAACGTTATGAAGCGACGAGATTGATTTTTGTATGAGTTGAAATGTAAAGTTATAACTTTATTCAACAATTCCTTTGTCAGCAGTCTCCTCTGTGTCTCTCCATATCACCATATGCTGCGTATGCTCTTCTGTATCATCAGCGCCACAGTTGACAAAGGAATTGTTGAAAAAAGTCATTATTTTTGTTTTCTTCGCTTACAAAAAGTATTCTCGTCTCTTCATAATGTTACGTTTGAACCATTGATGGCAGATGGACTATTCTGACAATGTCTTTCATACTTTTCTGGACCTTGACAGTGTATTTTACTTGGCAGTCTATGGGACAGTCTCAAGCCTACTGGTTTTCTTCCTAAAAATCTTAAATTGTGTTTCGAAGACAAACGAAGCTTTTACGGGTTTGGAATGACTTGGGGGTAAGAGATTAATGACAATATTTTCATTTTGGGGTGGAGTATCCCTTTAAGTTAATATCTAAATAGTTCTTTATTTATTAGAGTTAGAGCCTCACTAATTGGTTTCACTTATGCAAACCACAGATGACTCTGGATGACTGTTTGTGATGTGACCTGTACCTCGTGGAGGGAAGAGATGGTTCCTGAAGAGAGGCTGTCCAGGCCATAGCGTCTCTCGATTGTGGTGATGGTGCTCTTGAAGTAAGAGCTATACAAGAGCTGAGTGAGTTGGAGCAGGCCATGACACAACACAAAGAACTATAGGAAGAGAGAGCAACAAAGTGTACAAGAACTGTCATACATAAGGGTTATCATTACAGTGTACTAATTATAATTTTCAAGTGTACTAAAAATTATCATATGATTTAAGGAACTTGATGTTCTATAATCTAAACGGCAGCATTCATCAGTATGTTGTTACTGTGTCACATGGGAGTTTTTAAAAAAAGCACATTTGGAGCTGAACAACTCTCTAAAAATTAGAGCTCCCTACTATATCTCTACAGACAGTGAGACCTGGGACTTTGATCTTCACTGCCTCACCTCAAAACACGAAGGTTAATCACACTGATTTCACAATATATCTAAATTCACTTGTGTTTGGTTCGTAACATGTCCCTAATCACAAAAAAGGGAAAGGGCAATACAGTTTAATCCAAACCGTAGAGCTTCTCCTAAAAACACCTTCAAGATTTACACAGTTGTCTTCATCCGGCTATCAAAAGCAAACCATCGCCCCAAAAGTTCCTTATTGTCCAAATAAGTGATAAAATAAAGACAGTTCGTAAAATGTGGAGCAGTGGTGTCTCTGCTTTCCATTAATAAGTGATCATTTTATTATTTTATCCTTTTTTTCTTGCCATTCTTTTTTTTTTTTTAATGCAATTAAAATGTCAACTTAAACTGATGAAAATTACACTTCTCTAACCATTTAGTCCAGTGGCTCTCAACCACATTCCTGGAGTCCCCACAACACTGCAGATTTTGCATGTTTTTGATTTAGGAGACATGTAAAAAGTGCATTGTTGGGGTGGCTCCAGGAACATGGTTGGGAACCACTGATTTACACCAATTAAACCCCACCCTTTTACAATTTACTGCAACCTCAAATCATTTTTGCTGCATTTTTATCGCAACACTCACATTTCAAAATCCAACCAACAACCTTTTTTGATAATAAAAATCTGGTAGAAAACTTCAGTTTTATCTGAGCGGCAACCTCCCGCTCTCTCTCGTGAAGCCAACAAGGAAGTGACTAAAACTGCAATTCATCGACTGGCCACTAGAGGCTGGCTGCAAAATGGAGTCAGTCCCATAGACTCCTCATGTTAAAATGTCCAACTTTACAGCAGAAAAAAAACATGTTTACAGCCTGGTTCAAAAAATTATTTTGGTCTATATAGCTAATTTTGCCCTTCATGACAACTGTGAGGGGGGTGAATTTTTTTTATAACTCTTTCGTTTAAATTATATTAAGCCTTAAAGTTCTGAATAATTAAGGGCGTGGCCACTTGAGTGACAGGTGGATTGCTGCTGCTGACACTGCCGTCGAGCTAGGTGGGCGTGGCTTCAGAAACCAGCTCCCGCCTTTTTGCCCCTTTTTCGATTATCTGGGAGAGACGCGCGGTGACGTGCTGCCAAAATGGCGACGGCCCGTTCTGCACACTTTGAGCTTCAAAAACGCTCTTCAGAAGTCTACGGGTAACGTCACGGACACTACATCCATGTTTTTATACAGTCTATGGTTTTATCACAAGTTGCTTAAGTAACTATAGGGTGTGACCAGGGGCAGAGCTAGGGGTGGAGCCATGTGGACATCAGCCTTATATGAAATCGGATTGGCTCTTTAAGAAAGCCTTTAAGGGTAAGTTCACCCAAAAATGAAAATTCTGTGATTAATTACTTAAATTATTGTAGTTATAGACCTGTAAGACCTTCGTTCATCTTCGGAACATAATTTAGGATATTTTTGATAAAATCTGAGAGCTCTTTGACTCTTCAAGACAGCAATGCAACTGCAATGTCCAGAAACGTAGCAAGGGTATCAGTAAATTAGTCCATGTGACATCAGTGGTTAACATAATCAGTGTTGTTTACTTTCAGTAGAAAGTGTGCGCATGCTGAACGTAAACAATGCTAATTTCGTTGATTACGTTCTGGGGTAGGCCTACTCTTCAAAATGGCGGAAGACAGTAACTCAGAGAGAAGAATTGTTGAATAAATCATATTATTATTATTTTCTTTGCACAGAATTTTTTTCTCGTAGCTTGGTAAAATTACAGTTGAACCACTGATGTCACTTGGACTATTTTACCAATGTTCTTACTACGTTTCTGGACCTGGGAACATTGCAGTTGCATTTGTGTCTATGAGGTGTCTTGGAGTTTTTTGATTTTATCAAAAATATCGTAATTTGTGTTCTGAAGATGAACCAAGGTCTTACGGGTTTGGAATGACATGAGGGTGAGTAATTAAATATAAAAATTTTGGGGTGAACTAACCCTTTAAGACTGGTTATGGGCAGCCAAATACGCCAGTGCAAAATGAAACTACACAACAAAACTTATTGAACGTAATTGAAACGTAATTGTCATTTCCATCCCACTAGTGGCAACAAAAGGAATTGCAACCTTTATATCCATCTTAACCCTCATAAGCAAAATGTTTGTATAACTAATCATTTTACTAATCATTTACACTGCAGTACCTGTCCTTTTGTACATAGTATCTATATTTTAAATAAACACCCAATTTATTTATATAGGGATAAATCAAAATTTTCCAACTCTGTTGAAATATGTGTAAAATTGATTAAAAATACTCCCAGTGAATTTTTTAAAATTCTAGAATCACCAATGACTCTTATAGTTTGCAGAAAAAAATAAAAAAATTCTTGATTTTTTTTTTTTAGATGCATACTATGCATAAGCCAGCATAAAAAGACTGAAGCAGAGAGATAGTCATGTTTACTTGTTGTACTGGTTGGCAAATGCACTGAGAGTAATGTTTTTCTAGAGACTTAGCAGCGTTTGTTCACCTCTCTCTCAAGAGAGAGGCTCTTGGCGATAAGTCAAATGCAGTGGAGATAAAAGCTCATAAATTGGAACATTTCCCTGTTTGTGTATGAGAGTGAGGCAGCTGCTCCCATATGATATAATGCTTTTTTTGTGCCCAAGACGTCATGAGCACAAGTGGAGGAACGTTCGCAAAGGTCTCAGAGGCATGAAGCAATCTGATGGGGCATGTAGAGATCTGGACTGGATTTCCTAAACAAACACAAGACATAAATCCCTCTCCTCCACTCCTCAGCTCTCAACCGTTGCAGACCAAAGCACTATGCTTACTAGAACAGCTAATGCTCCCATTAAATCTTCAGCTTCATGGTTTGTTAGCACACATAATAGCTGCTTTTGACACAGTTGCCATGATTTCTTTCATGTTTTTCGGCGAATGGGCTTTTAATTATGGAAATATTTTGATAGGCTGTGCCCACTCAAGCAGCCCAACTAAATGCTTTAGTTAGACGTTTGAATGGCAGCTCTGTGCCTCTTTCTGCCCCTGTGCCAGTTCCACATTCGGTTCTGCTCGAATTATTCGACACGCTTTAGCCACGTCTGGATCCTTTCACGTATGATGTTACAGGGAAGCTCAAGCAGATTTCTCTTTTTATTGTTTTCTCAAGACTCTCTGATAAACTAACACTATGAGCAATCTGTCTCCAGAGGCCATTACTCAAGAAGTGTCCCTGAGGTACAGTAGGTGTACTATGACCAGGCCATGTTACTGTTTTGATGGATTATAGGTCTTAACAAAAGTGCAAGCAACAGCATATGCACATAATAACTTGACACGTTCCTACGCAAATTACAGCTGGCAGGTTCATCGGTGTGTAATTCTCCACAAGCAGTCGTAAATCTTTTGCAGAGCTGGCATGCATTTGATCAGTCACTGCGTCGTGAATAACTATTACAGAGTAGCCTTGGGTAAACAAGCACAAAGCATACTGAAATATTTGTTTTGTATTGAAGCAGTGTGTGAATTGTTTTTGGAATTTTGGAAAGAATAATTCAAATATAAAACAATCCTGCCATGTGTGAGAGAAAATTATTGTCAGACATTTGTCATACTGTTACCTCAAGCATTTAAGCTCTGGCAGGCTGCTTTACGCGTTCTAGGAAATCAGGGGGAAAATAATCAAATACTTTTTTCATAGAGACATCAGCTTTTCATTTACTCTTTATCGCATTTGTCTGTAAAACAGTGGTTCCAACAAAATATCTGAACATGTCCCTCATATTACGTATAATATTTCATTTGGCATGTTGAAATTATGACAAATTTGCTTGTTTAAAAAAAAATTATTAACAGAAACTGGGAAATAAAACAATATTTGATGAGCAAAAATGCATTAAAAATAAATATTTAGTTTACACCTTGATTATTATTTTTTTTTTTTACCAGGTTATTATTATTATTATTATTAAGAATAAACCCAGGCCCCAGGTTAAGATCAAGTGTTGGAAAATATAGTTTCACTGCATGATTTAAAAGAATAGTTCACCCAAAAATGAAAATTCTGCCAGCATTTACCCTCATGTCATCCCAAACCTGTATGAGTTTCATTCTTATGTTGAACATAAAATATGTTTTGAAGAATGCTAGTAGTAATCAAAGAGTTGATGGGCCCCATTTACTTCCATAGTATTTCTTTTCCTACTATGGAAGTCAATGGGGACCGACAACAGTTTGGCTATTCAAAATTCATCAAAATATCTACTTTTGTGCTCAACATAAGAAAGAAACTTATACAGATTTGGAACGACATAAATAATGACCAAATTTTCCTTTTTGGGGGAACTATTCCTTTAAGTTAAGAAGCAAAATATATGATACTTTTGTTGTCAGATTTGACTGCATTATATTATTGAATTGTCAAACAGATTCAGAGATTTTGGTCAATTCAAACTTTCATTTCCCTATTCAAGAAAATAGGAAATTGTTTGACTATTGCCAAAACAGAAAGAGCAAGATGACCGCTGAGTGAACTTAATTATGCGCCTTTAGGGGACTTTGATAGAATGTCATTAGTTTTTCGAATCATCAGTGCATTTTAATTATGTTTGAATTGCATTGACTTCATAAATCCAGCCTAAAGTTTTTAGGACACAGTGAGTGATTCAAACTCCACGGATAGAAAACCAGTGGCGAAAGATTCGATGAACGTGCTGAAAAGCAGTTCCTGTCGTCTGTCCAGACCTGGATTTTTTCCCCCTCCTCAGCAGCTATTGTGCTCCATGAAGAGTCCTGCTGAGTTAAGAGAATCAGGGGAAAACTGACTTTGAAGTTTGATGTTTTACATGCATCTCTGCACTGCTATCACGTGTTACAGGAGCCATTAAGCAGACATTTTCGGATTTCCTCAGGATATAAAGCTTAAACAGTCAAAAAAGTACAATCCCAATGTTCCAATCATTTTTGCCCATCCTGTGCACCACAGCCACAAAAATAACACGACATTCAGACGCTGTTTCACTTTGGGTTGAAATGAGCACAACCCATTTCTATATTCTATTCATTTTACAAGAAAACATTTAGTGACGTCTGTATTCACAGATTTTCACATTGAATGGCTTCAAAGAGAATCTTGCAAATGGGACACTAAAAAAGTTAGAGGTTGTAAGCAACGATTCAATGAAATCAAGTGAAACAATCTGGAGGCGCTGGTTCACCCTAATGCAATACCGATTCAACCAATCTTTTCCTAGTAAAGACTAAATGAACCTTTGCATTGTGCATACTGCCAAAAGCAAATCAGTTGATGGTAGAATAAAAGGAAAAATGCAAGATCAATGTGACATTTAATATTTGACTTATTTCAACAGCTGCAAACTTACAATGACCTGTAGCCCAAATAAACAACACTCCCTCTCTGCAATTTCTAATGACAGGCTCTACAGAAATTGTTCTTTTGAAAACCCATCCTGCATTTAAATGAAATAAGGCGGCTTAACAGCTAAGATGTTTCTGTTATGTAACCTGCTAATACAAAAAAGTTGAAAAACGTGCTAAATAGTCAAAAAGTACAAAATATTTGGAAGCAAAACAATAAGAATGTCACAACTGCATGTTATATATCAGCATACCTGTCAGTTCAAATCAGTTTAAATCTAAAAAAGGGGGTTAAAGGATTGTAAACACAGGCCAAGTACTCTGAACAGCATGTTCTACACCTTCTTTCAACATACGTCATCACTGCCTGACTCACCCAGATGAACAAAATACATACATGCAAAACCTGTCCATTTAACATATGCAGTTATGCCTCATTGGTCACGCAGACACAAACTCAATTTATTTAAACATACCTGTAAACTCTCACACCCTTATTGCAAACATATAAAGTCTACATTAAAGCTGAGTTTAACAGAGAAGCGAAGTTTGATTTTGGAGAGTGTATGAAGCTTCTCTCTACTTGTAGTCTCATTCACTAATAATAAATGTCCACAATAACAGATAGTTCCTAATAAGGGGGCAAAAAGGAATTCCATAGAATGGAGTAAGGAAAACTAAGCAGACACTTCTGCATCTGTGTCATGTCAAACTGTCTATTGTAATTCCAAACAACCATCATTGGAATTGTTTCTGCTTAAGGTTGTTGTACCGTGCCAACAATTTTCACAAATACACAAAACAGATCTGAACTAGGTGTGAAAGATATGACCAACAACCTTTGGGCTGGTTTGTCAGAGGTGATTCGCAGACAGTTCCTTTAGGTGGAGGAATGAGCAGGTATGAGTCTAAAGGATTTATGCAAATCTAGACAAACTCGGATGGAATTTTCTGTAATGCCTAATTGCAATGTCAACCGATCACTGTGAATTTGAAGTGCAACAAGCAAACAATAGGTATGTTTACACACACTAATTTTCCATTTCAGATTCTGCAATCCGTTTTATATATTTTGCATTACATGTGTATTCTGAACAAAGCTGCTACAATGCCACTGGACCTACCATGAGTGTAACTGTTATTTTTGACTTGCTGACAAGTATATGTCAAGAGTTCTTTAAAAGCAATATTTAGAAAAATCAGTCTCCTTTACTGATCCGTTCATAAGATGTAAATAAAGATATGCACATTTGTAAGTAGTGAACCTTATGTAAACAGATTATTTTATTAAAGGTTCGTTTAAATGTGAATCATGCAGGCGTGCAAGGTATGTGTGAATCTGATTGAGAAGATAGTTGTTTTCAAGCATTTACATGCATAGTTTTTCCTAATGATAGGATTGTTTCAGGTCTACACCACCCATTTCAATCCAATTAAAATTGAATTTAGAGTCAGCTCAGTCGATTTGATTTAGATGTTTACATGAAGGCTTTTCAGTCCTACTGAGGCATGAGTCCAATTACTAATGGATCATTTTGGTGCATGTAAACATAGTTAATGTTGGTCAAGATCTGTGTATCGTGGTAAAAAACAAAAACAAAATACTCCTTGGGGAAATGAACAGATATCAATTTCAAATAAATCCACGATTCTCTGGCAAAGCCAAGATGAAATAGTTTTGACACCACAACAGTCTGTGGTCAGGGAGATCTTTATCCAAACAATTTCCAAACACAAAAACATCTTTATTAAACAATGTACTCACAGAAGACATAATTTGAGAGATGACAGAACCATATTTTTGTCTACTATCCCCTACATTCCACAGATATTGGTTTTGAGTAAAATGGGAATGAATGCAGTTAATGCTGTACTTCAACTAAGCATCGCTTCTGGCAAGCCATCTGATATACAGTACAGCCCCCTGGGCCGAGGTCCTCATCCTGAACTGCTAACCCCTCCACAGCTGCTTCAAGATGACAGAAGTCTACCTGCACTGACAGTCTCAATCAGCAAAACCTGTTTCAGCTGTCAAACACCTTGAATTAAACATCCAGGGCTTCAAACAAACTGGGCTTTACAAATGAAAGACAGAAAACATACCAGCATGAAATAATGCATTACTGCAGAGAACTCTTTACTATATTCACAATGCAGATGAGCAGAGGATACAGGATTGGAAACAGCAGAACTTTATAACCCTAAAGATGAGCACACATTGTCTTGGTGGTTTGATTTATAAGTTATATTATTAGATGTTATTAATAACATTACATTTTTTCCCCCTATTTTATTTTAAAGGGCTGTGCACTAATAAAACACAAAGCTCTATTATAAGAACTCACGAGTGAGTGTTAAAGCCAAAGTTCAGGTTCCAAGTCCAAAGACAATAAAATTCATGACAGAATAAATAATAATATAATGTGCTTCCACTGTCACCAGAGCAACAACAGCAAGTGCACTGTAAATTACTTTTTAAAGTGTCAAAAGAGATTGTTAAAATATATATAGAGAGAGAAAAAATATGCTTCTACTAAATGACAGTGAACATAAATAATAGTATTGAACTTGAACAAATTAAATTAATATTATTATTGTATCAATAGCCTATTGGATCATCATTATAAACTAATAATATTCATCAATAACCATAAAGCAATGATAATAATTTACCTTTATGTTATAAAACAACGCTGGCTTGGGTTTCTTTATGTCTTTGGCGTATATGTCCATGTTTTCCTATAAAAGGTGAAGTTGGTTGTTAGGCTTGTTTCGACAAGGATGAACTAGACACGTTTCCACATCGGTGATCGTCTATGGGGGATTATATGACCATTATCAGTGATGTCACGAGCCCCGCCCAGTGCTCACAGACTCCGCCCACCGCTCCACGCGCGATTGTTTTGGTGATAGTTACCTCTCTCTCTTTCCCCATATATCAGAAACGGATTTCATTTCCTCATATTACACGGACTGCACGCTCAGTAAGGAATCTGTGCAAACACGTATCATAAACAGTGTAAATCATTTAACTGGATTCAGTTTAATGACACCGGAGGAGAACAGGAGTAGGCCACTTTTGCTTTTCTGTTTGTAAGGATGGCGTTATTTCACTTAGATTTGTAATAATGATATTTGACAAGTTTTTCTTAGCCATTTCTAAAATAACGTTATCCATTATCAATTTCCATGTTTTAAAATAACACATTTTAAAATATGAAAATGATTACGTTAAAGATGACTAGAAAAGTTTAAACCAGTGATCTGTGGCTAGCCCATTAAAATGTTAAAATGATAAAACTATTCGTAAATTAGCTTTTCTTTATTTCTGAATACGGTACATTAATTATATGCTACGCATTATTTAAGTATAATAATGCTGATTAAACAGTAGTAGGCCTACATCTTTTTGTTAACTCGGTGTAGGCTATACAGTATGTTAATTTAACTAAAACATACACGTATGGCAAAACTGACCCAAATAATGGTAGAAATATAATACAACACCTGAACACCTAAATCCAATAACCTTATACTGCATTATCTATTTGAAATCCAAATCACTGTTTATTAAAGGAGTTGAGACAAAATTGATGCTCCCCTGCTTTTACAGTAGCAAATCTTCAATAGTTTTTGAAGTATGAGTTATTTACAATGACATTCCAAAGCACAATTAAGGCTTGGAGGTTTTATGCTGTAGCTTGCTCTTTGCCTAACAGAACAGAAACTCGCAGAGTAATTACGACCAAACCAAAGTCCAATACTCCTACTCTAATGCTCGCAGTGTCATACTGACGTTCATGACCGAAGCCCATGTGAGTCTCTGCCCATTACTGTACTACAGGTTCAAAGTCCTGATACAAGCATAAGATATTTCCTGTATAGCAAGATATAGTGAGGTTAGAGGTTTCAAATTTTCTAATGGCATTCCCCTGGGCCTCAAGTCTCCACTGTGCTAATGTACTTGTTCTGTAGTCAAGTGAAGCGAAACCTTGGAAATGAGTAAGATTTGGCACAAGAGATCTCACTGAAGTGGCCATAAATGTTACATCACTGCTACATCTCATTGAAATTCATTGTTGTAACATTGTTCTTTTTTTTCTGACACGTTTCCAAGAAGCAATTAGACTGCCATTATGACAGAGCTATTCTCTTCAAGGGGTAGTTTACCCCAAAATAAAAAGTTGTCATTTACTTCCAGTCATTTATTACACTTTGTTGCAAACCTGTTACTTATTTTCTTCGGCGGAGCAAAATAAAACAAAAGTCAGTGGGGTCTATGTTGTTTGGACTTAAGCATTTTTCTAAATATAATTTTTTGTGTTCTGTATGGAGAAAAAAAAAAAATGGATAACTCACCCAAAAATTACTATTCTGTCATCAATTGCTCACCCTCAGGTTTTCGTTATTTTAACGAAACCTGAGATTTTTGTCCCTCGGTTCAAAGTCATTCCCCCTAAAAGCTTCATGCTTCAAAAAGTTCATAAAACATGTAAAAGTCATCCATGTAATGGAAGTTTAATTCAAGTCTTCTGAAGAGACACCTCCACTTTAAATGATGAACAGATTTAATTGCAGTGCTGCAGCAGAGTGAGTTTATTGCTCTTAAATTTAGATAATTTCACCTCTTAATGGTGTTTTTAACTGTACTGGTCAAGCTAATGTTTTGATGTAGGTGGCTATTTGATAGCCTGCAGTACAGACTAAGTTATTCAGTATAACACAAATTCTGTAATACGAACATTTCACTGTATAGATCATTTTAAATCAAGAATGTTTGCACTGACAAATACGTATAAAACTTTTGTTATTGTTATTAGAGTAGCTAGGCACCACCTAAATGTACATGCAGACCCAGTAGCAAGAGCAGCAGGGAAACGAGCAAAGATTGTAGTTGTCATATTAGCAGCTTATTACCGTTTCTGGAGAGTGTTTCTCCTCCCTCTGTTCAAGAGAGGACATTGAGGGTCCTCTCCACCCAAAATACTCATCCTGATAAAGTCATGTTGGCAAACAGAGAGTTTTGAAAAGTCATTTTTGAGCCCAAGTACGTCAGATGCAAAGTGACAAGCTAAGCAAGCATGGCAGGGAGCATCAGAGCAGTACAATGAAATGCTTGTTATTTCTAAACATCCGCTTTTGCTGTCATTTACTCAGCAATATTATTAAAACTAATTAAATATAGAATAACACCAAAAATATTACAATAATAATATTTAAGAATCACAACAATATTTAAAAAAGCATTTCAGCATAACATTATGTAAAAATGAAACATTTATTCTGACCTGTATTTCTAAAAATATATAAAAGAATTTCAATAATTATTTTAGTTAATATTTTGAGACAGAAAGATTTTTGATTTTTCATTCAACAATGAAGCACAGTCATTGTAGTGTAATTGTAGAGCTCCATTAAAATGAAATGCTATACCAGCAATAACACTGAGAAATTGGCATCATAAAATAGAGAACAGAAATTTTAGAACAAGCATTCAAGTGATCATCTACTTAAAACACAATTAATCATTTTTTAAAAAGCTTATTGTAAGGTAGTACTTGAACAATAGGTTTACACTCCCCACAGTGCCTTCTTTTGAAATCTTACTATGGAAAAAGAAAGGAGTGCTTATGAAAATACAGGTCAGTTATACAAGATACATTATTTGTTTCTTAAGGAACATTATTTAACCTTTTATATTGCTACATTTACATCCGGAGTACACAGAGAGCAGGTCATAGATGGAGTGATGTCTGAGCATGTTGTGCTTAAGTTGTATATACGCAGATAGGTGTGCATGCATTTATATAAGTTTAAGACACATTTGTTGAATATATATATGCCATTAGCAAAGATTAAACTGTATATTATACAGAATAAAGCAAGTCAGAACCAGGGAAAGAAAAACAATTTCTCTGAATAGTGTGATAATTTTTCTAAGCCACTACTGCAATTTAAGACTAAACATATTCAGCCTTAAAAAAAAAAAAAAAAAAAAAAAAAAATAGATTTTCCATTACACCATTACATAAAACGGAAAACTTTTAGAGGATTTGCCCTCTTTGTGGGTGCAACAAACCAACAGATGTTTTTTTTTCTTTCTTTGCATGACATCAACAATTAAAAAGAAACATAAGTTATATCATAGCTTTAGAAATGCTACTATTTCTTTACAATTTTATATACAATGTGTACTTTTATATTAAAATGCCAACAAAAATGCAGTGAAACGTACCATCATGCATTAAATAAAAACATTTGAAATTGATAACTTTCAGTTATAAAAAAAAATATAGTTCACTGATAGAATCAGTGGTTAAGCTTCAAAGAAAGATTGCACAAATATGTAGTCTGCTCAAATTACTGATAGTCTTTTGGCTGCTCTTTCAAGATAAACATTTGCACAATGTTGTTACATCTTAAAAGCACAACACTTATGACACCAGAGTAAGGGGAACTATTGCAAAATTGTTCCATTCAGAATACTTCACAACAGCTTTGATCACTAAAAATAGAAGCTTATATTGTATCAAGTATTAAGAGGGGTCAAAAAAAGTTTGCATATAGGTTTAAAACCATCCTCCAGACCAAACCATACATTAAAGGCAACAAACACCAACACTAAAACTGAGATCCCATTTTATTTCGAGGCCTCATTTAATTGATAGGTATGAATTCAGTTTACACAAAACCCTTTAAAAAAGTCAACATGCAGTGATCACAAGGACAGAAAGAAGAGCCTATAGATGGAGAACAAAGGATTTGAAAATGGTGTCTAGGCCGTACACTTCAAATATTCACAGTGACTCATGTTTCTTTTCTTGTCTATGTATTCATACAGATTTAAACATACAAGGAAGGCATTGTTCTGACACAGAACAGTCAAACATCAAAAGCTTTAGTTATTTGAAAAAACCCTGTACCAAAGTCCAGTTTGACTTGCAGGATCCCAACAAGCTGCTTCAAACCTCCATGACCACCTCAAAATGTAAGGAGGTAAAGCTTATGGTCAGCTGTAGGGCTCCACCATCTTTAGTCCCAAAAGAAGAAAAAAACAAAATCTAGTTTATGTACCAATTGCCCAGGATGAGGCATTTTTTTCTGCACATTTAATGCAGCGGAGACCTGTTCTCTCTTTTTAAAACAAATAAATGCAAGACCAAATGCAGTGGAGATGAAGCTCCTCTCACTGAAGTGTATGAAAATCTATGTACAGATTACTCCGAGCAATATTTCAAATATCCAAAAGGAAATTTTCTTGTCATTTCTATTATTATGAAAAAGAAAAAAAAAAGCTTCTTCGTGAAACAAAGAGAACAGCAGCTTCCTGTGGACACCCTAATATTCCAAACAAGTGTGGATGATATTCATGAGAATCAGAAATAGTCCTTGATATTCACGCAGCTGTGAAACACAAAAGATACTGACCTCCAAACCAAGCCACATTTCATATCACATGAAACAAAAGAACTTTACAAAAATGGCTAGTTTTCTTATAAAGTAAGGCACTGCATTAACTTTCACTCTCTGGAATAGTGCTGTTCAACAAGTCTAGACGTAGGCCCCTAAAGCTGCGTGGAACTCGGTGAGGCATTGGACGAGCTGTTGGAATTTTGGTCTTTCCTCCGGATCCAAGGCCCAGCAACAGGCCATCACTGCAAATCTGAAACAGAGAACATCTTTATATAAACAAAACATTTACTTTTATCAGATCAGTGACTGATTGAAGCCGTAGCAGACTGACCAAAGAAGAAAAAGCTGGTCTGATGAGACTTATTGGTCTTGATTACATTCGACAGCAGCAACGTTTGAAAAGGGCTTGAGCGAAAGTTGAAATCACCTTATCGCTCAGCATACCTCACAGCCGCAGAACACATAGTCCACACTTATTCTCTCGAGGGAAAGAGTGCAAAGTTGTGATCCAATGCTGATTAGCTTTTCCTGCATTTTCTGAACTGTGTTCCGGCGAGTGCGCTAAGACAATAAATCTTGCTGTGTTTGGGTCACAGACATGGTCAACAGCGCATGTTGCTTTGTAATTCCTGGCTGGTCCGGTCACCACGGCTCCAGTTCCCTAGCTATTGCAGGATGCCGATAAGGTTCAGATTGTGTGGACTTGTATTCGGATCAAACTGTCCATTTCATTTTCTAAAGTTTCCCTTACAAATTATCAAGATTTAAGAAAGCAGTTGTTACTGATACTTTGGGAGCACTGCCAGTCACTCAGTAACACAAGTTCACAAGAGTTTATTTATTTTGCAATATTAACACTGCACGTTATTCTGAAATTGATTCAAATACAGAAGTTAAATGTTTGAACCAAACTCACAGTTCATCGGGGCAGTTGATGGGTTGTGCTATTCTGTAGCCGTCCTTTAGATAGGCAGCCATCTCGAAGGGGTCGATGTCAACATAAGGAGTCTGTCCCAAGGTCATCAGCTCCCAGAGAGTAACCCCAAAAGCCCACTGCAAGGAAGCAACACGCAAGAGCTCAGAGCAGGCTGAGTGACACACAATGACTGAAATAGAAAGATGATCCCTCCCTTTGACAAGTGATGAGATCCCTTGAGCCTGACGTTATTTAGTAAACAAACAGATAGTGTTTACAAATCAGTATTTGAATGCAGAAAGATATTAGAATCTTCATATAGGACATATGGGAAGCTTCTTGGAGAGTTTCACAGATACATTTCAAAATATAATCCTTAGTTAATAAAAATGACTTGATTTTAAGTTGTTTTATTATTATTATCCATTTATATTAATATAAAATTAGATTTCTCAATATAAAACTGGTCAAATAAAAAATTGACTTGTCTGCATCATCAATTTTAAATATCAGAGCATTCCTTGAAATGGAGAATCATGACAAATCATGTTAACTGCTGAAAAGCATATAAATATGAGACGGTTTCCAAAAGGAAAAAAAGTGCCCCTATCTGGATTTGTTTGAGGCATGAGGTCCCCGTTAGGCCATTTTAGGGCCACTGGAAGTATTCTGGAAACAAAGCATTCCAGAAACACAAAAGAAGGAAATGTGGATTCTTTCCATTGATTGTGGACACAATCACAGCTTGTTCACTGAGACATTTAAGACGCTTCAAATCTAATAAATAAGCCGCCATGCCCATTTAAAATGCATTAAAGATGTCTGTTCTACATCAATAGCTATGAAACAAACTGAAGTGTAAATCAGTATAATTACAGCTCTTATTATAAATAATGTTCAAGTCAATCATGTTGATTCAATGTCAGTCAATAATCTTGGAAATAAAAAGCAAAAAATATAAAAAGCTGCATTACTTTCAGTGCAAAAGTGACTTTACAAACAGTTGTGTCTGCCCTTCAGGGAGATGTGTTGGAAAATGCTAAACAGTAAAAGTACTGTAAAAAATAATGTTTGCGCTTGAGGGCAACACACACTTGACTGCAGAATGCATTTGAAATTAATTCTCCCTATTCGTTAAAAGACAATCATGCCCATCTTCCCTTTCTAGACATTTAAAAACAGACAGGCTTCTTTACATATAAAAGGATGTTATCTTCCGCACTTAATGTGTTTTTTGTTTGTTGGTTGTTGAGAGGCTATGCGAGGTAAAATTGGGCACTGATCAAAGTTGACATCCACTGGTGATCTAGCATTTTGGCTTAAGTCTCAATGGGTGGGTGGTATCCTGCACTACCGGCACTTACGGTAAACAAATCTCCTGCATATCCTAGTAAATGAGTAAATTTCCATACCAGGCCACTGCTCATCATCAGCTCCTATTGTATTATAATAAACAATGCTTTAATAATTGTTCCTGGCATGAGGGCAGCACCAGCTACTATTGTTCTGTTAGATTGAAAGGATGCAGAGGTCAGATCACTGACAGGTTTTGGTCTGGTGTGTCATTTATGAGGCAGCCAGGCGGCGTTCAGTCCTTCCTGACTGTCTAGGGTGGGTTGTTTCCTTGGCACTTTGAGTGAGACAGACGGGAACGTACAGTGTGTTGCCAGACAAACAGAGTTTTCTCCCCCATTCCCTTTTCCCAGAAATACAAAAATATGCCAGGGTTGAGTTTGGTTAAAAGGACAGGTCACACAAAAATGCTAATTCGGTCCTCGTTTACTCACTTTTATGTTGTTTTGACCCACACATTTTTTAAGACAGTACTGTCCCTCCACTGAAACCAAAACTTTGATTCTTCAAAAGCATCAACAAAACATATATAAGCAATCGATGGTAATAGAGTGGTTTAATCTGTATTTTCTTGATGCACAAGCTTACTGGTTCTTGCATGATACACAAGAATAAACATCATTGGTTCTTATGCATCAAGAAAGCATATTTGAGTTTTCTTTATCATATCTGATATGCTCCATGTATGTGCATTGATCAAGATTTACATGTGAATAAAAGCCTAAATTAAATCAGTTTACCATGTAAAGTGATCGTGTCAATTCAGAAGAATTCATAAGCATTTTTTTTGACAATGTCTTTATGAACTCTGTGAAGCATTAATGTTCTGATGTTGTGGACTTTCAGCTGAGTAACAGAACATTAATTTGTTTCACAGATAAAGTCTTTGGAGTTTGGAACGACAGAGTAAGTAAATGGTGGTAATTTCACTTGAGTGAACTCTCCCTTTACCTTGCACTGTGCACATATGCTTGCCAAATTCTCTTAAATTTGATTGTACACCTATTACAGGACTATTATTCTGAATATAAACATATTAGGGAAATTCAAATGTGTGTTTACTGTGATATTGCTGAATGCAGCTGACAATACAGGCCTCAACAAGTTCATGGGCACCTAAAGCATGATTACTGTAATTGTCAGCAGTAACAATGCATGATAGAGCAGATATGACGTCAAAGAAGTTATGCAATTTTAAATCTGTTACCAGGATCTGGGACACAGTCACGAATCTTAAAAATGATAATGATTTTACCAGTGCCATAAGAAAATACTAAAAAGGTACAACGTTCTTTTATAGGCGAATTATCCATATGAAGAGAAAAACAAAATGAATGTATGAAACAAAATATTATGTTTGTGCATGTTAGAGTCTGTTGCAAAAAAAGGCATAAAGAAGCAGTGACTCTTACCACATCACTGGCACTAGAGAAGTCATTGTTAAGCAAACTCTCCAAAGCCATCCAGCGAACGGGTCGGTTCTCATTGTCCCCGAGGCAGTGATAGTCCATGGGGAAGAGATCACGGGCCAGCGCATTGTCTGTGATCTTCACTTGCATACTGTTATCAATTCTACAAAAATAAGTAAATAATTAAAAAAAAAAAAAAAAATAATAATAAATTATATATATATATATTCTAATGCAAATGGATGATAAAGAATGCACGGAGGAATAAATAAATGAAATGATTTCAATATTTTTCTTTTATTTATTTTGCAATTATCAATTACATAATTGCGATAATACACATCTGAACAGTCATTATCATAGCAACTGCAGCTTTATACTGACGTCTGAAGGACAGTTGATGTAAAATGGTAAATTGTGGGAGAAAATGAGGTAAAAAAATGGCACTTACACACAGTTTCTGGCAGCCAGATCTTTGTGAATAACCTCTCTCCGTGCCAGATAGCTCATCCCACATGAAATCTGTATTGCCATGTGGACCAGGTCTTGTTGAGAGATTGCCTGTGTGGGTAACACGAGAGAGAGAGAGAGAGTGGTTGTGAGACCAATAAGACATTTTACGGGTCACTTCAAGTCTAAAAAAATGCAGTACATTTTAATAAGAGAGGTTCAAGCAAGAGAAACCAAGATGCAAAAAGTGAGATGCATGACAAGTGGGTAAACAGATGCTTGTGGTTACGGTTCACCTCTTAGGAAACCAGACTTGATGGAGCAACAAGTTCCTCTGCTGAATCTCATTTGGTAGGAAGAGTCTGACGCCTGATGTAATGACAGTTACCTCACTAAACATAAACTCTTTAGAGGGAGTGGCTCAACTGCAGGCATCCTTGTATAATCTATCTTGAGTAAGACACAACAAGAAACCCTGGGTGCTAACTGACAAAGACATAACATGATGAGTGGCCTTTCAGATGAACTATACACAAGGCTTTAGAACAAAATAATTGCAGTGTATGACAAACTCAGGTGTCAGATGAGTTCGATGGTGCATGCTCATTCCTGTTTGTTCAGTGTGCATTAGACTGAAATGTTTATTCAAGAGAGAATACATGTCGAACATGTAGAAGGTAGGGATGGGTCAATGAGAGTGTCTTTTAAATCTCAACCTTTTCTTTTTAGCTGTCATGCCTTAAGGGGGATCGATTTAGACACGTAAATTCTCTGAGAGGGTGTGCTTTAGTGTGCCAGCAGTTAACAGCAAGTGTGTTTCTGTCAACATGCTAAACCCTTCTTTGAGGAGTCAAGATTTGCAAATCACTTGAGAGCAATGATTTAGTTTAGCTGATAATTATAAAATGTCGAATATTACAATATTGTAAAAAATGTTGTAAAAAATGATAACTAAAAGCTGTTTTAAAGGTGCCCTATTATGCCCAGTTTACATGATGTAAAATAAGTCTATAATGTCTCCAGAGCGTGTATGTGAAATTTTCTCAAAATATTTTTTTTTTTATAGCTTGTTGAAATTGCCACTTTTAGGGTACAACCCAAAACGCGCCATTTTTGTGTTTTTGTCCCTCTAAATGAAAATGAGCTGGTGACCCGACTCCCTTTTCAGAAGAGTGTGGAGCTTTAAGAGCTCATGCTCGCGGGCATACCGGTGTTACGGCTTAACTGGTGATGAGCGTGTTACCGACTTTGCATTGCTTCCAAATGCAATTTTTACTACCACATTCCTATTTACAATCATTCTGGTAGCATGTGAAGGCAGCATCAGTGAAAACAGGCAGAGACAGTGGTAGCTTTAGCAACATTAGCCTTACAGAGAGCCAAGAAGCTATTTTGGAAAACAAAATATGACGCATGACGCATGATGCTTACTAGGTCTGTAGTCTGGACGTTTGCGCACGAAGCGATTGTATCAATCCATCTTTCAGAAGCAACCTTTGCACAACTCCAGCGCTGAACTGACCCTCGTTTGTGAGGCAGTCCGGTGTAAAATGATTAGCACAAACATATAGGACTTTTCCATTTTTTCCATGTCAGTTTCTTGGAAAATAAAATTTAACCACCGTGTCCTCAGCGGTCTATGGAGACTCCTATGTTCGTTGGTGCATCCCAACACACGACAATAGTAATGCCTCTTTGGCGCTGACATTGTATCTCCGGCAGCTACAGCAAGAAAACAGTAATGGCAGACTGCTGTTTCTCACTCAGGGCTGTGTATATGCTAATAGGGCAGTGACCATCACAGATGGGCGGGACTTTCCCAGAGTATGATGTCATAGTAATGAGAAATCTGGAACTGCTAGTGTGGAGAGACTGTTTATGATTTATTGGGATTATAAAAAATGAGTGGGTGGATTTTTACCTTATAGGCTGGTTGTTTTCACACACTGCGGCCACACAACAGAAAAGTATAAAAGTAATTTTTTTTGAATTCTTTGGCACCTTTAAAATGCTATAAGTGAATTTAGGCATCACATTGGGGTGTTGAAATTAATCGATGCATCGCGATGCAGAGGTGGACGATTCTGCATCAATGCAGTAATAGACCACAAACGATTATAGCCTATGACGTAATTTGCATACGCTTGTCAGAGGGGTTATTAAAAATGCACTCTCTCTTTCTAAATCAGAGCTTGGCTTTTTTCCACATATAGCACGTGTGTGCGCTAGAGACAAATGCAGCAGGCTTCATTGCACAGAATATGCACTGTGAGACACATTGCTTGACAGTGCTTCCACTTGCTGTTATTTTTAGTCTTTTACTTTAGATATACTTTAATTTCTGCCGTTTGGAATGCAGTACATATTAGATGCACAAAACTCACGTACTGACAGACTTTCACATGCGCTTTTGTGTTTGTTTGTAATGAAGCTCACGGCTGCGGTTAAATGCACTTGCATCTACTTTTATGATACGAAATTGATGTAAACAGTCAGTTCTGTTTTCAGAACAGAACAAAACATCTGATATGTGAAAATAAATCTGTGCATTAGTGTGAATGCAGTCTATGAAAGCTGCCAGTGTTATGGTCTCATCAGTAATAATCAAATGCCAATAATGCTGAAAAAAAAGAAAAACCCATAACTATGATTATCTGTAAACTTTGGATACTTAAAGCACTCCCAGATACTAAAAGTGCTTTTTTGTTTATCACTTGTAATTGTCTTTTTGTCTTATATTTGCTTGTATGTTTTGAAGCTATATTTACTTTTAATTCCTAACAATAATGAATTATATATTAATTAACCATTTTAAAAAGTAGCCTGCTTATATAATTTAATAAAAATGCACAAAATAAATTTGATATTATCATGATGCATTGTGATATCGAATTGAATCGAAACGTTGACATGATAATCGTAATTGATCTGAATTGTGAAACCAGTGCCGATTCACACCCTAATGTAAAATATGGAAAATAATAATTTTGACTGCAAAGGTAATCTAAAAGTAAAAACAGGAGAATTACCATACACAAGTATACAACACTGGCTGATATACAATCATTTAAAAGTCTATTCTCACAATGGCTGCATTTATTTGATCAAAAATACAGTAAAAACTGTAATATTGTGAAATATTATTAGAACTTAAAGGTGGTGTATGGATTTTTTTTCAAAAATGCTTTAGAAAACCCGAGTCGGGTCAAGTACCAAAACAAACTTGTAGCCAATCAGCAGTAAGGGGCGTGTCTACTCATGATGTGGAGGAGAGAGCGCTCCGTGCACAGGACGGACATTAGCTGAGCTGAGCGACGACAGAAAGATAGAGATGGCGGATTAAAAAACAAAAGAGGAAAATGTCCGTGGAACAAAAGAAGGCTTACGATGAGGCAAGAAGTAGGACCCTTGTAAATTTCGGATCGGCTTTCCAGCGCCGGAGAAAACTCAAGGAGCAGGTAGGCCTGCGATCCGATTCAGAGGTTGCTTTGTTTCTTCTCGAAAGGTTAGTAACATTGGTTTTGCTTTGTTTCACAGAACTAATATATGCTGGGTTTTGCTTGAATATGCTCGTGTTTCATGTTCACTTGTTTGTTCATCTGCAATCGTACTGTCATTAACTTCAGCTATGATAAAGACACATTAATTTCCACAACCTATAAGCCTGGAGCATCTAATCCTTATCCACAGTCTGTTTCAAGCATCAGCTCCCAAAGTGTGTCCGAAAAGTAAGAAAATATGTTTAATAAAGCAAATATTCTGCCATAATCGCTCCCTGGGTTGCGTATGTATGTGTGGAGCGGAGCTATCAAAACAGGGGTGGGACCCTTTTCGGGTAGGGGCGTGTTTGTTTTGCTGATCTGAAATATCAACATTGGCTACCAGAAATCACTTACCCCACCTTTAAATTGACTGTTTTCTGATGTGACATTTTAAATCGTAATTTATTCCCGTAATGCCAAAGCTGTTTTTTTTAGCAGCCATTACTTCAGTCTTCATTGAGTGATGATTGTTCATTAATAATTCTTTTTTGATGTTTTGGTTTTGTATATTTTTGTGGAAACTGTATAATAACTAATACTAATACTGTATAATAACTAATAATTTTTAAGTAGAAAAATTAAAAAGATGCCATTTATTTGAAATAGAAAACTATCAACAAGTCTCTACTGCTACTTTTGATCAACATAATGTGTCTTTGTGGAACAAAAGCATAAAAAAACCCTACTCAAAATTCTGAATGGTTGTGTATATACACAAAATATAACACCAGCAATAAATCATACATGCATAGCTTATGCAGATAATCTATACCCTATTTATTTGATTCATCTACATTCAAGCATTATTTATTAAATGCTGGTCTATGTGCAGTAATGCACATAGAAAGCAATGTTGCACTTCCCTAGGGCGTTAACTTTTAAAAACGGGTCTCAGGGTCCTTGCGTATTGCTCCATTCAGTCTGTTTCTGTCCAGATGTTTGATGAGCATCTGGTGGACAGTGTACAAGACCCTAAACCAGCCTAATTATACAGTGCTACTTTAAGACTGACTACTCATTCAGACAGAGTTATTTTTAAAGTATGTAGTTTTGCACAGACATATATCTAAGATTCAGTTCAGGTGAGAGGTGAAAATTTTGGCAGTAAATACTAAAATAAATCATCCATTTTCAATGCCAAAATGCAGGGTATTAAATATAGCATGGGTAGTTTACATGATTTATGCTTTTCCAAAAACAGACAATTGTGCATTGAAGCAGGAAGTATAACAACACTGCCACAACAAGCTTGGTCTTGAAGAGGAAAAATTTACAGCTTAAAGCGCCCATTTAACCATTTTAAAAACACACTGGGCTTACTGATCCAATATCTGTAATCTTGTCTTTGAAGAGGGTTCAGTGGCAGCTGAATGAAAGGCTGCCCAGGGTTAACATAACAAAGGCTCGATTGTGAACAGTGAACTACTGTAAAGCACCTATCATAGAAAGTTCACTCGATGTTGACAGAGGATCTGCACAATGAATTCACTGTTTAGAAGGCAGCAATTAAATCAGGATAATCTTAACACTCCAGGTGTTCTGCTGGAGGGTCTCTAATATAAACACCTGCCTCAGACTGATTTATAGCTAATAGCAGCAGGAGTGTCATTATACTACTTAGCATTAGCTGAATTCACACTACTCAAATTTTTTTTTTTTTTAAACTCTCTGTGCAAATGTCGATGCATTTTAAATGTTCCATGTTAAATCAAACAACCAGTAAAATAAGTGTGCTGGGTTTTTTTCAACTAAATTAATATCAGAGCAATGAAATAAAAATACATTTGTGGAAGTCTGACCTGTGGGTTGTTGGCCTCAGCAAGCTTACATTGGCGCAGGAAAAGCTTAAGATTTCCCCAGTTCATATAGGGCAACAGGACCATGGGCTTCTCACCATCTTCTATACACACGTGGCTGATGGGTAACAGGTTCCTAAGAGTGAATAAACCAGAAAAATAGGTTAAGATTTCAAACACATTACTGCAGGAAAACACAAAACAAGTGTACAACTACACATTTAATGAGTGGGGACTGGGGAATACAATTAAAACAAGAATTAGAGACTTCCTGTTATTAGATTCCCACTAGCAATGATACACAAAGTCTGTACAAGACTAATTTTAATCAGTGATTCATTTCTGACGAGAAAAAATTTAAGTCACAGGCTGTGCTGACCGTTTAACCTCAGACACGGGGCTGCGTGACTGCAAACTCCGAACACTCAGGACAGGATATGGGTCTGAGCCCATCCCAAAAGGCAACCAAGCGGGAAACGGAAAAATCTAAACAGAAAGTTTGACCTCAGGGCTGTTGTAATGCTGCTATATTAATATAAGGAAAATGATTATGAATAAAGATGAAGTGATATTACATATTATGTGAAGTGATACTAACAGATGGACACCAGGATTACAAAATTAGTGTTCAGTTTAAAATTTAATTTCCATTGCAGTTCAAGTCAAAAGTACAGTATACTTTAATTTTGTTAATTTTGTTAGTGTTTTTTTTTTTTCAGTATGAATATTTTTAGTTTTCATAGGTCTCAGTACTTTTCATCATAAAAATAGATAACCAATGGCCAATAAATGGCTGATATTAAAATTAGCTAAAATAATTCAATAAATAATTCTATTTCTAAATAAAAGAAAACATAAGACCAAAAAAAAAAAAGAAAAAAAAAAAGAAAAAAATGCCACAAGTGAATTTAGGCATCACAACAATATAATACACAATAACAATTCGATTTTAACATTCAGTAAAAATTATATGTAACTGTTTTTTGAAGCCTCACTTCAAGTTACTCAGAAATATAAATTACTGATCAATTTTTGTAATATCTGTTGATATAAGATAACCAATGTGGTACCAGTAAGCCTCTATATTAGTGTATATTAAATGCCCGGGCCTTGAATCCAGAACTGGATTAGTTCAGATCTTTTGTCAGACAGCCAACACCAGAGAACGACTAGTCACTAGGGATGTACATTTTAAGCAAAAGTAATATTAGATAATCGCTGGGTATTATTCGATTAGTAGTCGAAAATCGCACCCACGCACGCATAAACACACACCCATAAAAAGAGAGAGATGGAGAGAGACTATTCAGGCTTTCAATCTGTATGATAAAAAACTGTTTAATTCATTAGAGCAGGGGTGGCCAACCCTGCTCCTGGCGATCGACTGTCCTGCATAGTTCAGCTCCAACCCTAATCAAACACACCTGAAGCAACTAATTAAGGTCTTCAGGCTCACTTAAAAATTAAAGGCAGGTGTGTTTGATTAGGGTTGAAGCTAAACAATGCAGGACAGTCGATCGCCAGGAGCAGGGTTGGGCACCCCTGAAGTCATTATAGTATATTCTATCCTAAGCCAAGTGATGTTTTTGTGATTGCTTTGATCAGTAATATAACATAACTGAATGACGGCACTTATTAACATAACAGTCCGTCGATTATCATCTGCTCACAAGGCTGTAGGAGCCTAGGACATTTCTATTTAAAAAATGAGCATGAACATTAATCGCAGAAAACACCCTTTCTGATGGCAAAGATGTCTCGGGCACACAAGTAAGCCTTTGCTAATTTTGCCAGTCGGGGGTATTTGTGGTCGTTGGTTTTCCACCAGTCCATGGGGTCGATATGGACAGGTGGGCACGTGTCCTGGCAGTATTTAATTATTTTGTTTGTTTGTTTTTTTTGTTTTTGTCCTCACCAAACAAGACCGCGATTGCAGATGCAGACATATAGTTTAGTTTTGGTTTTTAATGGCAAAGTGGTCATATTTAGTTTCGATTCTTTATTAATTTAATTCAGAAATATGATTGGAACATTTTATGTTTGTTTTATTCAAGTTTGTTTTTTTTAAATAACCTACAAAGCGGCCAGCGCAGGACAGTGAGTTGAGCATTTTTGATAAGTTTAGCCTTCTCAAAAAAAATAAACATCAGATTAGCGTTATAATATTTTAGGAATAAAGTCAAAATTACGATAATAAAATCATGTTACATTGCGTGAAGTAAAAGTGAATATATTACACCTGTATAATATACTCTGCCAAAAAAAAAAAAAAAAAAGTATGTGGCACCTGTCATTCTTCACATTTAACATGAAAAACAGCAATAGGCTTACTGACGATTTTTTAACTCAATTTGATTTATTTTACGAGACACTCGTTTGTATTAAATTGTTGTTTTTTTTTTGTTTTTTTTCAAAATGCACTCAAATATTTTTTCTTTTTTATTTCGTGCTGCAAAAATTAAACAGGAAAATATAATTGATTCACATGCAGCTTGAAAGGAGGCGAATCTCTCACTACAAATTAAGAAGCATAAAAAAAATTATTGTTTGTATTTTATCTTAAAATTGACAAAGGGCTAAGGTTTTGTGTTATAATAAAAAATAAAGCCCAAAGCTTATTGCGATTAAAACGTTACATATTATTTCCAAGCATTTATACCATAATTAAAATCTTGTGAATAGTCACATAACGTTATTTACTTCAGAAAAATCAACATAACAGAGTCAAAAAAATTTCTATATATGGGCAGTAGCCTAAGTGTTTATGGTTATCAACCAGTGGAATATTAAATTTTATTCTTTCAACAAATAACAAATCATTTTAATGCAGCTAGCTCGTAATCACGACTTAATACGTGGGAAACAGGAAGTTTCTCGCTCAGCACAGTGGGACGCGGTGACACAGAAGACCCTCTCACTACATATTGTTTTATAGATCTATTGCGTTTGCCGCTCAGAAATGTTCATGTAATCATGCTGCACGTATCAGTAGTTCCCTGCTACACTATCCCTGCTATCACATTAGTCAACCGAACCGGGCTTTGGGGGGTCAGGCGCGCTCGGGCACGGTTCACACATCCTTAGAAAATAATCGCACATCCTAATCGATATTCTGTAATTAAATCGATTAATCGAATATTCGAAAATCGTGACCCATCCCTACTAGTCACTAGATTTGTGAAGTGTATTTTAGTGATCTATTTACACTAGTTTTTGTCTTAATAATAGATAGATTTTGCGTTCACAGCATTCAAACATTGTACAACATGCTTCCAACGTGGACAGGGTTAATTTACATTTCATGAAAGTATGGTAATTTATATTTATATACACAAGTATATTATGTCAATATCTCAAAACGTCTAATCAGCATGCGTGTTTGATGACGTTACAGGGATTTTTTGTTATTTGAATTGAATTCTATAGGTATTCCGTGCTCAAAATGTAAGAAGCCGTGATAAGGTCCCTGTGATTCAAAACACATCTATGGCAAGCTTTGTTCATATATGAAAGGATTGGATTAAAGCTGAGGTTTAACACACACACACATATACATATATATACATATACACATACATATTATATTTTATATATATATATATATATATATATATATATAATATATATATATATATATATATATATATATATATATATATATATATATATACATATACATATATATATATAGATATAGATAGATAGTAAATACAACAAATGATTCTGCACAAAAATGCTATAATAGGAGAATGACATAGCAGTTTTTGCAATAGAGCAAATTTTTCAAGCGTCAAGAAAGCAGCACATGGTGGCTGTAACTCACCTGTGATGAAGGCCCCGTAGTTTACAGCTTTCTGTAAGCATCATGGTCACCTGTACCTCTGAGGCGTGATCTGCACAGCCAAATGCAAGAACAGTCAAGGATGTGTGACGCAAACCTGGACTACCCAATCTTGAGGGAAACTTGAGAAAATCAACTGACTAAGTCTTCTCAACCCTCCACACACCACTCAAAATAAAGTAAACCCTCAAAGACCTGGAAAAAGCCAGATCCTAAATGTCAAGCAACACTAAAGGATAGAGGAAATATTTGAACATTTAGTCAAATTCATTAAGCTATGATTCCGTTCAACTAATTTTGGTATATCGCATAAAAATTTTTTTTGCGATGGGACAGCATAAAACTGGACCATCCAATGGACCGATCTCATTGGACTACTCTCACTGGACCGATCTCACAGCATCCGAAATTCTAGTTCTTGTTGAGCAATGTCCACTTTTCATCTCTGCATGCTCTGATGCTCATCATAATCTATTGTATACAAAAATTATACAGCATTTTCTCTTACTGCAGCAAATGTAATTTTTCTTTGTGATATTTAGCGCAACTTAATCAGGAAGTCACTAGATGGAAACAGTCCTTTATTCACAAATGTTTTATGCGATATTCCAATTTTGTGCTCAAGTTTAATTCGTAACCTTAGATGGAAACATAGCTACTGTCAAATTAAAAGGATTGTGTCATTATTCCCTTAAACTTTTTTTCCATGCACTTACAATGAACAGGGATTATAGCTTTCGAAAATAATGCAAAAAAAGGGTCATAAAAAATGTAGATTTGTTCCTCACACAATGCATTCCTTTGGCATATGAACTACTTTTATGATGCATTTGTCAGCATTTTTGGAGTCACAATACTTTATTTTTAGATTCACCATTTGAGTTCCAAAGAAGAAATTAAGCCATAGAGGTCTAAGCCAATTTTTTTTTTTTACTGTGAACTATCCATTTAAAAACATTAAATCAAGTGAATGCTCTGTTGGATCTTATTTGATCTGTTTTGCCCCATCAGGCAAGTCCTTGTTAGTAAAGGTGAATATAGGTCCTGAACAACCCCCCACCTTGCAGTTGAGAAAGTTTGATTACTTTAAAAGCAGCCTAACTCCTTTCAGCCAGTCTCCTAGATTGCTGGCTGAGTGAACACATTTAGAATGAGTTCACAGAGGTCTGGTTTTATCTTGGAGCACAGCTTTTGACGGATGCTTGGAGAGTATGTGTGAAGTGTATTGTTTCCTGTCCCCTGGGCAAGGGCTGGGGTGGAAACTTAACAGATTGGCACAGCAGAGGCTGGTACAGTCGTATTGTCTGGTGGTTGGCACCAGTCCTGCGCTGGGTAAACAGGGCACAAGGGCAAATTAAGTGGTGACGGGAAGTGCTTAAGTTTCTCATGGCATTTTTATTTTCTAGAGAAACTGATGTCATAACTGAAAACTATATTATCAATATTATAAAACACCCCATTTTCATTATTGTATTATGAACTTTCACAAAGAGGTTCATTATCACAAACAATACCAAATGATTTTCCTGAGAAAAGAGTTCTTTTCAATCATGTCGGAAAAGTTGTACCGTGAGGATGTGTTGCAAATGTTATTCGCCGATTCTTACTCTGAAGGGGAATATTTGCCTTTTGGAAATGACGATCGGTCGTCTAATAGTCGCGCTTCTCCCGGTACATCTTTGCAGCATAATGGTGCCGCCGTGCAAGGCGAGAATGTTCACGAAGCACAAACAAGCGATCATTTCGACCCTTTGCCCAATGGGGATGGGGGTGGCAGGGGTGAATGTGGTTGTAGTGTCCATAGGAGAGCTGTTGCTGATTGCGCATGCTCTAAGGGCCGCCGGCAGACAAGTACAGGTGCAGTCAGTGTGGAGTAGGTGTGCTATGCCATGCAATGAGAGGTACCATACTCACAAGAACTATAAACTGTGTCACCTAGATACCTGATTAGGCAGATAGCTGGTCAACTGATCAAAAAAAATAGGCAAATGCATTTTACTATGGCACAGTAATATAGTAATAATTTACTACTTTCTCCTGTTTTGCTGTTGATTTCCTCTTTTCCTGATCATTTGGAATGAGGATAAAAAGACAAAAAAAATAAATAAATAAAAACCATGCAAATAAATTCAAACATCCATTCAATATTTATTATTTCCTGTTTATGACTGATGAACTGATCAAAAAGTAGTCTACTGTTCACATGCATTTTACTACTATATAGTATTGTAATATAGTAATAATTTAGTACTTTCTCCTGTTTTATTGTTGGTTTCCTATTTTCTAATCATTTGGAATGAGGATAAAAAGACAAAAAAAAAAAAAAAAAACCACATGCAAATAAGTTCAAACATCAATTCAAAATCTACTATTTCCTGAATATTATGAAATTTGAGATGGCCGCCCCCTGATGATGTCATAATATGCAAATTAGACAAGTATATTTACACTCCACATAAACTTTCGCTCATGCCCAACATTTTTCTAAGTTACAGTAGATATCTATCTTTAAGCCCTTTTAAGCCACAAGCTTTTGAAATCTTGATGTCAAAATCCAGCATTTTTTCCAGAAAACCCTGGCGCCTAAAGGGTTAAATGGTTCATTTTTAGAATATTGTACTCTAGGGACATATCAAATGAGAGTTAAAAGAGAGGATTTACCTTTCACTGCTTTCACAAAGACTTGTTTCTCTTTGCTTGGGTCCTTCTCGTCAAGCAAGACTCCATGAAAAATGCGGCCAAAGGTCCCTGAGGATCAAAGAGTCACTTTAGGTAACCAGCTGACATTATGAAATCTCTATCTCAGGTAATAGAAATATGCACACACTAAAATACTGTACAGATTGTCTCACATAAGGCTGGCCAATATATAATGAATTATATAATATATATATATATATATATATATATATATATATATATATATATTTATTCACAATTATTTGCTTAAGCAACATGTTAAACACTTTTTTTGGCAAGTAAACAGGCTGTCAGACTAATTTTGAGATCCCTCTCTCCAATTTTGCAACTCACAAACATGACACAACAACACAAACATCTCTGATTTAAACTTCAGTAGCAAAAACTAGAGTACGTGAGTTGTATTGTTTGAACTGATTCAAAGAAATGAATCAGTCTCAATGAATAGGTTTCAATGAACGGTGTTAGGGTTAAAGGACTGCCTTCAACATTCATGTATTTTAAATATCATGAAAAGTTAAAACAAACATGTATTTCGCTGTATGTCCTCCGCTTCTAGTTTCACTGCATCGTTGGGATAAAACAACATGTCAACTTTTGCACAGCAGGTCTGAACAGGTATCCTGGATGACCTCTGAGAATAAACATAGCATGGATTTACCAGCAGGCGCAGGACAGTTTCTCACCTTTTTTGGTGTTCTACAGACAGTTGGACATAGCTGTAGTTCCCATAAGCTCAGATGACACCATGTAATGGATCAGTGCATCTTGCAGAGCAGTAGACCTCAGAGTAGGCTGAATTAGGGGTAGTGTTACTAATGCTAGAGGCCAGCAACACATTGTCTACTACTTTTCCCTCTTATCTGATCCTTATCCCCTCTCTTGCTGCCATGCTTGTTATAACATGCCACTTTATCTCAAAGAAGACTGCTTTAATTCCTGCTAGTAATTACCGTTGAGTTCTCTTTATTTAAATAGGAACACTAATGAATGCAAGCATATTGTGATCAATAGTGTCAAAAGAGCTTTAGTAAAAAGGGTCACAACATTTTGGGAAATAAAGTTATGTAAAGTGTGATACTGCGCATGTTACTTGTACTGGTAAAAACAAAAGTACTGAGCAAAAGTACAACATGTTCCATGGATGGTGTGTTTCTTGGTTGCAATGCAGAACTTGCATCTAACCTTCCAAAAAACAAAAAAACAAAAGCAAAAGCATACACATTGCATTATACATTATGCAACCGGCTGGGTTTCCGTTTCAGTTACTTTAGGTAGTTTATGATAATCTGGCTAAGCGAAAGGATAACTGCAGTTACACATGAGACAAGCATGATCATTATACTGGACATCAGGGGGAAGATCTTGGTAGGAAGACGTCTTTAATGGTTGCTTAAGTTTTGTCAAGAAACTAAGCACTGAATGTCCTAAGAGGCAACATGCACTCTGTTCTACTATAAAAAGGCAAAGTTTCCCAGCTCGGGAATGGCACAGACCTTACATCATTATAGACCTAAAATGTACTCTATCCAAGTGCGTGAACACCAATGCAAGATCAATTTGACCTGCATTGCTGCTTTCTGAAAAGTTCACGAGTCTGTTAAAGTTAGACATCCCTAGCTCTCCTTGGAGCGTTCAACAGAGAAGTAGCAATGCTGTCATTAAAATGTTTTCAATCAATCAGTTGATTCAGTTCACAACACACAGTCAATGCCCTGCAGTCAACTAGATATCTACATACTTAAAGCTCAATGGAAATGAATTTGAAGTAATATAATGATTATATTGGCTAAGTTTTTTTTAATTTTATTTTAAGATGAGTGATTATGATAACTTTTAGTGTAAATTTTGTGTGAATGCATAGAAATTCCTGGGGCAAAATAAACTATCATACAATAAATGTGTTAAATTTTTTGTTGGGTGGCAAAAAATGTGTTCATGAGATCTGCATGTCATTTGCAGATTACATGTCCGTGTAATAACACAAAACCCCTCAAAACAGAAAAAAAACCCCACTAAAAATGCTCTTAACATTTGTTTCATAATGTATTGTATTCTAGTAATGAAAACATGAATAATTCTGATATGTCATTCAAAATGGACTTTAAAGCAATGTATTTTTACTTTTTATTGTTTAATTACACCAGTGAACTTGTTCAGTACTCTTTAGCCTAATAACATCTAAACCTTTTAAAACTGTAGCTTAAAAATGTTTGGGTTAATTATAATTTTTACATTTATGCAAAAAATTCAGTCTTCTGTTAATATCATTATTGCTGCTTCTGTTATTATTAAATATGGTTTCAAATATTAATAGTTAACATGTTGATTTCGTTCCGTGCGTCACTCATTCCTATTGTATGGTTTTACAAGACGTTTGAACTACTTTTATGATACTTTCAAGTTGCTTATTTCGTCATTTCAGAGCTTGACAGCCCTCGTTTCACATTCACTCTCATTATATGGAAAATGCTAGCAAGGATATTTTCCAAAAATTCACTTTTTGTGTTGGACAAAAGAAAAGGTAATACTGTTTGGGACAGCAAAAGGATAAACAGACAATTTTTTCATTTTTGATTAAAAGGAGCCATGCCCTTGTGTTTTTGGCCTTGGTATTACCACAAAGCAATTGCAGAAAATATTTAATAAGTAAAAGAACTTTGAAATTTGTGCTTCTCATAAGGCCATTCAAATAAAAAGTATTTAGCGGATCATTAAAAAAAAAAAAACACACACAAAAGCAAATGGGCCCTTCAAAAAGGATTAATCTGACATTCCCCCAAACGTCCAATAAAATTGGTTTAATCAGATTAACCAGCTTTAGTTTACCAAGTCAGCACTTAAAACACAATAACCTCTTATAAATAATAAATCAGCTTCAAGCTCGTGGGCACACGTACAAAATGAAAGTCTCACTGTTGGAAAAAAAGATGCTACAGTGGGGAACTACTGCATTGAGATTTTGCAAGAATGCAAGTCAAACAAGGCGTGTTCTTGATGCAGTTTTATGTTTATGTTTTATAGCTTATGTGACTAATGACATTTGTGTCAACATCTTCTGTGCAAGCCCAGAGCTGTGCTGGCACAAGGCCCAGCAGAGAGCTTTTCTGTTTGGACTCCAATTTAGTGCTTGAGTGCAGATTTCCCGCTGGAGCACAGCTCTTGTGTGATCCAACAAAATTATTAGCAGGGGGAAGTGTCTAACCTCAAACCGAGTGGCCAAATGACGCATTTGTTTGCCATGATGCAATTTCAGCTGAACTGGTCATTCAAAAGAACCACTATTATAAAGATGGAAGTCTCAATGGAACTGAGGTGGACAGAGTACTTAAGAATTGAGTTTTTCAAATGCACAGTATTAACTTGCTGCTGTCTACGGGGCTTCTGGGATTAGATACCTTCATGCAAGACGTCACGGAGTGTGACTCTCTCTCTGGAAATGGCGATGTCTTTGACCTTTGCCTTGGCCTCAAGGAGAGTGACGCTTCTCAAGTCGTTCTTCTCTATCCGCAACGAGGGATAACCTCAATCACACACACAAATATCACATTAAAATAAGAGTTAACAATTCACATTAGAACTAATTAAAAGTCTATTACAGGCTAATCAAAACAAAAACAATTCAGAGAATGACAGAGGTCTGCAGTGTTATTTTAACAACTGGAAGTATTTAAACACTTCATCAATAAAAGTAAAACCACAGCTTTGCCAAAGGCAAACACTGCAGTGTCACTCTTGCACAACACGTTTTGGTGTTTAACTGATTTTATCTCACAGTTATACAGAGTCAACTGTATTAGATGTTTAGAGAAAGATGAGTGTTTTATTCTGTCATTTAGCTACAGAGTACTTTATATAAACAAGAACATCCCAAAAAAAAGAGAAAAGGGTTCAAAATGTACTGTGAGCACAAATACCAGTACATAAAGCTGTTTAAATGTGGTTGTGTATCCTGATAAAAACATTGTATATCCTCATGTGTTGTTTTTAGGTCTACATGTCTGATCAATATTTACAACCTTCCTGTTTATATTCATTACTTCACTGTGCCTTGTGGTAAACATTATCTTAGTGATTATATAAATACAGTTGATTATGAACCCAGAACAAAGTGTAAATGTATCACTTTTCACTAACAATACAACTAGCCAGTGAATCAGGGTTTTTTTTAAGCCAGTGATTAATTTGGACTACACTTCTCCACTCATACTAAAAGTGCATGATGCTGCCCCCAAGTGGTTATTATGGGTAACTAACGTAAAACTGCTAACATTCCTTATGGTCTATTCAAAAAATATTAAAATAGAAAAAGGTTTTAAATTGTAATAATATTTAACAGTATTATTTTTTTTACTGTATTTTTGATTAAATAAATTCAGTCTTGGTGAGCACGAGACAGTTTAAAAACATTCTAAAATCTTTGTAATGACTTTAAACTTTTCAACAGTAGTGTAGACAAAAAGTGCAGTTGATAGTAGACATTGCAGAAAGTTTTTTCTAAACTATGCTCAACAGAAAAAAAATAATAAAATCATACAGGTTTGGAACAACATGAGGGTGAGTAAACGATGGCAGATTTTCCATTTATGGGTGAACTAATTCACCATGACTATCTGATATTCCTTCTCATCATGCGAATGAGAACATGTTTTTGCACTTTGCACCACCGTAATATAGTGTAAACCAATGAATGAGCTCGGTGAAGACCAGCAAGACCAAAACAATGGTGATGGTGAAGCAGAAACCAGGTTAAAGGTAGGTGGTTAGTGAACATGATTGCCTGTTGCTCTCTCTATCTGCTTTACAGCAGCAGAACTTACTTTTGGTTTCGTGTGAGGGGGCACCAGGGTGAGGGAAGGAGGCGCCTGCAAGTTGGAGCATGGGTGCAGAGCCAGTATGAGCATCTGATAGAAAAAGGAAGGGGTGGAGGGAGGACAGAGTGAGAGAACAAAAAAAGAAAGATGGAGAGAGGTATATGAAGGATGGATAATCATAGCAGGTAGATGGTGCCTGAGCTATTCCACACACAAGAACAAGAGTGAGACGAGAAAACACATGGTATAAGCATGAAACAGTGCACCAAGCATGTAAGACCACTAGGAGGCGCTAAACACAATGCCAGTACCCAGCCTGGGCAAAATGGAGCAGATCAAATCTCCAAATTGGTTTATTAAAGTAACTTAACAGCATAATTGCTTTTTAGTAAGAGTATTTGCTAAAACATCGCCCACAACTGTTGACACCAAATGTTTTAAAGTACTTAGCTGAATCTGAAAACACTTACTATTGAATGTGTACTACATTTGATGAAGAAATTACTTCTAGACCATTCTGTATGCATGCATGTATGTATAAAATCAATTTAGACCTATAACATTTGCAATGCTTGAATTGTTATGCAACCTACATAAGCTATATTTCCTGTCATTTACTAATATAACAACTTCTAATGTGGCATAATTTTTTTATGAAAGCTGTGCATTTGGACATTTTACTAATTTGACATTGCTTTTTGCATACTGTACAATAGGGAAGTAGACATATTTGGAAGCAGGAAGTGAGTTTAACAGTTGGTAAAAAAAAGGTTCCATATCTAATTAAGAGAGAGACAGACATTTATTTTGTTACTTAAGAGTCTAAATATTTTCTGGGGCCACTGTGAATATAAGACCCATGGGATCACCTGGCAAACTTCAACTAATAGAAAGTTTAAGGGAGGTTTATCAACCTGCCTTTCAGTTGTGCCTGAAAAGCTGTAATTTTAGCCCAATCCAGTCGTTTGAGGGAAAGGAGAAACTCATCCACTATGAAAACAGTGACCATGTTTTAAAAAAAGCAGAAACTTCCTGTTGATTTGGTCTTATTTGCGTCCTAATTTGGAAAAAGGGTGGAGGGGGTCAACTTCTCGTGATGAAAAAAAAAAAAAAAAAGACAACAACCTAAGTGTGAAGAAATGACTAAAGTGGCACTAGTTAATTTAATGACAGCAACGGATTGAGCAAATACTAGAAGACTGACTTTTGTTTGCTACACAAGAAACATTTGTACTCATTCCGATCACACACAAACAATTAATGCTGAAGTCACTGCTGTGCAAAACTTAAGGGCAAAATTGTGTGTGCCTGTTTGTACCAACCTTATGATTCCAGTTTAGCTAATTTGATCATTTGTTTCCAATTTCCTCATTTATAAAGGAATGCACATTTGGTGTGAACAGGGCAAGACAAGATGCAGCCAGAGGTGTGAAATTTAGCTGTGGGGAGCAAAGCATCATGCTGGTGTATATCTACAATTTGAGCTACTTCTCCTGCTAAAGAGACGGGTTTCTGATATTTTAAACATGGAAGAGGAGTGCAGATGGTTACGGCAGATGGTTGAGATGTTTGAGAGAGTTGCTGATCTGAGGTCAGGGGTGAGAGACACGGTGTGGTCGTAGTCTTACTGGTGACAGGTGTAGCGTTGTTGGGGGTGTCTGCCCTCAGGTACTGGGTGGTCTGGGTGGAAGGCTGAGACAGACCCTGAGAGCTTCCACTGTCGCTGACGCTAAAAGATTTAGAGAGAAGAAATTAATTACTTTAGGAATTGATATGCACCAATTTGAAAGGTACTTGGGCTTATATTAAGACTTACTATAACAAGCTCAAATCATTTTACTAAAACAGACTAGTCTTTCATTTTAAATGGTTTCACAGCCTCTTTTCTGATGAACTCATCTGTTTTTTCAGAAGGTGTAGGGTTTTACCTGGCCCTGAACCCCAGTGCATTTAAAAACTAAGTGCTGTGTAATTGTCCCAATTAAAGCCATTAGACTTCAACTCAAAAGGTTAAACACTGAAGCCCCTGGAGAAAGCCTCCTGAAACTCACTGAACCTAATCATGATCTAATGTCACAGACTCACCATCATCATTATTAAACAGTTCTGGTTTCTTCTGGTCTACTACTTGGGCTGTGGAGCACAAACAATCCACCGGTAGAAAACGGAGTCTGAGCACATTCTTGTTCAGAGGTTGGTGTGTTTTAGAAGATAAATGGAGCTCTGTCTCTCTTTCTCTAAATAGCAGCAGATAAAATCTAATCTACCAACCTTGTATAATGCTGAAAAAGACAGCTCTTTGTTCTGATGCCTAATTCAATTTCAGAAAAACACAATTAAAATACCCTTCTCTGGTATGAAATTAGCAGGAAAGAGATTTTTTTTCCTCTCCTGTCTTCTTTTGATAAACCCACAATGAATAGAAAATAACAATAATAAAAAAGAACCACACAAAATCTAAAAAAAAAAAATAGGATGGGGAGGGGGGGGGGGGTATCATGAGAAAATATGAGAACTACACTGTTTTGTGCATTTAAACTAACTGAACATTCAAACACAGAAGTGCATGCATATACATACACACCTGTCATCCATTTCCACTCTCTTCATACTGTGGAGGTGTAACACAGCAAGGATGATGGCTACCAGAAAGATGACGATGCAACACACACACACACTGATGTAGAAAACTCGTGTGGATGTGGTGGGAGCATTTGAACTGTTCGCTAAGAGCAAAAGAGAGGAGAGTGTTTACAAGAGCAGAGTGAAGATTGTCTCATTGTAGAACCACATTTACTAAAAAGGCCAAACAATAAATCGCAAACACTCACAGTCTATTTGTATGGTTGTGTTTGGGAATGGCAGAATTTTGGGGGACTCCGGCTGCTCAATTCCTGTAAAGTAAAAAAATAAGGGGAAGGATCAGCAAAGTCTAATGCCTATGCCAGTACACCATTTTATATCACTGAATATTGCCCATCAGAGGAACTAGAAAATTACATATTTTGCTCAAATTTCATCCCAAAATCTGAAAAAAAAAAAAAAAAAACACTCAATCTTGATGGGTCTCATGAGATTCACCTAAACACATAAACTGGTTAATTGTGGTCTCTTTTATGTTTGGTTTGTAAATTGTTGCCTGGGTAGTAAAATCTCACTCCTGCCACAGAAAGTGTAAGACACACAATATCTTCTTGAGTGCCACATACACACGCTGACCCAGCTATTCCACAAGGGAGAGGAAATTGGGGCATACACAAACTCCTTTTCTTCTCCAGCAGCTAATTTGGCTCATGTGCTTCAAATAAGCAGAGAATAAATTCACTGGCTAGTTCCTCTAGGGAAGCATATGACAGAAAGCTTGTGTTATTATCATATTTGCAGTCTCTGGCTATGTAAAACCTGACACACAATCTGCCAAACATACAAAACCTACAGCATACTTACAGAAAAAATGTGAAAAAACAAAAACAAAACAAGCATGCACCGAGAAGAGCTTAAGAAACAGATGTATTGTAGGAAATAAGGAAAAAGTGTATGAAGAGATCTTACTTCGGTAACACATTTTCCTGCGTTTGAAGTTGAGTACTGTGAAGTTGTTGGCTGGTGTAGTCAGGTTCAGCTGCACCGTAAGCACAGCCTCTCCATCAGCCTTTCCAGAGCAGAAAAGATCCACTCTGAACACTGTAGTGACACACAGAAAGTATACTTACTATATTAAATACTCAGTTACTCTATTAAATTGCTAATAACAGTTGTAAACAATGAATACAGGGCCTCATTTTTAACTTTTTAAGTTAAAAAATCCTACTGAACTACATGAGAAGACCAATTAAACACCAATACAAATGTCTGGTACAAAGATTTGGTCCAATTTTAGCATTGTTCAGACAATGCGAATAAACGTCAGACAGTTTGAATGCAAGTGCAAAATAACTCTCTGACAGTAGGTGGTGCAAAAAGTATTGATGTGTTTTTAAAGAGCCATTTAGATTTTGGATTCACTATCCTGTTTATTAGGATGGCCGCACACTAGACAATTTTAAGGCCGATTTTAATCCCGATTTGCACACCCGAATGATCGGGGGGTGTGGCCCGGTTCATGGATTGTCGCAAATAGGGATGGGACGAGATCCGATGTGTCCGGTGAGATCAGGCTGGTCTCGCGAGAACATTAGGATATCCTCGCAAAACAATTTGCAGTTTACATTAGAGCTGCACAATTAATCGTTTAAAGATCGCAATCTCAATTCAAACACACACGCAATCTTATTCCTGTAAGACAACTATTCAGCTTATGTCTATAACAACTGTTTCACATCGTGAGTGTCAGAGGAGCATGAGAAGCACGTTTTGTCACTGACCATGTTAACCTTCTGGGGTCTAAGGGGGTTTGGGGGCCTGGAGAAGTTTTGACATCCGCTGACTTTTGTGCTTTTTTCAGGTGCTTATAAACATATACATGGCTAAAGTCTAATAACACTGCAATCAGTACAAACTGGGCTACAATAATATGTAAATATCATGTATTTACATGACAATTATCCCACAAAATAACTTGAGATTCACTTGCAAGTGCAGTTAAACAGTTTATTAGGAACAATTAAAGCTGACTTTCAAAGCTGAATTTTTAGCATCATTACTCCAGTCACATGATCCTTCAGAAATCATTCTAATATTCTGATTTGCTACTCAAAAAAAAACAAAAAAAAAACAAAAACCACATTTATTATTATTATTATTATTATTATTTTTTTTTATTTATTTTTTTGATTAATTGAAAGAACAGCCTCGTTTGTAACATGATTATTGTATTTATCATCACTTGTGTGCTAAATAAAAGTTTTAATTTCTATATATACTTTCAGGCTGCTGCTGATCCAGAAAGAGCAACACAAAAAGTCTTTTCAACCACACAATTATTTCTGTGTTGCAGACACTTAATTAACATAAGTACTGGGATAAAAGTTTATAGTTTAGGTATAAACACTTATTCTCTACAGTAGTGTTCAAAACTAAAGTATCTTAACACGTGTATGTACTGTAATGCTTACACTCTTCCTCCAGCAGGTGGCAACAACTGCCAGTTAAAAAAAAAAAAAAGTGTAATTGAATCATTCATTCAGGAGATTCCAATAGTGAAACAAGTCTTTATCAATTGAGACACTGACTCCTTCATTTATTTATTTTTTAATTGTTCAAATTAATATATTTTTTCAAAGACTTAAGCAATTAACAATGTCAAAACCACTATTAAATTATTTTGTTTAGTTTTTCTAATCTTTTTTTCCTTCAGAATTGTGAGATAATCGTGATCCCCAATTTATATATATATAAAAAACATGATTCTCAATCGTGATACCTGCGATAGCCAATGAGAGCGAGCAAGCGTCACCTACCGGATGTTACTGAAACTTGGAAGCCACAAACATGCCATGAAAGCAGAGAACATCACCCATATTCTTTTTTATACTTTGTTTTTCACTGTGAAACAGAACGTGCACCAGGAGCTCCAGCTGACAACGCTGATTATCCTCTATTTGTTTTCTTCTCTAGTCATGTTTTATCTCGCGAGGGTCTGTGGTCTGGTCGAATCATCTAGTGTGTACGTTCAGAGGATTATAAGGCAAAAAATTATTGTTTGTGGTCTCCAATGATTTTAAAATCGTTTAAGATTTGAAAATCGTCTAGTGTGCGGCCAGCCTTAGGCAACACCAAGATGAGCCAGTTCAGGATTCTTCCTCTGCTATTCACTGTCACCACCAAGTCACCAATAGTTTAATGTAACTGCAGCGGCTCTGGGCATGTGACCAAAAGAATGAATCGTATAGGCTGGCCAGCTTTATTTCAGTGCAATGGAAAAGAGATTTTAACACCTCTCCGTGAAAAAAATAATAAAATAAATAAATAAATCATCTGCACTGACAGCATGTGAATGTTAATGCCTGTTCATTCAAATTAAAATGCTTAGCGCACTGAATTTGTCTTGGTGTGCAGACTGTGCACAGGTCATACAGGAATTAAGAGTAGATAAAACCTTAAAAAAAGCTGTGGGTTCTTAAGTTGTGATGTATAATCTTTTCATCAATAAAAGTCTGACAAGAATATTTTTTCCAATAGTTAACAGGCCTTTCTTATGTGAAGACCTTTAAGAATATGTAAAGGTAGAGTCACTATTTTTTAAATATAAAATACATTAAAAAAAAAAAAAAGAGCGGAAAATGATTCACTCACCTGAACGAGTGCGCGGGACCTCCCCCTGAGCAGAGATGTTGCTCTGAGGTTGATCCATAGCTGAAGTGTTTTCCACTTGAAACCCTAACCTGTAATCCACCTAAACAGCAGACAAGATATAGATATTGATACAAGTATGTGATTAAAAGACAAAAAAGATAATATAGTGAAATATTACAATTTAAAAACTGTTTTCTATTTTTATTTATTTTTTAATGTAATTAATTCATGTGATGGCAAAGCTGAATTTTTGCATCTATTTCTTCAATCTTCAGTGTCAAGATCCTTCAAAAATCCTTCTAATATGCTGATTTGGTATTTAAGAAACATTTATTATTATTATCACAGTTGAAAACAGTTGGGCTGCATTATAGTTTTGCAGAAACCATGATTTTATTGATTCTTTGATGAATAAAAAGTAAAAAAAAAAAAAAAAAAAAAAAAAAAAAAACTGACTGACTGACACCAAACTTTTGAATGGTAGAGCACATAGGATGTATGAACAGTGCTAACCTTGCTGCTGGAGTGCCATGTGAAATGTAGGCTGTTAGTATCACTGGGCACAGGCAGGATGAAGGAAAGGGCATAATGATTCACCACATCATCCCTTACATAGTACAACTCAGCATCAAGACCTACAGAGACAGAGAGAGAGAGACAGAGAGACAGAGAGAGAGAGAGAGAGAGAGAGAGAGAGAGAGAGAGAGAGAGAGAGAGAGAGAGAGAGAGAGAGAGAGACAGAGACAGAGAGACAGAGAGAGAGAGAGAGAGAGAGAGAGAGAGAGAGAGAGAGAGAGAGAGAGAGAGAGAGAGAGAGAGAGAGAGAGAGAGAGAGAGAGTTTTAATAAAAATGATAAAACTGATCAGGACTGAAAGAATTTAAACAGTTAAACATCTTTTCTCATTCACACAACCACCCTGCCTCAAGAGAGGAGCAAAATATAGTTTCATAATGCCAGACTCCATCTCTGCTCTCATATGAACTCTGTATTTCACCATAGAAACATCCTATGTGCTCATTTAGGCTTAATGTATTCCCCAGTGCCTGGAAGTATATGGTGCAAGAGGAAACCATGGCAACAATACATAAAATACATTCTTTCAGTGTGGTGAACAACCACTGTCTGACATAGTTCCACTTCCACGCAGGATCTGGAACAAGAACTGGATCCATTATATCACAGAGGGCAGGTATGACAGCCACTGAAATATGATTGCAATTTCCAATCAGGAGGATATGATTTACAACAGGCTCAAGTGTTCATGTTGATATTCTAGAATGTTTCCCATTAAACTGATGGGACCTTTGAAACCACCAAGACTGCCGCCCAAGTTTTGACCACAGTTCATTCCTCTCTCTCTCTCTCTAGCCTGTCCATTTAGAACCACTTGGAAAGGTTTTCATCCTACAAGAACAATATCCTCAATTGCCACCTCCACCATACAGTGAAGGGAAAATGTTTAAGGACTTCACCCCTCAAAGCAAAACATCTCTGCTTTCCACTGCCTGGCCTCCATTTTCTAACGGCGCTGTAATCTAAACAGTGTTTCCTTCCCGACTACATTCCTGGGAGAGACTCGACCTGAAATGCCTTTCTCCCAGGCAGCACAGCACACCTGCAATCCCAGTTACACTGCATCCAGCCCCCAATGAACAGCTGGAGAGTGGCAGTGATGATGAACACAAGAGTGAAATCTGAAGTAGAGGTTGATTCCCACACGAATGAGACACAGTGGCTATGTTTACATGCACAATTTTTGGTCCAATCGGATGGAATTCATTCCGATTGATGAATCTGAATGTAGTGTTTACATGAACGCTAAATAAATTGATCAGGTCGATGTGCGTGTTTATATGTCACAACCTTCAAATTGGAATTGATTTTTTTTTTGACATGCGCATACTGCATAGATCATACCCTTAGAGAAAACATAAAAATCAATATACAGTACACTACTGCTGGTCAACAGTTTTGAAAAAAAGTCTTGTACTCACCAAGGTGCAATTTGATAAAAATAAAATTGAATAAATAAATAAAAAATATCAGTTATCCAAGTTTAATATACCTTAAATTAAACAGCCATTACTTCAGTGTCACATGATTCTTCAGAAATCATTCTAATATGCTGATTTGCTGCTCAGAAGATTTTCATATAAATGTTGAAAACATTTGTACTGCTTAATATTTTCTGTGAAAACCATGACTCATTTTTTCAAGAATATTTCATGAATTGAAAGATCAAAAGGATAGCATTTAATACAAAAATATTTTGTTAACATAAAAAAAAATATTTTGACACTTTGAATCAATTTATCCTTGCTGAAAAAAAAGAAAAGAGAAACAAAAAAGAAAAAATTGTTAACAAGGTGTTAACCAAAAACAAATGTTAAACAATAATGTACAGCACATTATGGAAGATGAATGTGTTTGTAATAACCTTTTTTTCATATTTTTCCAAAAGTTCCATATAGGAACAAACATAAAATCTTTTTTTTTTTTTTTGCCTGTTGGCACATATTATTCATTCAGCCTAGTTGAGAAGCAGAAGTAGTTTTGATGAAAGTTAAAAGAAACATTTTTTAGAGATAATAATCTGAACTGATGAATTGTGCACAATAAAATGGGAAACGTATTGCAGCATATAGGGTGCATTTTGATTTCATATAGACTCAAATGGTTCAAAGAGAAATTGATTCAGACCATTTCTTGACATAATCTCATGTCCACTTCAGCAAAGCCTTTAAGCTCCAAAAATCTCACCTTTTCCTGCCAAAACAGAGACATTCAGCACCAGCTATATAGCAGCATTAAATGATTTTTGAGAACAGATCTAACTGTACATTCACATGGGGCGTCGGTGTTGACGGAGGGCGTTTCTGAAGCTTGGCGCTGACACGACCGGCATAGTGACAACAGCCAATCACATTAGTGTTCTGGTGTTGCATGAATGCGATTGGCTAGCATCTGCACTAGAGTATTTGCATAAGGCAATCTGATTGGTTGATGCCTGCGTTGACGCGTGTAAAGTTGAAAAAAATTTCAACTTTAGCCGCGAGCAATGGACCTAACGCAACGGACCCACAATTCATTTCGCCAATGCTTGACGTCACTCCATTCAAAGTAAACTAGAGTCGTTGACGTCGACACCCCGTGTGAATGGGGAGTAAGCCCTCCAGTGATATGAGGCTGCCCACTTATGGACCAAATAGGCTGTGAGGCCCCCAAAACAGACATATTCAAGATGCAGGAGTCCTCAAAGTTCAGACAGACATCCCGATTGACATAATCCTCTGAGTCCAGAAGAAAAGAAAATCAGCCAGCTGTGAGAGACTACTGAGGCGTGACTTATACTACATATATAACCAAAGACTTGAGACTAATTAACGTTCCCATGTCTTGCACCATGTGACCTGTCTGGAGCTACTTTTGTCCCCACTGCTTTGATACCCCTTTGATTAAAGCCATGTGAGTAGTAGACTCGCATAACCAGACCACTGACTGGTGCTCACTGTAGCTTATTCTTGTCATGAATCTTCTGCTACTTAGAAAGAAATTTAGAAAGAAAAGGCAATTTGACTGACATAATTCAACCATCTAGTAGTTCACATTGCCATTTAATCTAAAATTAATTAAAAAAAGAAAATAAAATCTTAAAATAATTTATTCAATAAATTGAATAAATTGGTGTCCCTTTACTTCTAAGAAGTTGCATAGAACCAACCAGATTGAAACTGGAAATTTCAGCCAACTTTTGTCATTTTTGTATGTAATGTGCATCAAATGGTCATTGAACAGACTGTGGATGGTCTGTGCCATCTGAGGCTGAGACTAAATGTTCAGAGGCAAGAAAAGTTGAAATTATAATGAAAGAATGGATTGAAGTGACATTTCTTAAATGAAATTCCTTTTTTTCTCTCTCAATCTCTGGCACTACAATGATGATATATTGAGAAAGGAATTTGCAAGAGAATGAAGCCTTAGCTCAGTCATACACTGAGCCCACAAAAGAGTGGATGTAGAGGGTGTTGAAGTTCATGGGTCAAGTGTGCTCAACCCTCTGACCAGAGTTTTCAAAAAGAAAGCAAGAGGTTGTTTGAAAATAGTTTCCTGTGTGGCATAAAGTGCTCACACCCTTGAATAACTGGTCTATTACAGGATGATTAGGAGAATGAGTTTATTATAGCATATGTGCAACCTGTGGTTCCAAGCTTGTTTATTTGCAACTCTGTGGTGGTGACCATTTTTAACCTTTTTTCTTTAAGCTCAAGTAACAAGTTTGTTTCAAAAGAGCTGCGGTAAACCATACATATATAAAAAAAAAAAAAAATAAAGTGTGGTCTCCGCTTGCAAAACAAAATCTTTGCATCCCCTCACGGCAGTACTCTGTAATGTCTTTTTATGTAGTTTCAAAAACCCTTTCATGGTTCAATTACTTCCACTCTGAAAAAGCAGAGACCAGGGAGAAAACATGTCCACAGGCAAGATGTCAATACAGCATTATGTCAGTGAATCTTGCTCAAAGAGCTTGCCAAAGATCCAGCACTGTATGCGAGTCATCTTGGGGGGGGGAAAAAAAGACATGGCAGAATTGGGAAATGCAAAGAGAACAGGCAAGATTTAAATGCTTATATAAATCAGAGTGATGTGTCAACTCCTAGAAAAAAAAAACCACTCTATGGTGGTTTAAAAATCATAAAAATGTACTAGTTATGATGCAACTACTTCAAAACATAGTAAGAATTTGTGGTTTTTTAAATGTGGTCTAGGACTCACAACAAGACTTTTCTGTTTTGAACACTCAACACAGAATAAAACTGAAGTCACAGACAATACATGAATGAAAAGGAAATGATTTACATCCATGTCATTTCCCCACAGCCAAGGGTATAGACCTGCAGTTTTGGATTTCTTGGCCTCTGGAGATCACATTTCTGTCTTCAGAAAGGTACAACAAAAAACTGAGAGCCAGGAGAAGAGGTAAGCACAGGTAGAACAAAGAGGCTCCTGTACTCAGGGTCCGAATTATCCTAAATCCCTCAGTGCACAGGGCATAACTGCACAGCAGCCAAGCTCAGAGAGAGAGCAGGACAGAGGAGAGAGTGGCTGTTGTGTACTGATCAAGTTCTAGCATAGCAAACCAAGTAAGAACTCCACAGGCAGATGAAACCTTCAGCTAACAAGCAGGCTTGAAGTATGCGAGCCAAGTATTTCAAAAGCTTGATTTTAGAACCTTAATCTTGGATTTCAAACCCTGGAGTGCTATATCCAATTCAGCCTCTATGACATGCTCTATATTTAATCATATAACTATGTAAATTATGTCACACAATTTTAGCAGATTGCCAGTTAGTTTACATTTCATTTTTAGGTATGTTTTTAACAATTTCTTTGGGTAACAAAAAGTAATTACTTTACAGTAAATATGTAAATTAGAGCCCTGCACAGGCCTCAAATTTAGGCCCTAGCCCGGCCCGTGTGCAACAGCTTATCAGAATTACCAGCCCAAGCCCGTCTTTTTCCCCCCAAAACAGCTAATACTACGGTTTCAGCTATTAAAATAGTGCAGTTTTGTATGTAATAGCAAAGTGATTATATTTCGTTTAGTTTTTTTATTAATTTAGAAAAACGATTGGAGCATTTTTTTGTTCGTTAAATATAAGTTTTTGTTTTTTTCCAAAGTAAGGACCAAGCAGCCAGCAGCAGACTGAGTCTATGTTTGATTAATTTAGCCTTCTCCAATCATCTAGACTTACCTAAAATAAAATCTATAGATATAAAACAGCTCAAGCATATAACAATGTTTAAACGTTAAACCTAGATAAAAGTGCACTGTATCCAATAGTTTGTGCGAAGAATGGAAGCTAAAGCACGCTTTGCAGGACATGGAGGGACCAGCGCGATCACTTGCATTTTTTTCAGTGGATATGCCATCATTTTTGCTCATAAAGGTAAAAGCAATACCTCATTCATAATTGTAAAGGATCTTCTTTTATTTGTGTGCACTCACAATATCAACAAAACGTTATGCTTTAAAAAAAAAAACACAAACATGATGCGCTTTCTGCCGTATCATCTTGAACAGGAGCGCTCTACAAAAATGAATAAACTCAGCAAATACAAACCTCACAGTCACAGAAATAATAAATATCTATAGAAAGCTTGAAAGTACTACTTTACTAGTTCACTCAAAAATGAAAATTCATCCATGTTTTACTCAGGTATGTGTGTATCCTAGGTGTATGTGACTTTCTTCTTTCAGACGAATCAAGTGTTGATGAAAAAAAGTATTACATTTGAAATCTGGATATTTATCCAACAAAAACACATAGATTCGCTACAGGAGGCCTTTATTCACCCCCCGGAGCTGTGTGAGGGACGTTTTATTACAGATGCACGCACTTCATTTCACGTTTTACAAAAAGTTAGTACAACACACATGCTGCTCTGCTCTTGTTCATCTTCAGTTCTCTCTTCACAGCAGTTCAGTCAGTGTACTGTTTGAGTAAATGAATAACCCTGGGATACTGGTTTATTTCGACTCAGAGGGAGTGTCAGCAACGTAAAAAAAAAAATGTAATAACTTAAGTAATTTGTGGATTAATGCTTACTGGAGACGCGAACAGTTTCAAACGATTCAGTCCGATTTGGTGAACTGGTTCAACCGGTTCACTAAGAAGAACCAGTTAAATCGAATGATTCGTTCACTAGTACAAAGGGAAGAGATATTGATACGTAGTGTATTAAATCTATGCGTTAGTTTATTGAGCCTTTTCTTTGAACAGTTTTAACATGCTCTTGAAGAGAGTTCCATCGTTTTGACCATAGTAACCGAACGCAACACGCAGTTTGATTGCTGAATGGAGGTCGACACATAGCCGCAGCGGAAAGAATAGTTTATGTGAACTTGAATTTAATGACTTCAAAATTAATCTGTATCTCACATTGAACTATAGGACAGTTTTAGAATACTTGAAATATCGTGCAAGAAAACATTTTGATGCTTTATAATGTTTTTGTGCCTTTCGTGGGGCTCAACAATAACACAGAATAGAATACACACAATATCTGATTTGGATCGGTCTCGTCTGACCGATAACCAATCTGGCAGAAAATGGCAGTATCAGAGCCGATACCGATCCTGAGTATCGGATCGATGCATCCCTAATCAAAACAAGGTGCAGGTGTTTTTATATCACTGTATTTCTGAAGGAAGACTCTAATTAGTCTATAAAATTTTCGATGTCATTTTCATTTCATCTTGCATGTTATATGCCTGATAAAGCAGCGTTTGTGAGCTCAGCGCTGCTTTGTGTACAGCAGTCACTGGGGAAACCTCTGTTTTTTTCCGGCTTTAAAGCACCACCTGCTGGGCAGAGAATGAATTTGCATTTTCAGTAAGTCTGATTTATGCAGCAAACATATTTTGCTTGTTATCAAAAATAATCTACTCTAGAGGGACTACTTGTTGTTATTGATTCTATTTGGAAGTCTACTGGAAGTTAAGTTAGGGCCAAAAAAGCACGCACATTTGTTTATGTTGTTGCCGTTGAAACAGTCTATTTTTAGTAGATTGTGTGTAATACACAAAAGAGTGATGATCAGGTCAACACACACTGAGGTATAGACATTTAAAAAAACAACAACAACAAAAAAAACAACCTGTGCTGGTATCGGACCGGTATAGTCTGATACTCAGAACTTTTGGTATCGGATCGGGATTGGTTCTGAAAAATGGTATTGTGCCACCCCTATTTAAAACACTAAGTTACAGCTACAATACTATGCAACTAGAAGCAGTCTATAAAACCTACGATGGGCCAAAGCAAGCCAAAAAAAAAAAATCACCAGCATACAATAACAATAGGGTGGATTGGACATGATTGCGGCCACACACACAAGCCAGTAGGCCAGAATGTGTGACATTTCTAATGAGAGATATGCATGCACCTAGTTCAAGGTTCACAGGATGCAGTGTTTGCACAGGGGTGTGGAAGCCAAAGGGGCCGAGGGGTCAAACCAAATCTAAACAGATGGTTGAACATGCAAAATAAAGAGATCTTGAGTCTCATTATCATCAAGAACGTCAGCATGGCTGCTATATTGGAGACCCTCGAAAGTAAGAGTTCAGCACAGATGGTCAGGAGGGTAATCAGTGTAATACCAAACAGGTGGGGGCTAAAAGTAAATGACAAACTAGCAGGCAGGCAGATCCAGAGTGCAAATCAGCAATGGACAGAAAACCACTTTCAGATGTGACTTTGGCACTTCCAGGCTACCTATCATAAGGCTGAACACACTGTCCATAATAAACTGAACTGGACGGGGTGGGGTGGGGTGGGACACAACGGCAGTAAGCCCAGCAAAAACAGCACTGGTGTCACAACTTAGACGGCTGGTGAAAATAACCCAAACGATGGTGAAGTGTAGGAAGAAAACATCTCCCAGCAGAGATCTGACCTCTGGAGGACCACAGCCCAGTGTGGGATCAACTGCAATTACCACACACACACATTCTCCCCTGTGAAATTTTAAAGGGATTCTGCTGGTGTTGATAGTCTGAGATCTCACTAACATAATAAATGAAATAAAATTAATTTTCCACACTTCAGGAAGTCAGCTTCACCAAGAGACTGTATTCAGACAAGCCTATTTAAGATGAAACCAAGACATGAGTGCATTCATTTTTATCCATTCCACTACAAACCCTTCAAAAATACAAACCATATACATGACTTCACACATTCTATAGTTCTATAGACCAACATGTCTTTTCATGCAATGGAATGTCCTATAGAGGGAGACAGGATCTGACAAAAGATTAACACAACCTCAGATTCCAGAGATATTGTCATCTGCTTTGTGTGATGACAATCAACTAGTTTTCCACATTTTCTGAGGAAAGTGGTGGTGCTCATCCACCCCGATGCCATGGCATTATGATGTAGTGCTTTGAATGATTTTTATTGTTGCTATGCCTTACTGACACAAATCAAAAGTGCCCATGTCAGAGCTTCTATGACATCCTGGTCTCAAGATGTGGTTTGAGTTGCTCTTTCAAATGTAATTCCTTTGCTTGTTCAATTTTCTGCCAGGTGAGATTCGCAAGTCTGATCAGTTAAAGTAACAGAATCTCTCTGTAACACAAGAATTTGTGTGGCTGTTTAAACAATCTCATACTATGTCTTTATAAACAGTCTGAATCAAAGTTTTGGTGTAATGGACTGTAAATAGAAGGACATACATCTCTCAGGTTTCATTAAAAATATCTTTGTGTTTCCAAGATGAACAAAAGTCTTAAATGACACGAGGATGAAAAAAAAAATGAAGACAGAATTTCCATTTTCGCATGAAATATCCTTTTACTTTATGGTAGCTTTAAGAAAACCACCAATAACAACCAAAAGTTCAAAGTAATATTTTCATTCATATTTTTACCAGAATCTTTTCTCCTGAATATTTCTACAGTTCTAACAGTATCCTTCAAACTGTGTAAGACCAGGGTCAACAACTTCTTGTTATATTGGTACACAAACCATTTCCTTAATTTATTTTTTTCTAAAAGTAAAAAGGAAAAAGAAATAAATGAATAAAAAAAAAAAAAATTATGTTACAGATTGTAAGGAATGAAATATGGAGACAAATTCAGATAAATATTTAAGTTTCCAGAATTCAAAGTCAAACCACTGCAGGGCTGTACGTTAACTTTTTTTTTTTTCACGTAGCACTGGTGCTAGAGGTTGAAGGTTTTGTAGCATAGGCCAAAAAGTTGTAGCACAAGTATAAAATTAGGGATGCACCGGTTAACTGGCCATAAATCGGAACCGGCCGGTTTTTGCTTAAAATACGCGATCAGCAAACGGCCGGGTTTCCGTCTTTTTTCGGCCGATTTTTCCGGAAGTGCGCCCGCGTGCACAGACTACATTGTAATCATTCGCTATCATGTCATTTGTGTGGAAGTATTTTGAAATCTGTGCGCAGGACACGGGCAGCCGTTCAGCACTGGAAGTGCAGAGTTACATGTCTGAGGTACAGATAGCAGGAAGTGATAAGACGGTGGCTTACTGGCGCACAAATAAGAGCCCCTTTTGTGGGAGCACTGAAGCTGCGCGAGCGTACTGTACCTGTCCGCGCCCTGCACAAGCGGAGACAGTGAAGGGATGTTCAGCTCAACTTCTCGCGTGTTGGATGAGAAACGAAACGGACTAAACTGTGACTAAACTGAAATGCTTTTTTTTTTTTTTTTTTTTGTAAAGTAGAACTTGCATACACGTTTAAAAAAGCCAGAAGTAAACTTCAGTTCTGTATAGAATGATTATTTTTATTTTACCTTAAAATTACATCGACTTAATTTGATTAAAAAAAATGACCTGCTGCAGCACACTGAAAAAAGTTTCATTCATCCAATTAAAAAATGTTAGGGTAATGATTCACATCTATATTTTTTACTTGAGACAATAGTTATTTATTTTTCATTGGCTCAAGTAAAAAAATATAGATGTGAATCATTACCCTATTTTTTTTTTTTTTTATTGGACGAATGAAACACTTTGCATCTTTGTTTTATTCGCACCAACATTATTTGATTTGAATATTTTGGAATAATTTATTTATATAGCATACTTTATATAGCATACTTGGTAAAGACTTTTTTTTTTTTTTATTTAAAACCAAATTTAAAAACTAAAATACTGAATGCTGATTAAGAATCATCTTCTTGAATGTGTGTTGATTGGTTGATTTTTTTTTTGTTGAAGTGTTGTGTTGTTGCCTTTAATTTCACATGGTTACAGTTAATCTTTTCATTTAAGGCCAGTTCTATGTAGGTTCAACCCAATTCAAAAACAGAAGCTTAATGCTGATGTCTGTACCATCTATGTTTGTATTGAATGTAGGCTACTTACTGTGCAGTTACTGCTTTTTTTTTTTGATTGTTTTAACTGCGCAGTTACCACGCCAAAAGCCAGTTTGGCCTATTAAATACCAAAAAACATCTTGTTTATGTATATTTTCCTTCTTTCTTGTTTGTTGCTTAAAGAAAAAAAAAATATCGGAAATCGGTATCGGAATCGGCCAGTTTGCTTGTAAAAAAATCGGTATCGGAATCAGCCATGAAAAATCATGATCGGTGCATCCCTATATAAAATGTCTGTTATGTCTGAAAGCAAACACAAGTAATGGAGATCATCACTTAAAGAGGCACTGATGTTCCATACAGAGCACAAAAAATACATCATCACAAAAATTGTTTTTAGACAAAGTTTTCTTAATTTGCTAAAAATGGAAGAGTGCAGAAACAGTGCTTTAATTTCAGGTACAGTATTTAGCAGTAACATTCAAGAAACTGAATGAACAAATATTAAAATAAAACAATATAGACATACACTATATACATCAATTTATACTTTTTTTAAAGCAACTGACTGATGATAAGTTCATCAGTCAAGAGCAGGGAGTGATTTTTCTCTGTGTTTTGTTGTTTTATTAAAATTAAAAGAATAGTTCACCAAAAATAAAAATTCTGTCATCGGTCTTTCAATTCTGTCATAGTGTTTCATTTCTATACCATAATTTAGTTGTTTTAAACCTGAATTAGTTTATTTCATCTGTTGAACATAAAAGTTATTTTTGAAGAATGTGGGTAACCAATCAGTTGTTGGTCCCCAGTGACTTCCATGGTATTTTTCCTAATGTCAAAGTCAATGTGGACCAGCTACTGTTTGGTTACCCACATTCTTCAAAATATCTTTTGTGTTCAGCACAAGAAAGAAATTAATACAGGTTTGGGACAAAATGTGAGTAAATAATGACAGAAATTCATTTTTTGGGTGAACTATCCCTTTAATGACAGTCGGCAGTTACTTGTTCCTTTAAGCTCTGCACGTGTTTCTCTCTCAACTGTTTACTTTCATTTTAGACGTAACCAGCTATGTTTATATGTAACCTTGTGTGTTTTTGACAGTATTAGACGCAAAATCGATCAGACGCGAAAGACAACTTAATCCAATAATCAGGCGCTTTTTGAAAGGCTCTTGTGAGCGCGCTTCATGAGTACGCGCTCAGAAAAAACACATGCAGAACAGCACGTGAATAGGCATGGGCCGGTATGAGATCTTGACGGTATGATAACCTTAAGCAAAAATATCACGGTTTCACGGTATCACTGTATTGTACAGCTCTGAAATGCGTTATTTTTAAATGGCTGGGTAGAAAAAAAAATCCAGCTGGACACAATATATTTTGTTTTTGATCAACATACAGAATATTATAAACAGTAGAATTAATTTTTTTTCTTTGATTTGTTTCCTAAAAAGAAAAAAAATAAACTGACATCTTTATTTAACCTAAATCTGTAATTACAGTTATTTAATTTTAATTATATAATTCATATAGGCTACATATATATATTTATATAATTTCATATCATTTACTTATATGATAATAATCATACACATAATTTGATTTAATAATAACCCGATGGTTGCCGATCGCGTAAAGGCCAGAGTATATTTCGGCCATCCGCGCACCGTCGGCATTATGTTATTTTCGCCATCAAGAGGGCTCGCGGACAGCCGCTCACCCCGTGGTACTTTCGCATGTGAGCTCATCTTTCGGCCGTCCGCGCACCGTCGGGATTGTGTTATTTGGAGGAGGAGGGGTCAGTGTTACTCTCTACACTGCACTCAGCCCGAGGGATTCCTACTCTTTCAGTCTTTGAGGAGACCTGGAAAACGGCGCATACCGCAGGAACAGTATAATGGAAGATATTAGTGGTTTTGAAACCGTGACATTTTTAAATCGTGGTATACCTTGAAACCGGTAATCGGCCAATGCCTACACGTGAATGAAATGTTTAACCGGTATTGCTTTAATAAAGCAGATGCAGAGAATGTAGTTTTGTGACTGCACATAAGTGCAGTGTCCCGTGAGAGTAACTTTACCGCTGAGCTAACACTGATGTGAATGCATGTGTGGCGTTGTACATTATATTGAGACGGAGGGAGGTGCCAGAACTGCAGCTGGTAGAATGTGCACTGTAGCACGAAACAATGAGATTTCTTCAAAAGCAGACCGTGGAGACATTTTAATCATTCACGATCAAAAATCGGCATATTGCACACCCCTAACGACCAAGTATAATCAATCTCACACACACAAACAAGCACAACGAAATCACTTCACACTATTAAGTGGCTGTTATGAACATGCAAAACTGTATCGCACCTATGCTACAGTGGTAAATTCATTCATCGCACAGAACAGCTTTTTCGTAGCACGTGCGACATATGTCGCACTGTACAGCCCTGCACTCTGACTGCATTGGTAACAGAATAGGTCGATTTTTTTTTTTTTTTTTTTTTTTACACTCAGCCTACCATGTATTCTAAACCAGAAAAAGTTTCAAACAAGAGTAAAAAGAGAACAGACTTCATGACCCCCCCAAAAAAAGAAAAAAGGGGGGAAAGGGGCAACCCCCACCCCCCTTTAGTGTGGCAGTTCGAATAGACAAGCATACAAATGAGAACACTACTGCCAGTCATTCCTATTCTATTCATGGACTCCTTTTGTGATAGCTCCATGCTCGTCTTTCAGCTTGCCTTGAAAGCTTTCTTCAACCTCTTTTCTAGCTTTGGGCACAAGTTCAAGTCGAGTGACTATGCGGGCAAAGCACAAGAATCTTTCAATGATGCCATACTCTGCCCTGTTATTTTAGAAGCAGCTGTAAGGCATCTTTAATGGGGAATGATTTTACTTGATACAGGCTGTGGTTTCAGGCTTGGTGGCATTCCAGTCAACCATTATCTCTTCTACCATCCCTAGTGAAAATTTGAGCAAAGGGCAAAAAAAAAATCCTATAATATAGCGCCCACTTTCCACTACTTCAGTAGATGTGATGCTCTCTACAGATCACTAATGGATCTTCCATGTACCGCAGGCAAAAACAGAAGTACACGCACAGGAAACTAAACGCAATTGATGCATTAAAGGTCACACATTTTACACCTTTCTGGAGTTTTATTTTAGATTTTGATAAGAATATGTATTTGTGGTATAAGTACCAAAAACCATCTCAATATATTTTTAGGGCTCCTTTCTCAGGAGGTCTGCTTAGAACAGGTCGATTAATATTCATGAGCCGCTCTTCTGATTGGCATGTTGTTTTCTGAATGACGCACGGCCAGGCCAACCCCAGGTTACTAGGGTCAGCCAACGTCACGGCGCTAGCTGGAGGCAGCAAAACAAAGGGGAAACAGGAGGCGGCCCATTAAAACCAGCGCAGATTCGGCTACATAAGGAGCTTAAAATATCATCTTGTTGTGATGTTGGGTGCCAGAATCGACATAATACTGCCTCAAATTAGAAATTTGATCGTATGTCTGCTGCCTTTGAATGTAATTTTATTGTGATGTTGGGTGAAATATTCGACGTATTTGGTTATACGGTTTTTAGTTTTGATGGATGTACAGAAACAATCATTAAAAATACTTGAGTTTGCAGCGTACACTTCTTATCAGAAAAGGTTCAATAAAGTATTGTCTTTTGTTGTTATGGGTACGTCTATGGATTTCTTGCCATATGTCTAAGTTTCTTGCATCTCACGACTATGTCGTGTATGAAATAATGTCTGTGTGCATGTGTGTAAAACAACAAACTGATGATTTATATATAATAATTTGTCATTGTATATACATTGTTGTGATTAATTGTGTCTGGAACAATAATGTGGCTGGAAATTTCAGTTTTGACAATATGGGACCTTTAAGTGAAACAACCTTTGGAATGAATTGACAGTAAATAATATTTTGTATTTTAATTAGTAACTTGTCATTTATAAGTTATCTAGACTTTTATTTTCATCCCAATTTGGCCACAACAGATGAGCAACATGAGTGTGTGGGAGGCACAGGAAGCCCCAGGTGCTTCAGCAGGAGTATAATAAGTATCTAAGTGTGTGTGTTTATTTATGTGTGGTGACCAAAACTCACTGAAACCCCCCATCGGTGAAGGATTTATAGGCTCGGACAGAGGCAAGCACATTTGGAGAAATAATTACTAATACACCCAGAAAGTATCTCAGTAAATGTATACCCCACATGAGCATTGTTAGGAAGTTCTGGGTTGTGCTGCTTTCCCCAGATTGTGTGTGTTGAAGTCAACATGAAAACAAAAGTAACAAAACGTTCTTCCTTCATAATTGTGGTCTTTGTGCAGACCTCTTCAGTGCACACTATTCCGAATAAAAAAAAATTGTCTTAGAAATCTTTCATCAAAACATAATAGCTCACTCGGACACAACTTTATTTAGGTGTTATTTATATAATACTTTTTTTTCTATGTCATCAAGTCCACTTAACCATGGATAGCTGGCTATTGACATTACACAATCCAATTTAAATATATCCTGTCTCACTCAGAAATTCATCAAGGTAAGAAATAAAATTGCCTTTATCTGGTAGCTTTTGTACAGTGGCCCAGTAGTGCATAACACAACGAAATCTCCACAACACAATGGAAACAAGTTGTAACACAACAAAATTAGCACAACACAATGGAAACAAGCCACAACACAACAAAATGAGTCCTATGCGTTGTGTTATGACAATGTCGTTATGTTGCGGAGATTTCGTTTGGTTGTGTGCTACTGGAGTGCCACCATAAAATTCTAATAAAGAATTTAGAGATGGATTTGATGTAGATCTATGGCAGAAAGATCAACCAGGTGTTTTGTAGGTTCACATTTTAGGCCCAATGTTTGCAGTGTTCTGGGAACAAACTTTTGGCCTCAGACATACAGAGTTCAGGTCACACTTTAAATGCAGACAGATTTGCTTCAGAGAGAGTAACAAGTAATGACGCAGAAAGTATTACGACTGGAACTACCATTTGGTCAGTTTTCGCCACCCACTTAGCCTTTATTTCATTACAGTACACCATGCCATCACAGTGAAAAATTGAAACAGGCCGTCGGTTTAAGGTCACCTACATTCTTTACTAATGAAACACTGTAGATATCATCATCTGAAAAGTGTTTGTTCCATTCCAAATGCTCACAGAGGTAATAGATAAAAGCAACCGTGATGATTAACATCAAACAAGATTACAAAGACCAATCCTAAGGCTATTCTTCAATCCAGACACAACCGCTCCTCAAAGTAATGGAACGTAAAGTTACGTATATTATATTACATTCATTTTAAAACATGTTTATAGGCACCACATCATAGGACTTTCAGTCTTTGGCTCCTAAACAGAAACCTTTAGGAGCCAAATTACCTTTTTAGATGAAGAATTATAGATAAACATGTTCAGAAGTCTTCAATTCATTCAGTACAGCTTGTTTAGGCCTACCTTTTAACAATCACCGCTTCTATGTGCTAGAGAAGTTTTAGTAAAAACTATAACTAAAGACAATTTAACTTACACAAAATACATTTTTTCTAGTGGTGATTATAAATTTGACTTAATTTGTTCCATATAAAAAGCACTGCTTTGCAAGAACATTTAAAAAGTAACCAATAATATATATATATTTAAGTATTTGATTTTTTAGACTACCATTTATTGATTTCTTATATCCAACACATGAATATGTATCTTTATTTGCATTGTGTATGAAACAACCAGTCAAAAACCAAAACCTGAAGTACACATCTCAGCAAGAGTTCCTGATTCATCTCACAACTGACTCGAAGACTCATTTCATATGCATAATTTGTTCACAAATCACACTATTACAAAATTTTCCTGAACTGTTAATAATAGAGCCCTGAGGTAGTCTAAACGATACTGCTCAGTGTTGCCAACCCTCTACAGACACTTCAGCAATTGATTCGCCTTTGGCTAGTACATTTTTTTTTGTTTACTCGCCAGATTGAAATATATATATACTTTCTCTCTCTCTCTCTCTCTCTATATATATAAAGCTGTGCCATTTTACAAACGTGTGTGTGTGTGTGTGTGTGTGTGTGTGTGTGTGTGAAACGGCACAGCTTTTTAAACTTCTGAAAGTACAATCTTAACATCAGTCAGCCAAGCAGTCAAGCATTATAATATGATAATCAAGTACTATTTAATAATAGAAGTTGAGTTATTAGAATTAAAACTTGTTAACCATGTATGAATGCAAACTATTCATTTTAACTGAACTTAGCACTGGTGGTAATTGTTGTGTGATTTTAAATTTTTTTCCAGACTCATCTTTTCTGATTGTTTTTCACTAGTTTTGCATTTGGCTCGGGTCAGTGTCACTACTGGTAGCATGAGGCGAAACCTGGACCCTACAAAGGTTGCACAGGCAGTCCAACTCCTCCAGGATGCCGCATCAATATGTGCCATTGCCAGAAGGTTTGCTGTGTCTCCCAGCACAGTCTCAAGAGCATGTAGGCGATTCCAGGAGACAGCCAGTTACTCTAGGAGAGCTGGACAGGGCAGTAGAAGGTCCTTAACTCATCAGCAGGACCTGTACCTGCACCTTTGTGTGCAAGGAGGAACAGGATGAGCACTGCCAGAGTCCTACAAAATGACCTGTGTGAATGTGAATGCCTCTGAGAAAACAACCAGAAACAGACTTCATGAGGGTGGCCTGAGGTCCTGACGTCCTCTAGTGGGCTCTGTGCTCACTGCCTGCCACCGTGTAGCTTGATTGGCATTTGCCATTGAACACCAGAATTGGCAGGTCCGCCTCTGGCGCTCTGTGCTTTTCACAGATGAGAGCACATGTGACAGATGTAAAAGGGTCTGGAAAAGCGGTGGAGAATGTTATGCTGCCTGTAACATTGTTCAGCATGACCGGTTTGGTGGTGGGTCAGTGATGGTCTGGGAAGGCATATCCATGGAGGAACACAGAGACCTCTACAGGCTAGACAATGGCACACTTACTGCCATTAGGTATCGGGATGGAATCCTTGGACCCGTTGTCAGACCCTATGCTGGTGCATTGGGTCCTTGTTTCTCCTGGTGCACGACAATGCCCGGCCTCATGTGGCGAGAGTATGCAGTCAGTTCCAGGAGTATGAAGGAATTGATACCATTGAATGTCCCCCACGCTCGCCTGACCTAATTCCAATAGAACACCTCTGGGACATTATGTTTCAGTCCATCTGACGTCGCCAGGTTGCACCTCAGACTGTCCAGGAGCTCAGTGATGCCCTGGTCCAGATCTGGGAGGGAATACCCCAGGACACCATCCTTCGTCTCATTAGGAGTGTGCCCTGACGTTGTCAGGCATGCATACACATATGGGGGCCATACAAACTACTGAGTACCATTTTGAATTGCTGCAATGAAATTTCAGCTTAATGGACTAGCCGGCTACATCCTTTTTTCACTTTAATTTTGAGTGTCTTTGAATTCAGTCCTCTGTATGTTGAAAATTTTCATTTCCATTAAACAATGTGGCATCTTTTCAATCCTAACAAATTACCCAGTCCATATCAGTATAGATATCCTGCATGATATTTTTCCCCATTGAGATCTGATGTGTTTTCAAAGTGTTCCTTTAATTTTTTTGAGCAGTGTATAATGTGCCACTGTGCTTAACAAGGCAGCCCAAATGACGTAACAGGCAACGCGCTGTCTGCCCCGTGATGACTTCCACCTGCTGGGGTGTGTCAAAGGACGATGATCTTGTATCGACGATAGCCAAAGATATTGTCAAAAACAACAATTACTGGCAATATTAAGAGGATTTGGCATTTCCAATTAATGTAGGCCGTTATATTCTTATTTTAATTATGACTATTATTATAATGAAATTACTTTTATTATTAAATTAAAATTACAATTAATTTGCTCCACAATATTGGCTACCGCATAAAATGACTTTTATTATTAAATTAAAATTTTGGTTTATTTGCTCCTCAATATTGGATAAAAAAAAAACCCGACTTGTAAAACAGGTCTATATACAATGAATTTAATTATAGTTAAAATATAAGCTCAGCAGTCATCAATTAAAATCAATTAATTAAAAGCTTTAGCCTATTTCAAGTACCAAATTTCAAAAACAACCTGTTTAACACGAAATACGTTTCTTGTGTTTTTTTGTTCTTTTCAATATGTATGGGCCACAAGAGAAATATTAAGGAAATAAATGAAAACAGTTAGCTATATACTGTTATCAGCATATGCTGAAGTAGATTGGTCTCTCGTCGTCTCTGAGAGAATATGCGGTGACAGATGCCGAAAGCTCCATCATTACTGCGTCATTTCATTTTTACTTTCACTTTCTGTATAGTGAATTGACTGAGATTAAGACGTTCACCAGCATTACTCTTGCACAAAGTTTGCACATTGCTTATGGGATATCCATTGGCCCGCCTTCATGGTTTAAAACAGAAATATTTGCAACATTGCGACGTAAGCAATTAAAACTTGGTAACCATATATAAATGCATATTAGTCATTTTAACTCAATTTAGTTGGTGGTGGTGCTTTTTTGGTCATTCTGTGTTTCTGTAAAAAAAAAAAAAAAAAGGTAATAGCCTAACAACAATACTGGTAAGATAATACTGTGAATTCTACTAATAAGAACAATATAAAACGCAGTAAGGATTAACGAGTTGATGGATTCATAAATATTAATCAGGTTGTGTGCATTCGCTCAACTTATACTTAGCCTCCAACTCACACACTGGCGAGTAAAATCTGAGAATTTATTAACCAGTGGCTAATATAAGACATCATTTAGTCGCCCAGAGTGAAGATTTAGTCTCATATGTAGGGGGTTGGTTGCCAAGCACACTGTTGTCACGGATTGTTTTTTCAGTCTGTGAGTTGAAGTGACAGCAACAGAATTGCATGTCCTTGAGAATAAGTTAACCTTGAAAATGCTTCATCTGCATTCAAAACACTTCAGTTAAAGGTCTGAGGGTCAATGTGTGGCCCAAATACACAGGACCACCAGAATTAGCATACCAAAGCACTACAAGTATGAAGTGAAATGTTTCAATCCATTTTAAGTCCACTCGCGTATTCTCAGGCTGGACTTTACTTCAGGTTCTTTGATCAGTTTTAAAGCATTGACAATCCTTTCTTTCAGTGCCCCATCACAGTTCAGCTCTCAGCTCATTAATGAACATTAGTTTCCTGCAGGACTGCTTTTCCTGAGGCCAGGGTCTGAGGGATCACTTGGATGGCTAGGCATGAGTCTGTGGAAAATGCATTGTTTTGAAGAGACAGGTTCCAGATTGTAATGGCTGAGCTGTGGCAGTATGGTAATGAATCTTACTTGGTGCTCAAAAGGAGTCAGTGCCAGTCATTAATTACAACCACATGAGCCAGTCCTATTACAGCTGCCACCGCAGTCAAGCAAACAGAGCTTGTTCCGTAAGAGGTATCCTCAGAACTCTCCGCCTTCACTGGAACAACATGGCAGTACAGCTGCCGCTTAAGTAAACAATCTTCTATGGGTATGACACGAACAAGGGAGGGTTCGATTACTCATATGAGAAGAAGGCCAAGCTGGTTTATAGCTGCAACACAGTACAACGTAGTTGAGAACTAAAGACACTGTGATAAGCCTATCCCCAATGAGACTAGTTTATTGTACACTTGAACAACTGGCAATGCCAAGTGTTGCATCCTAATAAACAAGTTTTATGCAGACTCAGATTTCAAACCTTTCATTAGACAGCTGTACGCATGCATCTGCAATATGCAGGAAACCTCTCAGCTCAAGCTATAAATCTATAATTGTCTTACTTTTTCACTGTATAAGATGAGATATAGGGGAGAGCAGGGTGATTTGAGCCTGCGGGGAAGTTAAGCTACCCCTTGTTTCTAGGCAACCTTAAACAAAATTCGTGATGTGCCCACAAATATATGAAGAGTTATCCATTTTGCTCACCCTGTGATGGAGAGAAGCCCATTAAATAATTGTTTAAAAGTTGCTGTTCAAAGTATTTTTTATGTTCACGGACTCATATTTCTTGTATCATATTGTTTAAGAACATTTGAAGAAATATGAAATATTTGTATGTGTTTTTGTGTGTTTTAGTATGTTGTTATATTGTTTTTTTGTTTTTGTCTTTATACTGTTTGATGATACAAATCTGTTAAAATGGTAGGAGAAGGGGTAATTCGAGCCAAAAGCCCTGGGGTAAGCTGATCACCCCTTTTATACAAGTATTATTTTACTGTATTTCTATGCTATATTTCATTTCGTTCTTTGTGTTGAATTAGATTTTTTCTGAAAATTTTAAATTGGCCTTGTTTATGAAAATTGCTAACTTTAAACACACCGCAAGTAAAAACTAGCTCAACTTACCCTGCTCTCCCCTATAAGATGAAATGTCCAAACTTTCATCTTAACGATTATAAGTCCACCCAGAGTATGTGATTTTTGCATGTGGTTTCGGTTGTTCCTACATTTAGTTGTGAATTAAGAATACAATTTAACACAAAACTTAATGGTGAAATATGATTGTTTGAGAAAATGTTTGCATGCACATTTCAAGCACAAATGTGCAAGCATGCACACTTAGCGAATGAGACCCAGTATACTCAACAGACAAGAAAAATCTATGAAAAAATTAAAAGACATGACAAAATTTACAAATCAAAGACAATAAGAAGAGTATGCATACAGTCTCATTCTCTCTTCAAGCACTCACCACAAAATTTAAAAAAAAAAATTCACAGTTTGAACATTCTTGTTTTCTTTAAATTACTTTCTAAGATCTGAGGTAAATTACTAATGGTCTTTTTTATTACGGCTGTCAAAGTCATGCAAAATGATATACAAACTCAAATGAAACCTTCACTAAAACACAACCAGGCTGCCAGTCACAACATGGCAGACAGACAGAC